>NC_135377.1:26414087-26733879 GCF_049243985.1 Paroedura picta
ACCCAACATGAGACAGAGTGACTCAGTCAAGAAAGCCACAGCCCTTTGTTTGCAATACTTCAACAAGGATGTTAACAACAGGACATTTGAAGGGCATTAATTCATTTGGCCACTGTAGGTCAGAAGTGACTTGATGGCACAACACACACACAAAAACATGAATCCCTCAATTATTGTAACAGAAAGTGGATACTGCATGTCGGCAAATCACTGTAAATAAAACACCATAGAACAAGTTTTGAGGTCATGACAGAATACATTCCAGTGGAAGCAATTTCTGTGTTTAGCTGTCAGTCAAGTGTCAAACTGTGATCAGATCCTCAAAGTAAAAACATTCCAACTCCTATACACCTCAATAATTTGCATACACACACAGACACTTGTAGACTGAACAGCACAAACATGTTTGGTGTTTCTGTCCTTACAAGGGCTGCTGAGATAGCTAACACTTTATATATATACATATATAAAATTACATTATAAAACCATTTTAAAAACTCCTCTCTCAAACACACTTCATTAAAACTACTTTTAAAAAATATTGTACACAGAGTTCTTATATGTTATAACCAACACGTACATAGCACTTAAAAGCAATTCAGATCTCACCAATTGTGATAATACCATATGAAGACTGAACAGTATTGCTATCCCCACGCTACAGCTGAGACAGAAAAATAATGGCTTGTCCAAGACCATAAAGCAAATTTATACCACAGGTCAGGTAAGAGTTCAGAATTTTCTTTGTCATACTCAATCAATTGCTGTGACACCAGCTTGAGAGCCAATTTGGTATACTTGTTAGGAGCACCAATTTCTAATCTGATGAGCCAAGTTTGATTTCCCGCTCCTCCTCCATATGCAGCCAGCTGGGTGACCTTGGGCTGGCCACAGCACTGATAAAGCTGTTCTGACCGAGCAGTAACATCAGGGCTCTCTCAACCTCACCTCACAGGGTGTCTGTTGTGGAGAGAGAAAAGGGAAGGTGATTGTAAGCCACTTTGAGACTCCTTCTGGTGGGGGAAAGTGGTATATAAGAACCAACTCTTCTTCCATATTTTGTTCATATACACATGAGTAAGAATGTACTTTTCCAGAATGTCTTCCCATATATAACCTGGACCACATCTCCAGGTCTGTTATCTCACTGCAGAACAGCTGTCCAAGCACCATATAAACACATTTCTCTCCCATTATGGGCTATCTCTTCTTGCCATCATGAAAGAGTACACATGGGAAGTTTTTTGCCCCGGGAAACTTACAGCAAAGGATAAGAACCATCATTATTCCAGCTTACTGATAAGTTGCTTTATTCAGAACTCTTACAGATATCCTACCACAGGACACAAATACCAAAGAGGCCTCTCCACTTGTCCATTTGGGAATGGAAAGAAAATGCAGCCCTCACAGCTAAGAAAGGAAGATAGATACTATGCCTAAAACTTTAAAAGAAATATCTGCCTCCATCCCATGTACCTACTATGTATTAGTTCAACATTCCTTTCTCCTTCAAAACTTACTAGCAGGATTCACCCCACGAGAATCAAAAGGTAAGTCTGCAAAATGTAGAAAATTATTGTAGATATGCTGTCAGAACATCACTGTGTTGTTAGCAAAATGTCACGCAACATAATATTACATTCAAGTGGAAAAAACAGGTTCCCATATTTATAGGTCACTGCCAGCCACTTCAGTCACTGCAATCAGAGGACAAACATATTTCCTTTTACATTAAAAAATTGGGAAGCCAGAGAGAATCTGCAGCTTCAGTGCAACTCCCTACAAGGGGTGGGTAATTATTAGTCTAGTTATATTTTCCAGCAATTATTTTTTTTCTCTTAAGAACTGGGGAACACTGAAGCAAATCTCATTAAAGACAAGCCAGGTTGTACTTCCTAATGCAAACTAATCAACTTTATTTCTAAAATTACCATCATACCTCTATGGATCATACAGCATTGCATTACATTTACCCCCAAATATCCTATGGTTTAAAGGGAAACCATAGAATGTTTCTCAAAGAGCTAGAGGGAACCCAGTCTGCTCTTGAAAAATGGGATAGCAGCTGTACTGTACATGAAGTAGTAAAGGCTATATTGTCTTGGGTCAAAGAAATCACAGACAACTGTACTAATTGTACCTGACTATTTTTTAAAGGCTTTACTCAGGAAATTTAAGAGAAGTTATAAAAACAAGGCATACAGGTTCAGTGGCAGTGAAACACATAAAAAATAACAAAACTGACACAGTTGTTTCCTAAAGCGGAGAGTTCCAGAGCATAATACAAATCTCTTCTTGATAGCAAGGAGGAAACGGAGGAAAGGATTAAAATTATTCTTCCCACTAACCATATTTATAGAACACCAGCCATAACCACCTGACCGCCTCAACAAATCACTGTGTAGCATCCATGGAACTTTCCAGGGTGAGACTGAATTCCCCCTCTCATACCAGATTCACAGCTGAACAGTGTAAGCTAATTAACAGGTCTACATAGATGGCCTTGACTACTAACCAGAGTGTGTGGGGAGGGGGGACTAACAGCTACAGAAAATCAGTGAACAGTGAATTTAGGTGGCCACAAGAGAAAGGGAGGATAGCCTATAAAGAATTAAATGGCAGGCAAATATTAGGGAGGGGAACTGATGGGTTTAATAGCTCGCGGCCATTTCAGTTTAACAATGGGATGGGTGTGACTGTCAGCTATTAGGCTGCAATGGTTGTAACGCATTTAAACCTAACAGCCAGCTGCTCAGCTGTTCGATTTAAATGGCTCAAACAGCCAAACTGGACAAAAGTCCTGTAAATCCCTGGGGAATGTGCCTTTCCCAAATGTCAGTTTGGAGTCCTTAATTTGTGTAAAATTTTGGCTTATGACCCAGCCCATTGCTGCCATTAAGTACGTCATTTACATTTGACATTTGACATAATGAGTATGCAGTAAAAACTGGATCATAATCAATATAACATTAGTGTAAATTGTGCTGTAAATGTAATTAACCTAAAGAATAGAAACAGATGAGTAAGAATGTTTCTTTAGTAGTATTGGCAAGTAAGCACATTATAGTTCTAAGCCATAAAAGTGGAAAGCTTTCAATGCACCCACTATAAATTCACTCCAAATCACATACAGAATCACAGAACCAAAGAAAATTAGAGTGTACTTCAAGCTGTAATGATCTCCTAGTATGTGTCTTTCTTTTATGTGTCTGGGTTGGATGAAATCCCAGCTAAACTAAATAAATGGCACAGTTGTCATTGATTTCAGTAGATTTCATCTATTCATAATGAAATATTAAAACTGCAATGACTATTTTGCATATCATTAATTATAGTGTTACTGTTCAATGGCCACTTAAACTAGCATAATCCCAATGACCTCAAAGAGATTATAGGAGTGTAACCGGTCATTGAACTGCTTCTAATTATTATAAACAAGCTCTCATTTATAATTACAATTCAGAATAAACCCTATTTTGATATTTCTAAAGTCTTTACAAATGAAAACATTTCAAAAGAACATATAATTACACAAATGGATTATGCCAATATGTTTTAATAGCTACATGTTTTATATATTTAATATATATAACATATCAAAAATTCTTTGCAAATTATTTCTAGTTTTGTAACCAGTATTTTAACTTAAACTTTATTATGAATTCCATTATATTTTCCATGCAACATTAATTCATGAAACTATATTGTAGTTGATGACGGCAGTTGAACCCCTCAGTGGAATTAATTAAGGGATAATCTCTCTTGCTTTGTAGTATACAGACCAGTAAATGGCTGCTGAGATTAATAGCTTAAGCAAAGCTAAAGTGTTTAGTGGATTCAAAATTCTGCTTATTGCAAACACTAAAAGATTGCAGTTACACAATAAAAACATATATCACAAAGACCATGCACATTTTACATGTATTTAAAAGTACCTCTTTGGCAACCTTTTTATTGTCATCTGCATGGCCTTGCCTAGCATCCAAATTTAATCCACATGAATACTAGGAATAATTTCACTGGGGATCTAGAAATATTACTGTACAGACAGATAGCTTATTTAAGCAGGAATGAGTGACAATGCATACATGGATCAAGATTCCAAAAGTAAAGGAGTTACACAAAGTCATCAAAGTGTAAATAAATCAGAGGCCAAGGAGCTTATTTTATACCTGAGGCCCACCTTAGCAATATATCACCAAACCTTTCATCACACATTACTTTTCTGATTTGCCAGAGTAAAACAGATGAAGGGGACAATTACTGGTGTAATAAACGTTACCCCAGTCCCCAAATCAGCCTCACAAATATTGTTTATTTTAGAACAATTATATGTGCAAAAACATCAGTCATTGGTTATTTGAAAACTGAGTATGATGAAGATTCACAGTGAACATATATCTTGCCTAAATAAATCCAAATAATAAATAATTAAATAAATAAATTATCTTGGTTAGTCTTTTTTTCCACCCCGGAACCCTAAGAAAATTACTTCGGAAATAGCAGTTTTTGCTGTTGCTCTTTTAAATTGGATTTATTTACTACCAAACAGTGAAAGTACTCTTCAGTGGGGGAACTGTCTCAAATATTAAACATTCTGGTATTCTGTTTGATCTTCTGGTTTTCCATTTTGGATCTTAAGCTGCCTTTGGGTGCTTGACACAAACAGAAGGGTAGAGAAAAAGGCAGAGAGGTGCATGCACTTTTGCCATCCTGCCAAATCCTGCCTTCCATACTAAAATCAAAACTACCATTTATATTAATGATGATTCTCCTTGAATAATACTAAAGGGAAATTTAAACTTTGATCTTTGTTAAAAGATTATGCTAATGAAATATTTAAGTTAGATGTTCAAACAGCTATACTCAGGAAAAGAGAACACAGAAAATGGAGTACGGTATCATAACCGGACACATTCCATTTCTAATTGTAATCATCCACTTGGAACCTCAAAGAGAATGCAGTAACATTCTATTCTATAGTTCAATTCTATCTGCCTAGAACTAGAGTTTATCTGAATTTCATATGTTTAATACATATTATTCAAGAATCTCAACATAAATTCAGAAAAGATTACAGTCAAGCTGGAAACATAAGGTCAGGGATGCTTGAACATCTGCCAATTCCTCTCTCACTTGCTTGCCACTTCTTGGGAGTGAGCTGATTAATCAACATGCTGTTCAGGTGTTCATGTCCTGTTTATGCCATTCAGCACCAACACACTAATTACAGCAGGGGATCTGAACTTGACTCCCAGTTAACCCTCCATCAACTGGGTATCAGTTTCTGAGCTCCTGCTAGAGAAATGTTGCTGGATCCCAGTGTTACTGCATCCCAGGAGCAGCGGGAGGTGAGTCAAAAGACAATTCACAACTGATTACAAGGTAGATTAGAAGCCCACTTCTAGCTGGGCTTAATCTGGGTTTTTCTTAATTGTTCTCCCGCCCCATTAAAAATCCAAATAAATAAATAAACAAACAAATAAATAAGGAAGAGATCTGAAGCCTCTACTGTTGCAGTAGCTCAACCTTCCTCAAATAGAGATTTAGGGCACAATGGAGGATGGATCACAAGTCTACTCCCATTTAATTCCTGTTCAACTGAGAGTTTGCTTCTGAACAGTCTAGTTTGACAACTGTTAGCATCGTTCAACCTGAGTTGAACAGATCTATGTTTGGCTCACAATCTGACTGTCTATGTCAAATTGAGTATATCTGGATGCTGAACAGGTTCACTGAAAAATTCACAGCATCTCTGTATCAGGCCATATAAATATTTTCATCTTTGATAGAGCCATTGTACAAATGGAGCAGAGCACACAGAGTGGTGAGGGAGTAAGGGGGTATCTTTCTAGCCAGTCAGATCATCCAATTTAAAACCGGTAATCAATGGCACTGGTCCCCAACCTTTTTATCACCGGGGACCACTCAACGCTTGACAATTTTACTGAGGCCCGGTAGGGGGGGTAGTTTACTCCTCTACTCTCAACCACTGTCCAAACGCTCTCTGATCGCTATGGTAATGTATAAACATACCTTCAAAATAAGATACAGACACGCCAAAACAATGAACATAAGGAAAATTTTATTTTCATGGAAATTTTAACTCATGACAATGACAAATCAATGGGAGCCCTGAGATTGTTTCTCTGCAACGAGATAGTCCCATCTGGGAGTGATGGGAGACAATGACACCCAAAGTGTATTGTAAAGGGCCGGGGGGGGGGAGAAGGCATCCTTTGCGGCCCACCTCCAATTAGTCGACGGACATGTGGTCCGCGGCCCACAGGTTGGGGACCACTGATCAATGGCACAGCCAAATCACCCTCAGATCCAACAATCTGCACCACACAGAAGTCAATGACAAAAATTCAAACGTAATTACATTAAGTGGAACACCAGTTGATGTTTTGCCATTCACCTGCCATCACATGTATTATCAGACTACCAGTTGTATAAAGTTCATTTGG
The DNA here is from genome assembly GCF_049243985.1 of Paroedura picta. Taxonomy (NCBI): domain Eukaryota; kingdom Metazoa; phylum Chordata; class Lepidosauria; order Squamata; family Gekkonidae; genus Paroedura; species Paroedura picta. The sequence continues at coordinate 26,420,558 of NC_135377.1, forward strand.
AAGGTTGTAGGAAGCACAATGACATTCAGTACAAATAAATACAATAGTTACAATAGATTTTAGTTATACCGTTTGTCAGCAAGAGTAATAGAGGGTGAAATTTTGTATATCCCCATTGCCTTGAACAGAACTTTTGCCCGTAAGGATGTCTTCCTCTGTCATGGCAATAATTTTAGGGGGGAAAATATGATTAAGTAACTACTGCACATATACCATATTGATTTTCAGTATTGATTTTGTGTTGGCATTTGGAGTCATGCCTCAAGAAAGCTTCAACATTTTATGTATTTACAGCTGTCAGTTGGCAAAGGGTCATTTGTTCACTCCAAACGCAACACATCTCAAAAGCTCACAAAAGTTAGGAGATTCTTGACCCATTTTTTTTTTTAAACTGGGAGTGGAAAATACATATTTTGAATCAGCATGATTCAAAGAAACTGTGCTCTTTGAAATATGCATTTTCCCCTTCACTGGTCACACTAATAAGACAGATATAGATTACGCTTCTTTCCCTGAGGAACTATCCCATAGCCTGAGAGCAAAGACCTACTATGAGTCATTATATCACGAAGAAAGAGATCAAGAACAAGGAGAAAAAAAACAGGTCACAGATTATTTGCATGGGAGTCGTGATTAAATATATACCTAACAAAGGTCAAGGAGCTATTAGGCCCCACCACCACCACTGAAACTGCTGGCTGACCTTCTAAAGGAATTAACATGTTATTCTAAAAATATCTGACATAAATTGACTTTTGTGTGCTTTTTAAAAAGTTTGTCAGGTACCAATCTTACTCTCATGCTTTCTGCTACCTCAGCAACCATTTCAGAGTTCATAAATGTCAACAGCAGACAACTAAAATATCCGGTCTGGATCCCACTGACTTCAACGTCTTTAGAAGGGTGAGACTGATCTCAGGGTGGCACTGCAAACTGCTATATTTCCAGATGGAGAACTAGGAACCAGGGTCAGTCATCTGCCTCTAACTAGCATTTACCAACAGTTCCGCAGGGCCTGCAAAAAGGAGCTCTTCCACCAGGCATTTGGCTGAGACCAGACGTAATCAACAGCAACCGAAGGGCCCCTGCTCCCCCCGCCCCCCCTCAGAATTCCACCAATAAGCCCTGGACCTGTTTGTACTGTTACATTGTTGTATTGTTATATTGTACTGTTACACTGTTATCTAGTTACAACTATTAGTTATTATTATAAGGTTATTCACATGTTTTTATAGACTGTTTTATGTATTGTTCCTTGTTCTTATGTAAACCACCCTGAGTCTCCGGGGAGGGCGGTATATAAGTATGATAAATAAATAAAATAAATATTATGTTGTTTACTGGTGCACTGAAAGCCAGCACACAAAAAATTCATTTAGAACAACCACCTTCTATAAAACAACTCTTAAATACAGTTTTATTTGAGGAAGGAAAGGATGGGATGGCAGGCATCAAGCATTTCATAACTTGTGCCTTATCAAACAAACTAAATAGGGGGAATTTTAATTTCAGTAACTCAGATGTTCCTTGCACATTACTGTCATAGCATTGTTTATCTGAAATATTTCTATATCACCCCCCCTACAACTTTGTTTGAGACAATTTCCAAAAACATAAATAAGCAAAATCACAACATGAAATCATAAAAAAAAAATTTAATGTCTAGCTAATAAAAATAACATGCCTTGTCAATAGTCTTAACATCTTAAAACAGCAGTAAATGACCTAAACAGCCTGCAACTTAATTCCTAAACCCAATGAAAATTCTAATTGCTGGCTCCCCTCTCAAAAAGAAACTCCTAGTAATTCATCAAGGCATGGATAAATATAAAACTTTGGCTTATTGTTAAAAAGTTAACAAATTTGATGCCAGTCAGAGGACATCAGCTGAATCTTAACCTCAATCAACTATCCTATAGCCCAACAGTACCTTTGGTTTAGCTGGATTAAGCTTCAATTAGTTGCTCTTATCCTACTCTTTTCTGCCTCCAAGTATCCATTTAAGACATTCGCTGCTTCATCTCACTCAGATGAAAAGGAAAGGTAAAGGTGTGTGTGTCATCAGCAGACTAATAACTTTTGACATCAAACCATAAGATATCCTTTGCCAGAAATTTCATTTAAATGCTGAACAGGCTGGGTTTAAGATCAAACTCCTGAGGGACTTTGGAGTATAATACTTTCATGAGCAGAAATGAACCTTTGGACTCAACTCATTGTTTTACCTGAATGAAAGAGCCAGCCTAGGAACAGTGGACATCAGCCATACGAGTACATAGTGCATGCCTCCAAACTCACATTTAAGAGTATTATCAATTCAGCAGTTGTACTTACTCAGCTGAAAAATGCGCTCCCACCCTAATAAGCAGCTTCTAAACTCAAGCCATTTGGAACCGAACTGAAATATTCCTTAAGCTTAGTTATGTTGAAATTTCTTTCCAATCAGGATTTATCTTGAATATACGTCCCTCTCTCTAAGCCAGTGAGATTCACATGGTAGCTCAGGAGGCATCTGTGACTTTTCTGGACACTGTTTCCCAACATGGCAATAACCACATTTCAGGAAAAGTAAGAAAGGTCACTGACCAGATAGGGTTTCTGGTTGACAGGTGATTCCCACCTTGAAATAGCCATCACCCAAGAAACAAATAATTTGTGAGCCTTCTTCAGGTGCAGGCCTCATGCCAGGAATGGAAGTAAGTGTGGCTCCTTTGATTTGATGGTAATTGTGAAAGCGGCACCTGATGAGCCATAAAGTATGTATCACTGCTCCAAGCCTTGCTATCCTGTGGATAAAACAGTTATGCCAACTTCTCTTGTGCTTCGGGAGAGGGAATTTAAAAAAAATACAACACTCATCAAGATCTACTGATTTTTTTGAAGTGGGGAAGGAGAATGATGACTAGCTACTCAGCTTTTGCAAAAAAATCAGATACTTTCCCACAAGGAAACTACAAGGGTTAATAGATTCTCTTAGCTAGTTTTTCTTCTTTTAAGGGGTGTTTCACAGAATTTCATTGTGTAGCCAGGCTTTAGTTGAAGAATGTATTTATCTAGTCTGTCCTATTTAAACACCATTCAGAAAAAGGATAGGGAAAGAAGGCTGTGTGCTTTTACCTTTTCTTTGTACCCTTAATCACCTCAAATGCTTGAACAGAATATTTGTATTATTTTTATTAATAACCTTTCTTATATTTTGAATGCCCTAAGCCTGATCTCTGGAAATGCACCACTCCTATTCAGTTTTGCTATCTGAAATGTAGTAATGGGGAGGGGTACCTGGTAAACTATGGAGTATGATACCCTAAAACCTGATGTTATCACATATTTGTCCCTGAGGTAACTTGTAAAAGCAAAGCACAGAGGTACTGAAACTAGGTTAATTAAGACTGGAGCATAGCACTGAAAGTATAGCACATGCTTTTAAAAAGTACCCATCCTGAAGCTGCTATGATCATTTCAGAGAATATTAAGCACGTTCAAAGCATATTCTAAACTATCTCATGAAAGTTCAGAAGTTCAAATAGGTGCTTTTTGTCCCCAGTGTAATCGCTGCCTTGACAGGATTTCCACCGAGTTTCTGTATTAACCTGACTTGAATAACATATTTCTGGAAATATCAGTACCACACTCATTTTATTGTGAAGCAAAGGTAATTGCTGGAGTCACACAAGACAAGGACCTTTTATGCACACTGCATTTCATAAGAATTTAAATAAGCAATGGTCATCAATAAAACCACTTGTGTGTGCCCCCTTGGCTGTATCAATTCCAAACTATCCAGTATATCTATCTGACAGTTCAAAAGGCTTTTCTTTGACTTAAGAATTAGGCATGCAGTTCACTATTACTCAGTATTAAGAACAGATTAATCTTCCATGCTGTTTTAGGACTACTGCAGAATCCTGTTCAGACAGATACTATTTATCATCTAGTGATGCAGCATCACACTGCCAACTGAAAAAGCCAGTGGATGGTTGGCAGCCTGTCAACCCATGCATAATGGTCAAATAAACCCTTGGTGGTCTAAACCCTAAGTCCTGGCAGGGCTCTCCACTCTACAGGTAGGAATCTGCTGGTTGTGCCCGGTCCCCAGGAGGCATGCCTGGCCTTGGCCAGGGCCTTTTCTGTCCTGACCCCAACCTGGTGGAACGAGCTTCTGGAAGAGTTAAGGGCCCTGAAAGAATTGTCAAACAGAGCTCTTCCACCAGGCATTTGGTTGAGGCCAGGAAGAGCAGCTCCCTCCCTGCATGGCTCTATGGAAATCTGCTGGGCCAGACACTCTCTGAAGGTACCTCCTGGAAGGTTGACAGTGGTTTATGTGGGGATTGGGGGAGTAGGAACAGAGTGCATATCCTGCAGACAATGATTTTACCACCATCTGAACTTGGATTTCGTTGTGGGTATTGTTTTTACGTGGGGTTTTAAATGTTGTAAACCACCACGAGCTGGCTGGGTCTGAGAGTAGTGGTTAACAGAAATAAAGGTAAAGGTAAAGGTATCCCCTGTGCAAGCACCGGGTCATGTCTGACCCTTGGGGTGACACCCTCTAGCGTTTTCATGGCAGACTCAATACGGGGTGGTTTGCCAGTGCCTTCCCCAGTCATTAACGTTTACCCCCCTGCAAGCTGGGTACTCATTTTACTGACCTCGGAAGGATGGAAGGCTGAGTCAACCTTGAGCCGGCTGCTGGGATTGAACTCCCAGCCTCATGGGCAAAGCTTTCAGACGGCTGCCTTACCACTCTGCGCCACAAGAGGCTCTTTAACAGATATATATAGTTAAATAATTATAAATAAATAAAAATGAAACTAAAGCCCTAAACTAAAGAATAGATGCTGGAAAATTGCTATTTTACTTTGTGGATAGGTATCACTGTTAATTTCTGATAGCCCATCTCCAACCAGTGCAGAGGCAGCTACATTGGTTTCCAGTTGAATACCAGATCAAGTTCAAGGTTCTGATATTAACCTCTAGGGCCATATGTGGTCTGGATCCATTTAACCCCAGGGCTTTGCACTCTGTGGGTAAGAACAGGTTGGAAGTCCCCGGCCCTTATTAGGTTTGCCTGGCCTTGATGAGGGCCAGGGCCTTTTTGCCTGGTGGAATGAGGTCCCAGAAGATCTGGGGGCCCCGACAGAACTACTTCAGTTCTGGTGGGCCTGTAAGGCAGAGCTCCTCCACCAGGCATTGAGTCGAAGAAAAGACTTGGAAGATCTGGCCTTCAGCTGCCTTGCTTATATTACATCTCCCAGGGCATATATGGTCCAAATATTTGCAGCGGGTTGAGGAATGGGGGTGGGAGTTTAGGAGACCGGGGTTAATGCTATGTTGGCTTTTTACTGTTTTACAATAAACTCATGTAAGCATCCACGGGACAACTGGTCTGGGAACAGCGGCATTAGAAGGTAAATGAAATAAATAAGTTATGCCAATCACCTGATTGTCAAAAAGTGATGCTCCAAAAATAAGGTGACCAGATTTCAACATTGGTAAAGCGGGAGACCACTGACCGGGGGGCGGGGGGGGTTCTTGATTAAAAAATTGGTCTATATGGAGCAACAAAAATTTTCATAGAATGTAAAAATAGTATTGTAATATATATGTTTTTTACTTGCAACATAAGTACAGTTTGCAAGGTGACCCCAGATGTCCCTCCAAAAGTGGGACAATCTGGTCACCTTATCCAAAAATGACATGCAAATCAATATATCCATTCTACCAGGCTTTCTTGATGGATCTGGGTTTCCCAAATGACTGATAGTTAAGTTTTATATATTTGTTAAATTTGTTAAACGTTTACCAGGTGATATGAATATATATGTTTATGTTAACCTGACCCAACCCCCAAGGCCAAGGGGAGGGACTCCAGGTGGGTGTGTGCACAGCTATGCTTCCCAACCATAATCTTCACTATTGTGCCACTTCTGAGGTTTCTCAAAGCCTGAAGAATGTTTCAAGGTAAACGTTGAGAATGGCTGAAATATACCAAACAGCTCCTGAAATACAATAAAAACAGTAATATAAGTTACTGAGGACAGCAACACCATTATCCAAAGATAGGTTCTTGCAAGGTTGGGGAAAAAGAGCTTCAGGCTGCACTCTCCCACAGAATCCCACAGGCCCATAACCTGCAACATATTCTGTATAACTGGAAGGGAGGTATACAGAATGCAAAGCATAAGAGTAGGTTGTGAAATGTAACAATTCCCTTGAATGCAGGAGGATCATTGCCCAAATAGATGGACTTGTGGAACTCTAACGGAAGATGCAGAGAAAGCAGAAAGGCTTAGTGCCTATTTTACATCTGTTTTTTCCCACAGGTCAAAGTGTTTAGGCACATCTAGAGATGGCCATAGCCAAAGGACAGTGTCTGGGTGGCAGGTTAACATGGATAGAGAGGTTGTCGAGAGGCATTTAGCTGCACTGGATGAGTTCAAATCCCCTGGTCCGGATGAAATGCACCCGAGAGTACTCAAAGAACTTTCCAGAGAACTTGTACAGCCCTTGTCCATCATCTTCGGAACCTCTTTAAGGACTGGAGATGTCCCGGAGGACTGGAAGAGAGCAAATGTTGGGAGGAAGGATGACCCGGGAAACTACAGACCAGTGAGTCTGACCTCTGTTGTGGGGAAGATAATGGAGCAGATATTAAAGGGAGCGATCTGCAAACATCTGGAGGACAATTTGGTGATCCAAGGAAGTCAGCATGGATTTGTCTCCAACAGGTCCTGCCAGACCAACCTAGTTTCCTTTTTTGACCAAGTAACAGGTTTGCTGGATCGGGGAAATTCGGTTGATGTCATTTACTTGGATTTTAGTAAAGCTTTTGACAAGGTTCCCCATGATGTTCTGATGGATAAGTTGAAGGACTGCAATCTGGATTTTCAGATAGTTAGGTGGATAGGAAATTGGTTAGAGAACCGCACTCAAAGAGTTGTTGTCAATGGTGTTTCATCAGACTGGAGAGAGGTGAGTAGCGGGGTACCTCAGGGGTCGGTGCTCGGCCCGGTACTTTTTAACATATTTATTAATGATCTAGATGAGGGGGTGGAGGGACTACTCATCAAGTTTGCAGATGACACCAAATTGGGAGGACTGGCAAATACTCCGGAAGATAGAGACAGAGTTCAACGAGATCTGAACACAATGGAAAAATGGGCAAATGAGAACAAGATGCAATTTAATAAAGATAAGTGTAAAGTTCTGCATCTGGGTCAGAAAAATGAAAAGCATGCCTACTGGATGGGGGATACGCTTCTAGGTAGCACTGTGTGTGAACGAGACCTTGGGGTACTTGTGGACTGTAAACTAAACATGAGCAGGCAGTGTGTTGCAGCGGTAAAAAAGGCAAATGCCATTTTGGGATGTATCATCAGGGGCATCACATCAAAATCACAAGATGTCATAGTCCCATTGTATACGGCGCTGGTCAGACCACACCTGGAGTACTGTGTGCAGTTCTGGAGGCCTCACTTCAAGAAGGACGTCGATAAAATTGAAAGGGTACAGAGGAAAGCGACGAAGATGATCTGGGGCCAAGGGACCAAGCCCTATGAAGATAGGTTGAGGGACTTGGGAATGTTCAGCCTGGAGAAAAGGAGGTTGAGAGGGGACATGATAGCCCTCTTTAAGTATTTGAAAGGTTGTCACTTGGAGGAGGGCAGGATGCTGTTTCTGCTGGCTGCAGAGGAGAGGACACGCAGTAATGGGTTTAAACTTCAAGTACAACGATATAGGCTAGATATCAGGAAAAAGTTTTTCACAGTCAGAGTAGTTCAGCAGTGGAATAGGCTGCCTAAGGAGGTGGTGAGCTCCCCCTCACTGGAAGTCTTCAAGCAAAGGTTGGATACACACTTTTCTTGGATGCTTTAGGATGCTTAGGGCTAGTCCTGCGTTGAGCAGGGGGTTGGACTAGATGGCCTGTATGGCCCCTTCCAACTCCATGATTCTATGATTCTATGAATAGCATGTGATATGTTCAGCGTGGCAAAATCACCACTGAAACTCCTTACTGGGCTTCCCAGCCATATGCAGGACATGAATCAGAAGTTTTAGTTATGCTTTGCTTGTACATCCCTACAGCCTAAGGGATACTATTCACTCTGTACTGGAATATAAGACAATCAATAGCAGGGCAACTCAGAGAAACCTAATGTCCTATTAGAAGTCTTGCTACTGTGTGCCTGGCTGGGTATGCTGTTAAAAGGCTGCAAGCAAGTACGAGAGATGTAAGTTCTTATGCGACCTTCTCCTTGTGCTTTGCTGTTGCTTGGCATCTTGCTAGCCAAAGGATGAGCTTTGCCTTCTGGCCAGCATCTCCTTCACAGGATCCAAACCCGTTGTTCCAGACTGACAAATGGATGCCCTTTCCCAGTGAACTATTGAAGAGCTGGCAGGAATGCCTTTTGTAACCACACAGCTGTCTGTTCCCTTGTTGTTGCCCTGTGTCTGTATTCATTGTGTCTGGAAAAAAGCTGATGCTTCAGAGCCGTGCCCACTCAAGGACTTGACATCTTGTATGGGGCAGACCTTGGGCATGGAATTGGTATTGCCTCTGCTGAGTGAGCTACAGAAGTGTATGGATGAAGCAGCTGGAGTGGCCAACTTTCCTTCCTTGTGTCTTTTCCTGGCAAATGGGAATATGGTTGCCGAAAGAGCTTTAAACCCACATTTGCAGAGCTCCCTCAAGTACATTGACTTCAGGGCTCTTCCTCGTCATGCCATGGTGATCCTTCCAATGTTTGGGGGAGGAGGGTCTGATCCTTCAATTCTTTCCTTTGTTGTGCATTTGTTGGTTGCAGCAACTTAACTTAGGAAGTGCGGTCACATCAGTATACACCAATTGGCCATATTCATCCATCTATTACATGGATATCATCTGTACACTGCTGCATATTTGGTAGGTTACAGAAGGGTTCCTATGGACTCCATTGCAATTGTTATGACCTCTGTACCTTAGCAAAGAGGTTTTCTTGTGCATACATTCCCTCAGCTGGGCAAGCATAGGACTGCAGTAGCAGTTTTAGGACATGAGCACATGGCTGTTAATCATTGTTTGTAAACCAATCATCATCTTGTAATGCCATAATATTAACTCATTACAGCCTTATTATTTTCAGAACAAAATCAGAGCCAGTAGCACCTTCCAGGATATATGCATTAATGAATCAAAGCTCTTTCATCAGAACCAAGTCTGAGTCTAATGGCACCTTTAAGATCAACAACGTTTTATTCACACGCACTTCCTCAGACATAATGAAATGGAAATTATGAGACCATACTTATAGGTAGAGGACAAATTAGCACTAAATTAGCAGTAAATTCGTAAGCAGCATAATGAAGATATTTATCAGATACAGAGAACAAACAGAAATAAGCTTAGCATATAAGGTTATCATTTGTTTGTGTTCAATTTCAGAGCAAAACCACAATGAAGAAAATAAATCTGTCAAAATTGGGGATAAATGGGGAGATGCAATCAACTGAGATCCTTTCATCATGCTCTGAAGTAGAGCTGTAAAGAGTTGTTTCCCATGTGTCCAGAACAAAGAAATATATATTCTTATCCATGGTTCCTCTATATATTTGTGAAACGGCCTAGGGGGTGGAATGTGTCTGGCTGTCCAAGTTGAAATAGGGCCAGTCATGGAATAGGGCCAATGATTAGCCCTGCCCCTGCGGCTCCCGCCCTCTGTCTCTGGACACTAGACTTTTTGCTCTCAGACGCACCTCAGTGCCTGGAGCCAACAGCAGATAAGGGGAGAGGGCCCTGGGCAAAGGGTGGTAGTGGAGAGCCTGCTAACAAGGGCCCCCCGGCCTGCCGACTGCCTGCTAAGGAGCTCTGTCCTGGGCCTGCTAATGAGCTGGCCAGCCCCCGCCCAACCCACTTGATCCAGTAATTTCCCTTTCCATGTTCACTCCAGGCATTAAACCTTTGAGTATCAGTGCCAGAAGGCAACATTAGGGGAAGGCCTCAGTCTTTATTCCCAGTTATTAGACATGACGGCCACCCTATTAGACAGGATACTGGACTATATAATAATTATATATGGTGACAGAAATACCCCATTCATATCTATGAAACTCCAAATCATTATTTCAACCTGCAGACACCACCTCAAAAGTATATCACCGAGCCTCTGAAAGTGGGTCTCAGACAATTTTACTGATTTTCGCATTTAAGTAGATTCCCACAACAAGTAAATTCAGACTTTTGGGTCACCATACCAAAAGTCTTTGCTGGTTCCCTCAAACAGAATTTTTCATAACTAAGACATTTCAAAAACAGTTTGACATGGAAAAGGATCCGACTATTCAAACAAAACAAAACAAAACAACCCCCCCAATAAGTCAGATGTTTTACTGGCATACAACAAGCCCCAAAATAGCTCTTCAGATCCAAATGGCATACGGCATGTTAAGTTAAAAACTTTAAAATAATTCTTATTATATTACACCACTTTTGTAAAACCCACATTTCACCAGCACACACATCCAGGAAGAAACACAAGAATTTTCACATATAGTACATGAAGTCTGCCAGATCCCGTTGACATGAACTTGACACAGGTTTTTTTTAGCATGTAGCATGGCATAATGTCTGTCAAATGATATAATATTTCCTTATAGCTTTTTTATAGCACTTCTTTCACAAGAAGCCTCAAGATCAGGGCCCATAAGTATCTCCTCCCCATTTTTAAATTAACACCTATTTATGTTCCAGAGAATACAAACACTTGCATACTGTTCTGTCATATTTTGACTGAACTCAGTTTTTATTCCTATATGCAAATTCATTATAATTACAACAACTGCTAATAAGACACTAGATAGTTATTTCAGCAATATGCAGCAAAGCAAAACAGAAAAGGTCCATTCAAGAGAGTAAATTCTAATAAATGTCTCTCAGACACATTATGCGTGGGACAGAATGCCCGCGCTGGCGGCGTCAGGGCATCAGGGAAAATCCCCGATTATGCAAGGCCCCTGCCGCCAGTGTGGGCATGGCCCGGCCCAGGGCCACGGAACACCCGTGTTATGGAAACACGGGGACTTCTGCAGCTTCCTGAATACTGCGAGCACCTGCAGAGGCTGGGGCGGGCCGGTGCTGTGCATAATTGCCAATGCTGGGCCTTTCAGCCCGCCCGGCCCCAACCTACGGTGTTCCTATACTTTTATAGTATTAGGTGATTTGTGATTGATTTTATTGGGGTTTTAATATGTTTCCTTGCAACCCGGCACAAGTCCACGGAGAGTGGCGGGATATAAATCAAAGCAATCAATCATCAGCTTTCTCAGGCATACAGCATGGAATCTTTAGTTCTGTAACAGAGTTCTGTACAGAACTTATAAAGCAATTCAATGTATGCAACATATTTTAATTAGATGCATCATACTAATCTTACTATTCTGTATCTTACTGGTACTTATTACCATATGAGCCTCCATGGAAGGGCAGCTGAAATACAATCTTATCCATTATTGTTCCTCTATTCCTCTATATATTTATGAAACAGCCTAGGAGGCAGGACATGTCCTCCAACTGTCCAAGTTGGAATAGGGCCAATCAGGGTGCAGCCAGCTTTGCCCTGATTGGCCGTGCCCCTGCAGCTCCCGCCCTCCATCCCTGGACTCTAGCCTCTTTGCTCTCACACGTCTCAGTGCCTGGAGTCAGCAGCAGGTAAGGGGAGAGGCCTTGGGCAAAGGATTGTGGTGGAGGGCCACCTAATGAGGACCTCATGGCCTGCTAGGCTGGGCCTGCTGATGAGGGCCTCGCGGCCTGCTGACTGCTCATTAAGGACTGCTAAGGATCTGACTAGCTGACTGCTAAGGAGCTCTGTCCCCGCCTTGCTAATGAGCTGCACAGCTCCCGCCCACCCCACTTCTTAGGAACGGGCTTTGAAACTAGTAAATAAATAAATATTAAACCATTTTATGGTTAGCAAGAGGCAACAATACTAAAAAACACAACAACACAGCCCATTGAGAAGTATGTCCAACTCTTACAAAGAGACTGAATCAAACAAAAAACTAAATCTAACATAAAAATTAAATGTATTTCATTCATAGCCCTAATATATCATATTGGGAGCCCTACATGTATGCACACAGCAGTAACTAAACATGAACTACTGATCAGATGCGTATAACTTTCTTGATCATAAAAGCCCACTGCTTTTTACAATTTATTTTATTAGTGCAAAAGGATGCTATCAGGTCTCTCGAAGTAATGATCATATGATACACAACATGCCAAGTACATATTAAGACCAGCAAGGTGAGCTGCAATGTAGAATACCCTTCACAACTAAAAGTTTAATATGTCTGCCAAACTTAAATTATCATCATCATCATCATGCTAATATATATAATTCAATAATGACCCAAAACAACTGAGAATGGCACTAAAATCCAGTCTTCGCTAGTTTTGTCATGTAGTCCTAGCCTTTTTGACAGACAAAATGTCCCCGCTGAAGCTACCAGACAGAGTGTGAACCATCTATAAAGTTTTCTTTATTCTTGCTGCCAAATTGTCAATATTAGTAGCAGCAACAGCAAGCCAAAAGGAATCTTAATGATGAAAAAATACATTTCAAAACATAAATGACACATATTCTCTACAAGATATTTTCTTTTATTAGAAGCTAAAATAACTTTGATTAGACTTGTGTGCTTCCCTGTTAGAATATGATATTGCATTTGCCCCCCCCCAAAAAAAACACTCATTAGAATCAATATGGTGTGGAAACAAAACAAAAGCAACAGTAAGGGAAATTATGCTTCTTCTAGCATACACCAATTTATACAAACTGTGACATGGTAAAGGGAAAAATAAATGCTAATTTAAGAAAAAAATATTACAGTTGATTATTCTTTCCCGCTATTTTTGTGAGAAACCAACATTCTACAGAATCAATAAAAATAAGAATTCTTACAGCTTCATGAATTGCTAAAGTTGGATTTATTGGCTCATAATGGCAAAATCTGGTATGATTTATTGGTTGAATGTGTGTCAGAAACATCCTGAAGACACTTTAGTGCAGGGGTAGTCAAACTGCGGCCCTCCAGATGTCCATGGACTACAATTCCCAGGAGCCCCTGCCAGCGAATGCTGGCAGGGGCTCCTGGGAATTGTAGTCCATGGACATCTGGAGGGCCACAGTTTGACTACCCCTGCTTTAGTGTGTTGTTATTTTTATTCCCATATGATATTACGTTATGCCATCACAAATATGGCCATGGAATATTTGTATGGGTTTTTAAAGAGTTGAGGCAGGTAAGGGGAGAGGGTCCTGGGCAAAGGGTGTTGGTCGAAGGCCTGCTAACGAGGGCCTTTTGGCCTGCGAGGCTGGGCCTGCTAACAAGGGCTTCCCGGCCTGCTGATTGTCTACTAAGAAGCTTCGTTCCGGGCCTGCTAATGAGCTGGCCAGCCCCCGCCCGACCCACTTGATCCAGCAGTGAGCTGCAGCCCAAACCTACCTTAAGCTGCCTGGCCGGGGGCCAGGGGAGGGGACCCTTTCAAGGCCCGTTCTTAGGAACGGGCTTTGAAGCTAGTAAATAAATAAATACATAATTTAAAAACCCCATAGAACATGCATCTGGACTAATTTTTCCATTAACTGATAGTACCTCCTTTAGCACAATGGAATTCCTCCCATCCATTGACAGAAAACCTTCCTCGTCTAGTTGTGTACCATTCAAAAACTGCCGATTCAGAAACTAATATATGCATGGGTTCATGCTGGGAGTGATTTAGGATAAAAGAAGAAGGGGACGACAGAGAATGAGATGGCTGGGTAGAGTCACTGAAGCAGTCGGTGCATTCTTAAATGGACTTCGAGGAATGGTAGAGGACAGGAAGGCCTGGAGGATCATTGTCCATAGGGTCACGATGGGTCGGACACGACTTCGCACCTAACAACAACAACAACAATATATGCATCTCTATCAGGTCAGGTCTGAGAATTTGCTGAGAATAAAAAATAAAGAAAATAGTCTGCTAAAAGATCTGTATTAAACAAAAACACCTAGTATAGAAACAGCAAAGAGTGAAAGGAATTAGTTTTCTATATATATAAGCAGTTACATGACCTCCTGTACTCAATTCATATCAAGTCCACTGAACACCTGAGTAGTGCTTGGATCTTCCACCAACCTCTTAATAATTCACTTGTCCTTTTAGACACTCTTATTTGTTTTTTGATAAGCTGAACCCACAACTACACTTTCGCATGAATAGAGGAAAACACCCCCCAAAAAACTTTCCTTGTTCTCTCAATACAAGCCACTGATTAAGTTCATCACATTCCTTCTCCTTCCCACAATACAAACATTCACAGTAAGTGTCCAGTGACCTATGAAGGTAGCTGAACTATCTTTCCAAAGAAATATTGGAAAACAGGAAGCAATAAAGATGACATGCTATCTTAGAACTTCTCAAAGTCCATATCATGTGGAATAGAAGACCCCACTGCAACATGTATATCAACACATTGGACAACACTTTTCTGATCTGCTGCATAACCCACGTAGATTCTACGCAGCACAATCCCCAAGATGGTAGGTTTGAAACAAAACAGAGAGAGTAGCAACAATGGGAATAGGACAAGTATCTGCAGAAAAGATCCCGGGACTCAAGCACCCAGTTAGTGTAGCAAGAGGTCAGGATAATGGAGCAGGCTTAGTGGGAGAGCACTGAACACACAACATCACTGTAGTAGCTTTGGAATAAGCTGCCCATGAACCAATGAAACTAATTAATTGTTTTCTTGCCTTGCAATTTCAAATTTGTTTAGTAATTTTATAAAGTAAATTCAATCATTTGTTTTAATTGTGGTCGATGACTCATTGAGTTATAAAATTACAGGCAACTGTGCAAGGATAATTCTTCACAGATAAATGATCTCAAATCAAAATCCAATTGCTTCTCAATGATTAAAGAAAGTAACCTAACCTAAAATAATTGTCACTTTTAAAACTGAGCAATGTATTCTTCCACACACAGAAAAGAGAATCAAGTACCTGAAGGGGAATGAAATACAGCCTTAATCGTGAAACATTTCTTAAGACAATTGAAAGACCTTGAAATATGTTTTAGACTAGCAAGTAAAGTACTTTTTGGACAGTACATCAGTTGGAAAAGATTGATTTTTATTTTGTGTTCTCCAAAAATAACCACAATAGCAACAGTTAAGAGCCAAGTCGCGTAGTACCTTAGAGACCAAAAAGAGCTTACAAACATCCAACTAAATAATTCAAAGAAATTAAAGCAAGACTTAACTTCCAGGCTCAATCCTGGTTTTTCTTTTATATGACAACCAAAACTGCCTGATATCAAAATGGTTTTATGGACACAATGACTATCAGAGGTTTTGGCATGGATCCAAAGAACACCAGGTGGACTGCTGCTCGAGGAACAAGAGTACCCCCCCAATCTTGCTGCAGCCCATTTTGATGGGCTCAGTGACACAAATGCCATACTTAGCAGTGGCACACCTTTCTACGTCAACTGAAGTAAATGGGCACAGATGGTTTAACTCTGCCTAGGATGCCATTGAAAATTTAATAATACCATCTTCTCACATACAATGATGCTGAGTTAACGGCTTATTAGGCCCTCCTAGCAACACTAACTATATGTGGGTCAACTGAAACAACAATAGCAATCTGCAATCACTTCACCTTGTCCCTTGTATCTGCACAATGTTCTACTCCCATTATTGGCTGGGGTGAAAACCAGAAACCTTTCTCACTGCCACTCAGCTATGGCAGTAACAACAGAGGAAGAAAAGGGTGTTCACATGAGTCCAGGAACTTTGGCCCATTTATTGCCAGAATTAGACTGGCACCATGAGGGGATTCTGATGACAGCTTGTCATACTGTTGCCAAAGACAAAACAAAATCAAAGCAAAAAGTAAAGAAGACAATGGAAAACTCAACAGGCAAATCTAGATTTAAATGAACTGACTGTATGTTTCATTATAGATGGACACAGAAAATCACAACAGTCTCCATCTCTCGGGAGTTATCATTCAGGAGGTTTCTAAAGCAAATACTACCAAAAAGTCTGAGCGTGTTCTTTTTTAAAATTTGTTGTTAAAACCCAAAGTCCCTTGTACCAGTACTCTTATGAAATGCTGATGCAGCTACACTGGCACAACTCCTCCTCTACCAGAAAACTACAGTAAAGCTGCCGTCCTTGATAGAGAATAAGCATCACAGAATGTAATGCAACTTACTTCTCAGTAAATATGCACTGAATGAGGCTGTGAAGACAAGATATATCATTCTAATAAATTCAGCGCATACTGTTAGCATACAGCCCAATCCTAAAAAGCTTCTTTTGGAAATGTCCCACCAAGTTCAATATGGCTTACTGCCAGTTAAGTATGCTTAGGACAGTAGTGAGAGTTACATTAATTCAAGCAGAAAGCTGTAAGTATAAACAAACAACATTCAATGTAGAGGCATCAAGGGATCTTTTCCTAGGTATTCTAATCCGCATCAATGTGTCAGCACAGCACTCTCGGTAAATGGAGGACACTCAGCCCCTTGTTGAAACTCACACTTAACTGAGCAGATGCTGTTCCACTTAACAATGGAGTTTGAATTCTCAAAAACACACCAGTTCCAAATCTTTCTAAAAATCATTAAGGTAACTGAAATATTTAAGTTATAATGCACTTAATTTGCCACTTGATCATGACTACACAATTTGATATGCATTCGCTGCAAAATATTCCTAATTTTGTAATTTGCAAATATTTCATTGTCAGGTCAGATATTAAAAGAAGAAGACGAGTTGGTTCTTATATTAGAAATATCAGTGGAGTACTAGCATTATTCATAGGACCGATATCTCCAGAGCTCTAAATTTCCTGTCAATTAGATAAAAGGAAAACGAAACTGAATCAGCAAGACAAGGACAACAAAAACAAACAAACAAAAAAGACTTCCACGTCACCATTAAGGTTGCAACACTAACATATTTGTAAGCCTGCCCTACATACTGGTAGGCATGCTCAGCTCTGCATCGCATGAGACTTGGGTTTTCAAAGTAAATCATACTGAAACAAGTTACAACTAAGGGCAGGTTTTTCCTCCCATCTCCATACACTTCAGTATACTCTGCTAATGGCCATCTATTTGAATGTCTCCACAACTCAACAATGTGTGTTACATTTAGAAAACATACAGAGTTTTTTTTTACTGTAGAACATTTCAGAATATTCATTTTAATGGGCTTCGATAGCTACTTACCTCGAAGAAATGGAATTCCATTAGTATAAATACTCTGAGGAACCTTTTAAGGATGTACCCATACTTCGAAATTTTTCCTCCCAAAAGGTAAATCTGACACAAAACAATATTTGTTCCTGCATGCATCTGACACTTTTTTTGCAGTCAATGTAATACCAAAGTGCACTAAGATAATGGCAAATAATCAGTACTGTTCTTTAAAGCTACCTCTGCTATCCTATGGAAAAAGGAAACAAGTCAGCAGTTTGGTAAAGGGCTTTAAAAATGAGACTGAAAGCATTTCAGTAGTAATGCTGGATAAAAGAAAAGGTTTCTAAGGCCTTTCTCCCCCACCCTCATAATGTTTTACAAATGTCACTGACCCATATAGACAGTGAATGCTCCAAACACACCACTGTTCTGCAACCTCTCTTTCCCACAAAAGGTTGGAACCCTAAATATATAGTGTTGAAACTGGTAGGGCCAGCTGCCAAGTAAATGTGTTTAAATCTGAAATGTAATTCCTAATTGTTCCTGTACCTACTAAAAGTTATGGTATAGTCATTAGGATACTGATACAGTAATCAAATGGCCTAATCCTTTGCATGCTTACTCAAAAGTAAATTATAATAAGTGGGATTTGCCCCACGTAATGTGTTTAAGACTGCAACTTTAAACATATTTACTTGAAACTAAAGTTTCATCCAAAGTAAGATTTACTACCACAAAGATATCTGAGGCTGTAACCCAATATTCCAAAGTTTCTGTTTTTCTGTAGGATAGTCTTGTTTCACCCAGATTCAGGGGAACTGAAGTCTCTGTAAATTAGTGGCTAGTAGCTATGCCTAATTTTTAAGGACAATATTATTTCTGCTTTTGCTTTGGTTTATCCAAATGCACAACACAATTATTATTCCCTGATGATTATAAATGAACTTTTTCAGTTTCCCACATCCATGTGCAAAGTGCTTCAAGCTGCAGAGTGTAAACAGATGAGTCAAACAGCTCCCTCCTAACCCTGTGTGTTAAATGAGATTATCTCTCTTGCATTGGGTTAAAAACATGAAAGTGTATCACTGCATGCTTGTGGTGGCTGAATGTGACAAATAGCAAATTTTCTGAAAACTACATACACAAAAACAAATATGCAACCTTTCGGAGCTTACACTCTGATTACACATTCAAGGGATTGGGGGGGGAGGTGAAGGGGGGCTGAAAAATATTGAACAAAACCAAGAAAACAGTAAATCCTTCCTATACATATTAAGAATTTTCCATCAGTCTACCCAGTCTCTCCAGTGCAATTTAAAAACAATGCATGCAACACATTTCTTTCCCTGTCATGACCTAGACATTGTCACTATTAACACTGATAACCATTACAGTCTGACAAGAACAAAAAGCAAGTATTTGCAGACAAATAAACACCTTGCTCTCAGAAGCTGAAAGGGTAGAAGCAAGCAAACGCTTTAATCTGTGCTAAAACCGGACCAAAAGTTGGGACCAAGGATAAAAGGTTAGGAAGGTAAGGTGGAAACACTGTGCGTGTGTAGTTGGAAAAATGTTTCAACCTCATACGGTAAGAAAGGGATGCTGCTGTCCAGTCTGTCTAAGACACCTAGTGGGCAATAACAAAACCCCAACAGCTTTCTTTCTTACGCGCACAACAATCCAGTTCTGGCATTGTCAATTTCTTAGCCCCCATCACAAAGTGCCTAAACCATGATATGCTTTTCATGCAGTCCATTCAGGTAAGCTTCTTTAGTGTGCCCCAATCATGCAGCTTCACTGACCTCCACACAATTATTACAGTTTTGCATCAATCTGAAGAGCAAAAGAATATTTAGCTTTGTCTTCATTCCACTGCTTACATCTCTGCAGCTAAAGCACAAGAGATCCTTATGAAGGGGGGGATTCTCGTAATGCAATTACAAAGAGTGGAAACGCCTACAAGGAGCTGAAGTACCTGCACTGGGGAGATGTTCAGTTGTTCACTTCATCTTCCGTTGACAAGGAAACCAAACCGCACTTCATTCTCCAGGAAAACCTTCCACTGCCATCATTTGAAAATGTACTTATTTGAATATATGTGTATATCTATCAGCATTATCACACTCACTGTAAAATTATCTTGGTAAAAGAATAAAAAAGTGAAACGCTGCAAAGAAACTATCTTTGGCTTTTTTTTGCAGCATAATTTGGAGGGGGGGGGGTTAAAAATGATCAACAGTACCAAGCTGCAAGAAAAGTTTCACATTATAATTGGGCATGAAAAACCGAAAAAGAAGAAAAGCTGCTGATTGCACTGGGCATCCAAAAAGGAAACAAACAAAAAAAAAGCATTAAACAAAATTAGTATCTTGGTCAGTGGCCTGCACCAAAATTGCAAGAACACAAACTCTTTGTAAACACTGCTGTAAAATGCATTTTGGAATTTCATATATAGATATACAAAAACAAAAAGCAAAACAACATCATAAAAAATTCTGCAAAAGAGAGTTAAGCAACATGCCCATATCTCATCTGTTTTGGTTTCTTTTTTTAAAAAAATGTATGCATCATAATTAACATTTTTGGAACAACAAAACCAGTTGCATATTTATAAATAGGTATAGTTTAAACGCACTGACGTTATTACTGGTCTATTTTTTCTCTCTCTCTCTCTCCCCCCTCTTTAGATTCCCAGTGACTTCCAGTTCCAGCAACACCTTTTTCTCAGTTTAGTAAACCATCGCATGCTAAGAAAAAAACTTGTCATCAGAAAAAGGATCAAATCCATGAAAACAAAGAGGTGAAAAAATAAAAAAGCAGCAAAAACAAAAAAAAGGAAGGAAAAAAAGGACAAAAAAAGGAGGACAAGAATGTCAGCGGAAAGGTACTCACCGAGCGGGAGTAAAAGGAAGGAACAAAAATGCGAGTTACTATAAAATACAGTATGGCGGTGGAAGAAGGAATGAGGCGCTTTTTTTTTTCCCCCTCTTTAGTCTCTGCCTCAGGCAATTACCACGTGATTCGGAGCCAGGCTGACTCGCAGGCAGGGGGGAAGGAGCAGGCGGGGAAGGGGTAAACCCCACCGGAGGAACCCAACTCGCTCAGAACAGCAATAGTGGCGCCGGCGGCAGCGGCGGCGGCGGCAAGGAAGAGACTGGAGCCGGCAGTGAGCAGAAAGCCGTCTGAGCTTCGGCAGCCCTGCGTGGCGCTGGCGGCAGCAGCAAGCAGCAGCCAGACAAGCAGGTGCCCCACGCGCCGCACTAGACACACACACGCGCGCGCGGACGGGCAGGCAAGCGGGCGGGCGCGCGCGTTCCAAAGGAGGCGGGGGCAGAGCCCAACCGGCGCTCGGAGAAAAGCCCGCGCGCGAGAGGAGGCTCCCTGGCGGCTCCCGAGCGCGTCGGCGAAGCAGCTGCCTCCTCAGGCACACGCGTACTGCACGCCGGGCGGCCGCGAGTTGGGGCTCGGGGCGAAGCCCGCACAACTTACGGCTCCCTCTGGTGGCGCGCGCGCGCACACACACACGTGTGTGTGTGTGTGTGTGTGTGTCGCTGTCTCCCCTCAACTTGGTGCTGCCTCTACTCCAAAGTTACGGCTTTCCCTCCGTTGGAGGCTTCTCGGGTTTCGTCATCGCCCTCATCAATAAATATCAATAAATATGAGGACGCCACTGCCCTCCCGGTGTGTGGGTTGGCCGGGGGAGAAGGGGACGGCGCTTGCCCCCAGCTGAAGGCGCCGCTCCATCGTCGCCCAACCAGAGTGGCTCGCCGGTCGCCCGCGCGGTGGGACACAAGACTGGCGAGGCTCTGGACGGGGAGGGACGGACGTGTTGCCTAGTGGTTGGTGTCGGATGCTGAAAAGGAAGATGTAGCCTGCGCCGACCCTGGAGCCTCACAACACGTAGGGCTGGGAGGCCTGCCCTACAGATCCAAATCCTATGTGGAGCTGTCCTCTGTACCTGTTCTAGGGAAAGACAGTGGGGGTTGCACTGCACTTAAGTTCAGAAACTCCGTTTAATGTTCATCTTACAAAACCATTTTTTCAACAAGGATGCTTACACACACACCTTCCTAATTAACATTCAGCTGTTTTAAATATCCCCCAAAGTATGTTCAAATCCCTACTTGGTGCATGGCCTGGTTTCAGAATCATGATGTGGGCCATCCATTTTATTAGATACAGGGAGCTGAAGTCCTCCTTCTGTAGCGAGAAGGGGAAATAATTTGGAAATTCTCATCCCAATATTTATCTCTACAGGCTTTCCAGGGTTTCACTACAGTAGGATGATTTCTGCCTCTCAACTGACTGCTGCTCTCAACGTTCTGCTCCTTTTGGAGCATGTTTCAGTCTTCATGGATTTGGGGATGGTGATAATTTACAATATCATATTTTTTTTCTGAATGCCTGAAGAGTTTTCCAGATATTTGCCTAAGAATGGTTTGGATTTGTTGCTTTTATGATACGAGGGGTCATCCACTTTACTATGAGATTGAGCAAGGAACCTCAAGAGAAGAGAATTAGGAAAAATCCACACACACACACACATCCAACCTTACTCCTCTATTGGGTTGGCAAATACAGACTGAGAAATTCCTGGAGATTTTTTTTTTGGGGGGGGGGGAGCCTGGAGAGGCTAGAGTTTGGGTAAGGGAAAGGCCCAGGTAGAGTCTACCCTCCAAAGTAGTGGTTTCTTCCTTCAGGAGAAATTATCTCTGAAGGCTGAAGATGTTGTAATTTCAGGAGACCTCCCTGGAGGTTTGCAGCCCTATCCTCTTGGGGTCTGAGCAGTCTTTGAGAATTCTCTGTTATCCCTTTACCCCCTTGTTAACTGATATTTAGCTGTAGTCCACATTCTTTCTTTTGAGGGAAAATATTTCCTTTAATTTTTTTTCTGCAGATTAATTTCCAAAATTATATTTTTCTATAATCAAGAAGGCTTTCAAGTCTGGATGACCGCAGTGAGTAGCTTTCATCATGTACACAGGAGCCAATCAGTTTACTAATAGAGATTATGATTGTATATTACTGGGTTTTTTTTGTTTAGATTGTGTTAGTCACTAAACCTCCTCTGATGTCTTTGGTGGAGAAAGTTGGATAGACATTATTATTGTTATTGT
Source organism: Paroedura picta (assembly GCF_049243985.1). Classification (NCBI taxonomy): domain Eukaryota; kingdom Metazoa; phylum Chordata; class Lepidosauria; order Squamata; family Gekkonidae; genus Paroedura; species Paroedura picta. The sequence continues at coordinate 26,442,908 of NC_135377.1, forward strand.
TATTGTTGTTGTTATAATAAATAAAGCCACTGTCAGAGTAGTAGCTAATAGGATTGTGGCTGCAGTCCCAAGCATATTTGCAAGGAGACCAGTGTCACTGAACTCAGAAAGTAATTGAATTTAAATTAAGCATGTTTAGGATTTGGTTGTAAAACTGAAATTCATTGAAAGTAAGTATAATTAAAGTCAACAGTCATGTTCAGCAAGTGTATTGATGATCACAGTGTTAGTTTATTTATAAATCTTTCCACTGATAGCAATATTTTCCCCAGAAGTATTATATTGCACATGCTTGAGATTAATAGCGGACAGTTAAATCATTACTCAGTAAAATTACTCCTACATAATCAACAACTATCCCTTTAAACAACCAATTGATAATATCATTTTGGTTTGTTCTCATCCAGTGTAATTATCTTTTATCTTTGTAAGTTATTCAGCTATATTTTTGCAATTTTTTCTCTCATGCAGATATTTCATGAGGTTTTTTAATTTACGTAATTGAATTCTTTTCCTTCAATTCCTAATTCCACTTTTCCTCCCATGGTCCAAGTTCTCTCTAAGAAATGAGAGTGAAGAATAGCAACTTTATCTCTGTGTCATGTTTTTTTAATAACTAGTATTTAACATTTTTTTTGTTTATGAAATTGAGATTTAGCGTGAATTACAAAATTCAGCAGTGCAACAGGAACATGACATAGCTCAAGATAGGTAGCCATGTTAGTCTGTCTGTAGCAGTAGAAAAAGATCTAGAGTTAATGGCACCTTAAAGACTAATACAATTTATGGCAGATTTTTCTAATCTCTTTTTGAAATTCCTTTGTAAGAGAACTGCTACTCTTAGGTCAGCAACTGAATGACCTGGAAGGTTAAACCATTGATTTTGAGTGTTGTGGTTTCTAATGTCAGGCTTGTCCACTTGTTCTTTTTTGTTGAGACTGGTGTGTTTGCCCAGCGTAAAGAGTTGAAGGGCATTGCTGACATGTGATGGCATAAATCAAATTAGAGGATGAGCAGGGGCATGAAACTGAGATAGTATGAAGAAGGAGAGTTGTTTTTTATATGGCGCTTTTCTCTACCAGTTTAAAACGATTATTTTGTGGTTAACTTTTAAATATGTACTGATTTGGATCAATTACATGCATTTCCAAGCAGAATTATCTTAACTTCTACCCATTTTTGTTACATAACAATAGAAATTTTATGTTTCTAAATTAATAATATGCATGTCAAATAAAATTACTGTCTTTGTCTTTTACAATCACAGCATATGGTGAATATTTAGGGTTGTTGGGGTTTTATAGGGGGTTGTATTATATAGAACTGACCATCAAGAATGCATGCCACCTGAAATTAATGGATTTGGCTGCCTACCTGCTATATTATGCAAATTTGCTACTAATTTCTGCAACAATGTGATTGTACTATCGGGCTGCAATCTTGTATTTGGGAACTACATGACCAGACCAGCTCTGTGTTACTCAAATAGGTATGTTAATTAGTTTGGGAAAATTAGCTTTTCATCATTGAAATAGCGAGAGGGGTAACTCGGGATCTCCACCCGTGCTGACAGGTATTGTTCCAAATGAGTAGCTGTGTTGGTCTGAAGTAGCACAATAAAATCAGAGTCCAGGAGCACCTTTAAGACCAACAAAGATTTATTCAGGGCGTGAGCTTTCGAGTACAAGCACCCTTCGTCAGACAGGGATTGTTCCCTTAGGTGGCCTGACTGCAACTCTCCAGATGTCCATGGACTACAATTCTCAAGAGACCCTGTCTGTATCGTATAGGCAGGGGCTCAAGGGAATTATAGTCCATGAACATCTGAAGAGCCACAGCTTGGCCACTCCTGCCTTAGGAACCTCAAAATAATCAGTCAGATGTTTAAACTGGAATGCTTTTTATTAAGGGGATTTAAAAGGGTACAGCAAATACCCTAAAACACACAAACAAGGCTGGCTAAGAAAATAAGGGATGAAAAGGGAAATAGAATTGTTGGGAAAGGCCATATTTACCAATCACGATGATAAGAAAGATCTGCAGATTCAACAGGGAAATGACCAGCATGTCATGGGAAGAAGACAGAGGATCTACACACAAATAGGGGTGTAGGTATGTCACCCAAAACACATATTCATACAACTTGGCCAAGCTGTCCAAACGTTTTTAGAGAAAATTTTCCCTGGGGTAATGCTGATGTGTAAGCGCTTAAAATAATGTGTTGATGGGCTTTTTGGAGAAGGACAATGATCCAGGAGATAGACAATGTCTATAATGGCTTAAGGTGTATAAGTGAAAAAAGATTCTTGATGCTCAGAGATGACTGCTTGAATGCTTTCAAGCTAAAGCAATACTCCCTTGGTCTTTCTGAAACTACATGCTGCACTGTAACTTGCTAGAAAAGTCATTCTTACAGTCTGTGGTCTGGTTTGCATGTTCCATGTATACATCTGTATATGTGTCTACAACTGTTTGAAAGAAAAAAGCCAGTGCATGTTCACTTTGCGATTGAAGTCAGGACTTTTGGAAAATGTGGAGTTTGTCATGTTTAACTGTTTATGTATTGAATGTAACATGAGAATTACTCAATGCACTTTTTAAAAATCAAGTGTACACTGTACACATATTGTACATTTGTTAACTAACATGAACAGGGTGTGTGTGATAGAGAGAGAGATGGTTATGTATATGTATATATTTTGAATTAGGCACTTTTAAAACTGTATTGTTCACACTTGGTTTAATGGCCTGTAGTGTATTTACACAGTGTATTATTCCATAAGAGAGCAAGACTTAGACATTACAGCAAGATTTCCATTTTTCAACCCAACTAAGTTTGTGAAAGCTAAAGAAATGAACTCTCAAGTCTCTAACGGTTTGATCCAGCAAAGAGTTATGGGGGAGTATTGCTGATCCAATAGAAATAATACAAAGGATGCAGTTTCTTTATTCAAGATTCATAAGATGAAATAACCTGTGTGAGGTACCTGTGCTTCAGGCTGATAGTCTAGGAAGAACACTGTCCAGCATAGGTCATGAGGCACTGAACATCTGGTTGGGAAAAGTGATTTTTTTAAGATCAAAAGAAATATGTCACACTAAACATTCTAGGTGCCCAGTTTCTTTCACCTAAGCAAACCACATTGTATAAGCCTGCTGTAAGAGATACAAGCAGAAGTCTATCCTAGTCTCCCATGCTGTTTACTTACATGTCATTTAGATTAGACACAACCCTCTTTCATACTGCCAGAATATCCTATACCTTCCTCTAATTCAGGCCCATGGTAAGTACATGAATGATAGATGCAGCTTCTGAAGCCTGGAATTACTCCACTCTGTTCAGCACCTGAACAAAACGTCAAAAAATGAATCTGTACTACTACAGTCATCTCACAGTAGGAAGAACCTAAATGGAGATCCTCCGAAAGGGTGCAGCATCTCAGTAAAAACACAGGTATGCAGTACAGCAGCATGCAGTGAGTGCTGGCGATATGTACAAGTCCGCTATTCATACAGATTTTGCCTCTGGGCTACAGTGCTCAAGACTCTCTCTCTGCATTTGAAGGGTGGGAAAATGACACTCTCTGCTGGCATTCATTTTTTTAAATGACATGCATTTATAAAAACTGGAAGGAAAATGGTGCCCTTTCTGAAATTTGTCACCCAAAGACTCCTGATTCATATTTTTCTCAAGGCAAGACCATTTTTGCTAGAGTAAAAAATTACAATAGCTCTCTCCAAGTAACAGTAGAAGCAACTGCTTCTTAGGCTATAGTTTTAAGAAAATACTTAAAAATCATACAGTTCATCATACAATGTATCACTCTGTGATTTAGCATGATTAATAAAGTGGTATAGATCCAGGTATATATATATATATATATATATTTAAGTGGCTTAGTCAGAATGAATTTACCCTGTTTTCCTGTTAACACTTATATAATTGTTATACAGAAACACTACTCATCTAGTAAATCTAATTAAACCATCCCTTGAAATAAATTTAAATGTCTTTTTAATACAATTTTATCAATACACAGAAACATTTGTGCTTCCCCCCTAACATGGTTGTTTATACCTTGCTTTTCATGCAAAATTGGTTCCCTAAGCAGTTTACAAGAGTTAAAATCCATTAAATATATATGCATAGAAGTGGCAACTCACTAGTATATACCATTGCTATGCACTAATTTTCTTAATGGAAATGTCTCCTTGTAATGATGTGATGAATGCTCTGTAGCTTAGATTTGCAAGTTTTTTTTTTTCTTTTTAGAGTTGGAAGGGGCCATACAGGCCATCTAGTCCAACCCCCTGCTCAACGCAGGATTAGCCCTAAGCATCCTAAAGCATCCAAGAAAAGTGTGTATCCAACCTTTGCTTGAAGACTGCCAGTGAGGGGGAGCTCACCACCTCCTTAGACAGCCTATTCCACTGCTGAACTACTCTGACTGAGAAAAACTTTTTCCTGATATCTAGCCTATATCGTTGTACTTGAAGTTTAAACCCATTACTGCGTGTCCTTTCCTCTGCAGCCAGCAGAAACAGCATCCTGCCCTCCTCCAAGTGACAACCTTTCAAATACTTAAAGAGGGCTATCATGTCCCCTCTCAACCTCCTTTTCTCCAGGCTGAACATTCCCAAGTCCCTCAACCTATCTTCATAGGGCTTGGTCCCTTGGCCCCAGATCATCTTCGTCGCTCTCCTCTGTACCCTTTCAATTTTATCGATGTCCTTCTTGAAGTGAGGCCTCCAGAACTGCACACAGTACTCCAGGTGTGGTCTGACCAGTGCCGTATACAATGGGACTATGACATCTTGTGATTTTGATGTGATGGCTCTGTTGATACAGCCCAAAATGGCATTTGCCTTTTTTACCGCTGCATCACACTGCCTGCTCATGTTCAGTTTACAATCCACAAGTACCCCAAGGTCTCGTTCACACACAGTGCTACCTAGAAGCGTATCCCCCATCCAGTAGGCATGCTTTTCATTTTTCTGACCCAGATGCAGAACTTTACACTTATCTTTATTAAATTGCATCTTGTTCTCATTTGCCCATTTTTCCATTGTGTTCAGATCTCGTTGAACTCTGTCTCTATCTTCCGGAGTATTTGCCAGTCCTCCCAATTTGGTGTCATCTGCAAACTTGATGAGTAGTCCCTCCACCCCCTCATCTAGATCATTAATAAATATGTTAAAAAGTACCGGGCCGAGCACCGAACCCTGAGGTACCCCGCTACTCACCTCTCTCCAGTCTGATGAAACACCATTGACAACAACTCTTTGAGTGCGGTTCTCTAACCAATTCCCTATCCACCTAACGATCTGAAAATCCAGATTGCAGTCCTTCAACTTATCCATCAGAACATCATGGGGAACCTTGTCAAAAGCTTTACTAAAATCCAAGTAAATGACATCAACCAAATTTCCCCGATCCAGCAAACATGTTACTTGGTCAAAAAAGGAAACTAGGTTGGTCTGGCAGGACCTGTTGGAGACAAATCCATGCTGACTTCCTTGGATCACCAAATTATCCTCCAGATGTTTGCAGATCGCTCCCTTTAATATCTGCTCCATTATCTTCCCCACAACAGAGGTCAGACTCACTGGTCTGTAGTTTCCCGGGTCATCCTTCCTCCCTTTTTTGAAGATCGGGATAACGTTTGCTCTTTTCCAGTCCTCCGGGACATCTCCAGTCCTTAAAGAGGTTCCGAAGATGATGGACAAGGGCTGTGCAAGTTCTCTGGAAAGTTCTTTGAGTACTCTCGGGTGCATTTCATCTGGACCAGGGGATTTGAACTCATCCAGTGCAGCTAAATGCCTCTCGACCACCTCTCTATCCATGTTAACCTGCCACCCAGACACTATCCTTTGGCTACAGCCATCTCTAGATGTGCCTAAACACTTTGACCTGTGGGAAAAAACAGATGTAAAATAGGCACTAAGCCTTTCTGCTTTCTCTGCATCTTTCGTTAGAGTTTGTCCATCCGCACCCAACAGCGGGCCTATTGCCTCCTTTACTTTACGTTTGCTCCTCACGTAACTGAAAAATCTTTTCTTATTACAATGGGCTTCCCTGGCCAATCTTAGCTCACTCTCAGCTTTGGCCTTTCTGATGATTGATCTACAGTGCCTAGTAACCTGTAGGTACTCTTCTTTAGAGCTCTGTCCTTCCCTCCATTTCCTGAACATTTTCCTTTTCTTTCTTAGTTCCTCTTGAAGTTCTCTGTTCATCCAAATAGGCTTCTTAGAGCTCCTGCAGTGTTTTCGTATTTCTGGAATAGTCATTGATTGAGCATGCAATAGCTCTTGTTTGAGTAGCGCCCACCCTTCACATGCTCCCTTCCCTTCCAGCATTCTTGTCCATGGTATGACACTCATCATGTCTCTGAGTTTATTAAAGTTTGCCCTACGAAAATCCAACATCCGCGTCTGGCTACAAGCTTCCTTGGCTCCCAATCTCAAAAGGAATTCTATGAGGACATGGTCACTTCCCCCTAGGGTCCCCACCTCCTTCACCTCATCCACTAACTCTTGCCTGTTGGTCAGTATTAAGTCCAGTATGGCTGAACCTCTTGTGGGTTCATCTACCATTTGATAAATGAAATTGTCAGCCAGGCAGGTCAGAAACTTGCATGACTGAGGACGCTTCGCAGAGTTTGTTTCCCAGCACACATCTGGGAAATTGAAGTCACCCATGATGACAAGGTCCTGCCGTTTGGATATTTTCTCAAGCTGCTCACAAAGTGCAGCATCCACATCCTCTCGTTGGTCAGGCGGTCGGTAGCAGACACCAACCACCACACTGTTTGTTTTCCCCTCGCTTATTTTCACCCAGATGCTTTCCACTGTAGATATACTCTCCTTCACTAGAATTTCCTGACAGGTAAGCCCTTTCCTCACATACAGTGCCACTCCTCCACCTCTTCGATCTATTCTGTTTTTTCTGAACAGTTCATATCCATCCACCATTACATTCCAGTCATGAGAATCATTCCACCAAGTTTCTGTGATGCCTACTAGATCATACCTTTCCATCAGCATGAGAAGTTCCAGCTCTTCCTTTTTATTGCCCATGCTTCGGGCATTAGTATAAAGACATCTGAATCCTTTTACTTTTGGTTCCCTATGAGCTGGCCTTGCCGGTTGGGCTGCCTCCGATAGTTTTCCTTCCATACACTCCCTATGTTGATCGTCTCCTTCCCCTAGTGGCTTTAGTTTAAAGCTCTCCTGATGAATCTCCCCAGGTTCCTGCCAAACACATTCTTCCCCAGTTTCGATAAGTGCAGTCCATCAGGTGCTAGTAGGCCTTCCTCAAGAAAGCCTATCCCATGGTCCCAGAAACCAAATCTCTCCTGCCGGCACCAACTACGCAGCCAGTGATTCACCTCCATTATCTTCCTCTCCCGACGCATTCCTCTTCCCTTGACAGGCAAGATTGAAGAGAATACCACTTGTGCCCCCATTTGCTTGAGCTTCCTCCCCAGATCTTGATAGTCTTTTTTAATAGGAGCGATGGTATTCAGGGACATGTCATTCGTTCCCACATGGACCATCACAAATGGGTAGCGATCCGTAGATTTGAGGAGTTTGGGCAGCCTTTCTGAAACATCTTTAATTTTCGCCCCTGGCAAGCAACACACCTCTCGGGTTAGGGGGTCGGGCCCAGCCACATGGCGATCCATTCCTCTTAGCAGGGAGTCTCCAATTACCAGTACTCTCCTTTTTTTTTTTATAGTAGTAGTTGAGTGGAAAACACCATCAAGACCACCAAATCCTTTATTGTGGCTGTATTCATTGTTACCTGTTGTCTCCATTTTGTATACCAAGATATACATGCTGCATAATAAGATCCACCATGTTGTAAATGAAACCTAGGCAATGATTCTCTGGTCCCAAAGTGAGTATCTCCCTTCGATAGTTTTCATGTTTAAAGCTGGGGGAGTATTTATAAGACTAGTATTGTAGAAATCCATTTCTACAAATACTACAAATCCCATGAGAGCCAGTTTGGTGTAGTGGTTAGGAGTGTGGACTTCTAATCTGGCATGCCAGGTTCGATTCTGCACTCCCCCACATGCAGCCAGCTGGGTGACCTTGGGCTCACCACAGCATTGATAAACTGTTCTGACCGAGCAGTAATGTCAGGGCTCTCTCAGCCTCACCCACCTCACAGGGTGTCTGTTGTGGGGAGAGGAAAGGGAAGGTGACTGTAAGCCGCTTTGAGCCTCCTTCGGGTAGGGAAAAGCGGCATATAAGAACCAACTCTTCTTCTTCTGATGACAGCACCTGAAACTGCATAGTAAGTCCATAGCAACAGTGAAAGTTTATTCATATGGAGCCCAAAGAGATACGTACCTTGCAGGAACTCCTTAATTTTTGCAGGGCATGCAAACTTGCTCTTTTTCAAACAGTCTTTGTGTGATTGGGATCCACCAGGCAGCCGGTATACTTGAGCTGTTTCTTCACCATCCATGCATCCTATCCTATTTGATGGGGTGAGGCTGGGCCGCATGGAAAATCTGGCCCCCCTTGCAGCGGCAGTAGCAAAGCATCTGGCACCCTCTGTCCTCCCTCCCCCTCAATAGTGGGTTACCAAGGGGTAGAGTAGATATGAGTTTTTTTACCACATCTTGTTCTATTGTCTGGGGATTTATGTATGATATGTTTTATGTATTTTATTGTATGGTTTTACTGGGGTTTTTATATGTTTGTAACTTGCCTCAAGCCTCTGGGAAGAGGCAAGAAATAAATCTAATAAATAAATAAATATGGTGGATAGATTTTAATGGTGATATACTTTTAACTATTTTATATTTTAACAATTATTATTGTATCTTTGTGTTGTTTTTATAGGTATATTTTATAGGATGTTAGCTGTTTCAAGTCCCATTCAGGTGAGAGGGAGCAGGATATACATTTGATGCATAAATAAATGTCATAGATAGGTATAATGAAGAAAAGTACAGAGACAATTTACATCATTTGTACTTGATGATAACACACTTTCCTAGCTGGTTAATACTTCTAACAATGGCTACAGATTCACAAAGGTTTGTTAAATCCTTGGGAGATGGTGTCAAAGTTCTTGAGAAATTCCAGTTCACCAGTTTTATACTGGAATTGCTTCATGAAATTTATTGTTAGAGAACGTAGACTTTTCCTTCAGTAAAGTCTTTAGAAGGTAAAGTCCTTTGGGAAGCTGAATTGTTTTCCTTCTAGTTTCTAAATATTGCTATTTTTATCTCAGTGTGTGCTCTTTTATTCTTTTGCATGGCGCCTCACCTGTTTGTCTTGCGTAGAGCCAAAGAGCATTGCAGAGGCATGATAACATGTATCACAGGGAAGTGGATGAGGTTTGCTGGTATAGCTGGTAGTGCATGAATGTATGTGGGGATACCATTAGTATCCTTTATTAGATGTCACAATTAGGGGACATGCAATGGCTTGTGGGGGTATCTAATTTTCTTATCCCCCACTATTTTTTTATTTCCTGCACCGAAAGGCCCCAGAGCCTCTTAACTTTTCCTGCTTCTGTCTTTCCTAACTCCCAGTCAACCTTCCTGTATCTGCCCCACTGTCTTCATATTTTCATCCTTCCCTCCCCCAGCAGCCTCTTCCTGGGAAAATTCTGCATGGTTCTGACCACCAGCCTGTGGCATGCCCAGGGGCACAGTCCACGTTTCTGGGCCCTGTCTAGTTGCATACTGAGGAACCCACATAAGGACATGAAGGCAGGCGCCTCACTTTTCCACCACATATCCCCTGCTCCATATTATTTCCTCCCCCCCCTCTTGGCAGTCCCTTCTCCTTGATTCCTTCACTCCTTTCCAAACCAACCTTTTACCTGCCCCAGTCTTCTGCTATATTTATTATTTGCTTCATCTGTACCCTGCCTTTTTCCATAATGGGTACCTAAAACAGCTTATACCACTTTCCTCTCCCTCATAACACTGTGAGTTTGCTTATGAAGAGATGGCATTGATTGACCCACAGTCATCCAGTGTGCACCATGGCAGAGTAGCGTTTCAATCTCCTGCATCCTAGTTTGAAACTCTTTAACATCTACACCAAGGGTGGCCAAACTGTGGCTCTCCAGGTGTCTATGGACTACAAATCCCATGAGCTCCTACCAGCAATTGTAGTCCATAGACATCTGGAGAGCTACAATTTGGCTACCCCTGCCCTACACTAAACTGTCTTTGGAGAGGTGGCTTCTGTTATAGCAGGCCGCTGGACCTGCTACAACAGGGTGAGTCACAGTAGTCATATGGTATCATGTCACCTGGTAGTTGCTTCTAGGACTGAGTCCAATGAGTTCTCCCTGAAGGGCCAAAACAACCCTGGAACGGGCCTTCCCTTTTGCTTTTAGAAACAAAACCTTACAGGTTGGCCATACTATTATAGTTGCTCAGCAACTGCCATAGAGGGGGGTTGTTTTTAAAGCTACAGGCACTGTTTATATAATATTGAGGCATTTAAACTCCCAGTGGATTTTTTTTTTACAGGCTTCCAGTTTTTCTGCAAACCTGGGACTTTTCTCAGGTTTATAAAAAGATCTGTTGTATCTGCTCATGGCTCAAAACTTTGGATTAATTATGCACAAATTTGGCCAAGTAGATAATTAGATTATATTAATGATGTGTCTGAGACAAAAAAACACATTAATTTACAAAAGGTGTAATTGCCTACACACAGTTTACCTTCACTCATGCAGTGAATATCCTTGTACTGTGCTAGCAGCTGCTGCAACCAATGCACAATCAATCTGCACAGCCAATCATATCTTTAGTGGCCAATCAGAAGCCCTGTGAGGCAAAAGTGCTGGCTCCACCTACTTTCTAAAAAGAATTGTATGTACCAGAAAAGGTGTTGGGAAGCACAATGGTATCCTTGGGCATCATGTTGGGGACCCCTGATCTAGGACATGGTAAGTTAAAGTGGCAGCATATATATAACATGGGAATGGCCATGGCTAGGTGATAAAGGATATGGTTTGTATGTGAAAGGTTGCCAATTCAGTCTTTGGCATCTCATTTTACAAGGATCACATGACAGGTGATATGAAAAAAAACTCTTATCTGGACATCCACTGCCAGTCTAAATGGACAATATTGGTCTGTATAGACCAATACTCTGACTCATATGAGACAGCTCTATATGCAGAACAGATCATCATACTTTTAAATCTGTATACTTCTACAGAACTTCTGACAAAAGTTGACTTTTGGACACAATGGACCTAGCTCTTTAGATTTTTCTGAGATTAGAAAATGATGTTTCAGGCTGCCAGCGCCTATGTGCAAGTGTCTGACCAGAACACCTCACATAAGGGCCTCATGATTTATGTATACGTCTGGCAGATCAATAAGTACAAAGGACTAGATCTGATTTTACATTTTTCTTTCCCAGAAGATTCCCCATGGAAACATGTACATGAAAAATATTACATCCACATGGACTTTGTGGGAAACATCTATGAACCAGGAAAAAAAGATTTCTGTTCCCTCCAGTTTACAGATCTTTTATTAAAAGTTCCATTTCATTTTTTAAACTATGGGTGTTCTTCAATAGATAGAAATGTTCTACATCAATTCAAAATACTAAAGAAATACAGCTCAAATTAGGAGCTGGTGTTAAGGACTGCTACCCAACCAGAGTGTGTGAATAGTTGCAGCTCCTGTAACTTTAAGAAATAAATGCCCTCAGTGACCATTGGTAGATCTCCACACAGTATTGCCAGCCTTTGCACCTTAGTTTCGATCAATAAAAGGCCAAGGTAGAAAGCAAAGAAAAGAAAGAGGATATGGGAACTTTCAAGGAAGGCAAAACCAAAAAGGGAAACCAAGCCCCAACCTAACCAGAAAAGTTAGGAACCCAAAGGTTGAGCTGCAAAAATATTTTTGATCATTTTAAAATATCTATTACATAAAGTACAGTAGTTCAACATATCAAAAACATAATCATAATTTACAAACATCACATTTCTAACTACATGTGGACTAGACCAACATAGAATCAAACAAATGCATTTTGACCCCAAGGGGTCTTCCTCAGTGGTCAAATTATTGTGAAAAATGCACTCATGTATAAAATCAAAGAACTTGCTGGGTGGCAAAGAAAAATCTGTTAGGTGCTGCTCCAACTAGTTTGTCTAATAAAGGCTGAGACGTGGGAATGCATTGGTCACTGAGAGCTGGGCAAAAGCAGAGAGTTGTGGCCTCTGGAAGTACATATTTTAGAGCAGGGGTAGTCAACCTGTGGTCCTCCAGATGTTCATGGACTACAATTCCCATGAGCCCCTGCCAACATTTATGCATTTGCTGGCAGGGGCTCAAAGGAATTGTAGCCCATGAACATCTGGAGGACCACAGATTGACTACCCCTGTTTTAGAGGTTGGGCTCCAAATCAGATATATTTATATTAAAAAGCAATGCTAAGAAATAGTCTTGAGCCCTTCCAGACTCAGGGACATTTTAAAATCTCAATGGCAATATGGAATCCATTGAGCTGAAATCATGTTGCAGAAGTCAACATGGCATTATAGTCATGTGACATCCAACAACTGAGACAGGAAAAGTGGAAAACAGTTATTGGTAGAGGAGGGAGCATTCAGCAAGAATGTACTGAACATCGGAGAATCAGTGAAAACTGAGGGTATTAAGGCTCTGCCAGGTGAGAGGAAAAAGACGGAGAGCAAGGAAGGAGTTCCAAGGAAAGCTCGAGGCAAGGGAGAGGTTTTGAGGCAGCTTGTGGGAGTCAACAAAGAGTGGCCCCATCTTGCTGTGCTCATGTTTGTCTAAGATGGTAGTGCAAAGAAAGACAAGAGGCATGGTGCCCTTGCTCTTCTTGTATTCTCATGTGTGCCAGAGCCTTCCAAAGAAACAGTGAACTCAGCACATGGGACTCAATGACTCACCTAAGGATCCTGATAAATGGGCTAAAAATCACTAATACAGAAGGATCTTCTTCAAGGAGCTCCTTAGGCTGACCTAGGCAAGCTGGTTTTCACAATTCCTTTAACTGCATTATGGAGATAACTAGGCAAAAAGCCCATGGCTCGTTATCAGGCAACAGGTGCTAGCGGCCTCCCCAAGGCACTTGCCCACTCTACTACAGATTGCCCACCTGTGTGTCCTAGTGTGACCGTAGGTGTGGGCTTGAGGGTAGGGGGCGCTGCGTGTGGACAGCATTGGATGGCAGAGGAGTCACATCAGGAAAAGGGCAGGGTCCCGGCAGCCACTCCTGGCTCCCACTGCCACCGGCTACCAGCGCTGGGTGTTACTGTTGCCACTGGCTTGCACTGTTGTGGGGTGGGGGAGTGGTGGCTTCCTTCATGGGCGGCTCCCCCGGTAGTGGGCCAAGGGGGTCAGCCACTGCTGCTGGCGGCATCTCCCCCCACCAGCTGTGGTAGCCACCACTGGCTGGGGCCTTCATGGGCTAGGGGGTCTGCTGCCACAGGCAGCTACTCGGGTAGTGGGCTCAGGGGGGCAGGTGCTCCCACTGCCACCAGCTCCCACCGCCACTGGCTGACATCCCTGCAGGCCCCTGGGGGTGGGGACCCACAGAGGAGCAGCCACATCAGCAACAGGCTCAGTGGGGCAGGCGCTCCCACCACCTGCAGCTTCCACCACTGCTGGCTGACATGGCTGCCGGCTAATGGGGGCAGCATCTCCCACTGCAGCTGGCTCCCTTGACAGCTCACTTACAGTGTCTGCCACCATTGGTGGTGGCTCACAGCATGGGAGCAGTGGCGACGGCTGGTAGCGGGGGCAGACTCACAGGGGCTGGGCTAGTGGTGCAGGAGGTGGTACGGCCCAAGGGGTCTCCCTTGATGTGTGGCCACCAGGCTCCCCAATCAGTGGGTGGCTGTCTGGTGGGGGCGGGCCCTCTAGGAGCCGGCCCAATCCAGACAGGCCTAGACAGGGGCAGCCCCCAAGGCTGTTTCTATTATATAGAAAGCTCATAGTTGTTATGATTGCAATAGAGGGCTGCTGTAAGGATAGACTTAGGAAGAATTTTGTGTAGGCTGTATGAAAATTAAATGTAGTAGAACATTAATTACAAACATCTTGCACTTAATATATGGTTCCTCCCCTCTCCTAAAAATAAAGGATATTTGTATTACTAAAATAAAGGTGCAAAATAAAATAGTGAATGCTAAATTTATGCAATGAAAAAAGAGATTCTGGTTATTTGATCAAACACTTTGATTAATGCTATATCAAAGTATGACACAAAAAGCAGGCCAAGAGTTGGCATAAGAGTACAATTGAGAGGCGGTTAAGCATTTTCAGCAAAAGGGTTTAGAGTGATTTGAAAATGAAGATATCTTGAAAAATAAAGCCACCTCTGAAATTAGCCCAAATCTCATTTAAGCACCCTGTTAAGCTCATATTTATAATAGATATTATAAGGTGATATTGCTTTCAGGATCGCATTTCAGTACATCTGAAATAAGACTAGAGTGACAACTGCTCATCTACGTGCTTTCTCTATTGTGGCTCCCTCCTCATGGAATGGCCTGCAGAGGTCAGGAATGCTTCCACTTACCCGCCCTTCCGCAAACTACAAAACTGAACTATTCAAAAGAGCTTTTCTGAATAGGTAATAAAATTGCCCTGCACAAAGTGGTTTTACAAACATACTTGGATAACTCATTAGGGATTGTGGTCTATGTGGCTATGGATAGCTCATAAGTAGGATCCTATTTATGTAATTCCTGTACTGCTTAATATGTCTTGTGAATCACGTGAATATTTACACCCTGCTTCATTTCTCTTTGGTAGTTCAAGGTTTCTAATATCCTAATGCACTGGTTATTGAACGTCTCATTTGTTGTGATTGTGCTGGCTCCCTATGTGTAATTTGCCTTGAGTGCCTGTGAGAAAGGTGGACTATAAATAACATGAATAAAATAAACACAGTGATCTTGAAAATCTGTACAGAGCAAGGGTTAAATTCTTGGTGGGATGCACAGCTTAGATGGGTGGAGCTGAGAGCGCTATCAGTTTTGCATGGTGACAGACAATGGAGATTTTTTCTAATCCACACAAACAACACATTCTTTAAATGGAAGCTGCAGACTCACAAATGGAAAATAATGTTCTTTAAAAGAAATTCTAGCTAGGTCAAACCAGAGCCCTCCTACCACCCTGGCTGTCTTATTGAAAGTCATATGAGAAAAACAGACACATGTTCTTGTACTAAATTACTTCCAAAATGTAATAACTGATCTGTGACATTTTAATTGGTTCTAAAAAAAAGGGCGTTAAACTACTGTTGTTGATTAACATCAGCTAATCAGTAGAAAGTAAAAGGTGTGTGTGTGTATAAAGTATAAAAATTGTAGGCAGCCTGACTTCATTAAATTTCTCCTTCCTTCTTCCCTCCCTCCCCCCTCCTCCCTCCCTTGTCATCAGGGAAGTATTCCTATACCGATGATAGTTTTACAGTACAAGGAAATAATATTAACTAGGTGAATTATTAATGATTTCTCTGATACAGCAATTATTTGGGGAAAGGAAATAAAAGAGTGAGCCAACCACAATTATTTTAATCTGAATATTTTTTGATACAGGCACGAAGAAGTTTGTATTATTGAGAGTTTTATGCTTGTAATTGCAACACAGTCATTTATATATTTTATGACAGCAGATCACTTGGTATATTATAAATATGACACTGGTTTGTCAGAACGGAGTAATATTTTCCATCCATTGTCAACACATTGTAATTATCATCACATATGAGGTGGGTGTTTGGAATATGAAACACTTCTGCACCATTAAAAAATCACAAATGCTGTTTTATGATAAAAATTCAATTAAAAGTTATTCTCATATCAACAAGCAGCATTTTTTTAAATATATAATAAACATTTGGATTTTCATTACCTTTTAAGATTCTACCTCTATGAGAAGCAACTATAATTGTAGAACAAAATCTGCGCTATTTGCATACCTAGACAGGGTTGTCAGGTTCTGTCAACTCTAGGACCTGGGCCAGTGAGGTAGGTCTAGAATGCAGTGGCAAGGGTCCTTCTGGGGACCCAATGGAGAGCACATATTCAACCTGTACTATCCCAACTGCACTGGCTCCAGACTGAAGACTGGATCAGGTTCAAGGTTGTGGTTATAACTTACAAACCCCTAAATGGTCTGGGACTTTCATACCTATGGGACAGCCTCCTCCCTTAGGTCCCCCCAAAGGAGTTTAAGATTGAACCAACAAAATGTGTTCAAGATCCCCAGCCCTAAGGCTGTCAAACTGGCCTACACTTGATAGAATACTCTCCATGAGAGATCAGAGCCCTGAGGGGCTTGGGAGTGTTCCTCAGGGCTGGAAAAAAAGAGCTGTTCTGCCAGGACTACCGTTGAAGCCAGATAGGAATCAGGCTACACCTAGCGGTCCTTTTAGGACAACAGCCTGAGGCTGTTCTTCTTCTTCAGAAGAAGAGTCAGTTTTTATATACCCCTTTTCTCTACCCGAAGGAGTCTCAAAGCGGCTTACATCCTCCTTCCCTTTCCTCTCCCCACAACAGACACCCAGTGAGGTAGGTGAGACTGATATTACTGCTCCATCAGAACACCTTTATCAGTGCCCTGGCAAGCCCAAGGTCATCCAGCTGGCTGCATGTGGGGACACAGAATCAAACCCAGCTCGCCAGAGTAGAAGTCTGCACTCCTAGCTCCTACCCCAAGCATCTCAAAGCAGGCCACCTTGTTCAGTTCTCTGTAGTCCATGCCAAACTGAGTGGTGCCATCAAGCTTGGGAAACAGCATGATTGGGCTCTGCCAGGATGTCCATGATGGCTCGATAACTGCTTATGTACAGCATCTCTTGAGTCTTTTGCTCTACCTCAACCTACTGCTTTCGGGGGATTGGCTGCCATGAAGTTCTAGCGATCTGCCCACATTTGGTCAGAATGATGTGTTCTATTATTGCAGTTTCCCCTGTGGTCTGGGGAAACAACTTAGGTAAATTGGTCAAAAGTCTTTTAGTGTCTTTTGTTTCAGCCCCCAAAAGACTGTCCTGTTGGTTCATCTATAATCCACAGTAGTTATCCTCCATTAAGGGCTTCATTCCATTGCTTCAGGTGATTAATGTGATGTTGTCTGTAATCCCAATGGCAAGGTCCGCACTGAGTATAGTATGTGAGGGAGCCCCACCACCCAGGTTGTGGGGAAGGGCCAAGTCATGTGTCTTCTCCTTGTCCCAGGAATGCCCTCTTGTGCATTAAGACCTTGTCATGTGACTGAACACTCTCAACCTCGTCCTTTGGTCATACCAGACTTTTTGTGCTCCCTGTGTCACTACCTGCTGGAGGTAGGCCTTCTCCCAGGCCCATTCCAGCCACTCCTGCAACTATTGCACTTGCCTGGAGGACAAACTGCATTGGGGCTACCCATTGGTGTTCTACCAGAGCCAATGTGTCTCTAAGGTATCCTATTACCATAGATCTATGAAACCAGGAGCAATATGTGTAGAACAATCCAATTTTTATTTTGCAAAATTGTTGGCAAAATGCAGAAAGAAATGGAACAGAAAACATTTGCTTATTGCTAGTGTGAGATAGGGAAAAAAGGACAGAAATCAGGGGGGAGAGATGTATGGGTTATTATTTCAGAAGTAAAAGATGTAAGAGCAATGAATGGGAATTCCAACAGGTATGAGTCTAATTGGAACACAAAAGTATCACTAAGATAATAAGACCATGAAAGCTCCTTGCTATCCTCTTTCAGGAAAGTCCTGCATTTGATGATTCCTGTATAGTTTGCTAGGAAAGTAGGCGTGTGTGAATCTCAAGGGATTGCTGGTGGGAAGTTTTCACATATGAAAACGGAGTTTGGTCTAGCCATTTAATCTATGAAATTTGTCTTATTTTTATCTATCTCATCACCATGGTATTTGAACACTTGAGCAGCTACCTAGTGATTTACACAAAGACTAGAGATTTCTGATCTCTCCTCATTCCAAAGACAAGTAATTTCCATGTGCTTTATAGAGTGCTTCTCGAGAATATTGGAAGCTCCCAGAATTTGAGCCACCATAAAAGATAATAAAAACTCTTCTGAAATGTGCAGTGGAATGCCCTTGAATTGGGTTAGATAAAGGCCTATTATGCACTGCCTCTGAAACGGCGGCATGGAGAACGCGGAGGAGGAAGAAGCGAAGCAAACCGCTTATGCATGGGACAGAATGCAACGGCGGCAAAACCCAGAGTATCCGATTATGCATGCGGCTACTCCGGAGCCGCTTCTGGTTGCGCCCTGGTCCCGGGAAGCTCCACTTTCTTCCGCATCTCGCTAACGCGGCTTTTTCGGCAGCATACATTGACTGTGCGCCCGGTTGCCGCCTGCAACATACATAATTGGTGATTTTAGCCGCCACCATTTCACCCTGAATGTGGATCTTTCGTTCCGTACATAATAGGCCAAAGTGAAGCAGTAACACATATGAAAACATGCCTGTTTCTTTAGTTTGCCTTCTCTGCAGAATTTAAACATGGGGACCAAATGAATCAAGTTATTAGCTGAATGCTGTGAATGGGTTAAGAGAACTGGGTCTTTTATGATAAATCCTTCATAGCTATCACATGGATATCCAACCAGTCATCAACTCTGTAGGCACGCCTCCTGTTCTTACTTCAAGGAACTTTCCATTTTCAGTCTTCTATGCAGTCCCACATTGGGACTGCATATGGATAAGCCTGCTGCCAAACAATTCTTTTTTAGCTTAAAATTCCACTAGGAGGCACTAAAACCATTTTTGAGCCATTAACATCCATTTCCCAATAAAATGATCACATGGTCCAAACAAAAAGCACCCCTTCCCTCAGGTCCTTTTTTGCTGTTGACAGAGTAGGTTCTTCCTAGTGTCTCTTCAGCTGATCCGGAGTAGGCCTTCGCTTTTATACTTTAAACTTTCTAATTGATCCCCCCCAAAACTGATGACACCATATCAACTAAATTTGTGGGTGTCACTTCATCTGCTCTTTTGGTATACAAGCAAAGATAATTTTTTCAACAATCTTGGCATCTGTACCAGAAGGACCAGACATCACATACACCTATGCACCCATAGTATTCTTTCCACAGGGAACCTGCTTTCCGGCAGCAATTTACTCACAGAAAGTCTGTGCCTAGACCTAGATGCCATCATCAGGTACAAGGGAAAAAAGAATGACAGTTTCAATACAATGCTCCTTCCCGACTATCACAAGTGGCAACCTCCATGCAGCCTTCTTTTAGGAATAGGTTAACTTCCATTTTGTTCAAGTGATGAACAATCATCAATGATAAGTAGGTACTTTCAAATACAGAGGAGGTTTTAGACTGAGTTTGCTTCTGAACCTCCTCCTCAGCAGCTACAACTGATAACCAGTTGCCCCAACTTCACTTCAGATAGAGGCAACAGACCCATTTTGGACTTATTAAGAAATATAAATGAATGTTTAAAGTTCCTAGTTTTGTGTGGTTTACTTAGTTTCAGTGTATGACAGAGTGCACTTTAAAATACCAAGTGCTGTGTAATCAGGTAAAGGCCTGTGAAAGGTGAGCCTTGAGTGACAGGCTGCTCAAGGAGATCTGATTGGTTAGCATCAGTTGAGCAGAGAAAGAGCTGAATGCTGAGGAGAAGTAGTCTGATTTCAGCCCTCGCTGAGAACTGAGTACTGAAGACTGAATTCAACCCTAATTGAGGGTAGTTTGAGTATGGGTGAGGTTGGCAAGGAAGAGCGGGCAGTTAGGCGAAGAGTCCCATTTGGACCAAGGAAAGGAAATAGATCTTGTAGTGAGAGAAGAATTTTCCTACCCAGACAAAACACGGAGGTGGCTCTGAAGAACCAGTTAAAACTCAAGAAGAGTACTGGCATGTTTAGAGAAGGAGACTAGATAGAGTGTCACAGTCTTGTGGAAACCAAAAGAATCAGTGACGACCCAGGACACACTCCCTATGTAGGAGATTCTCTGTTCTGAGACAGGTTCTCAGATTACTCAGATGGTGGTAAAATGAGAACCTGTTCATGGGAACTCTGCTTGTGATAAGCTACAAGGTATTGTAGGTTGGGGAGCTCATTGCAAATGGTTTTCTATACAAGATACATGGTCACCATCTGATCCTTAATGACCCATGAACGTTCTGAAGTGCAGAGCGATTAGATATACCCTTATCTTGTTTTCCAATATCAGTTAAGCACAGAGGTTTCAGTTTGTTTCTTATGTTGCCATAACATAATTGCTTCCCACATCACTTGATCAGTCTTAACCCCTCCATAGCCAAAACCAATGGAGATGAACTGTAATATGAGATTTTAGATGGTTCCTTGTTCTACTTGCCACTAATCACCTTGACACTCCCACACACACACTCACATTGGTTTTCTTTCTTATTTGTTCTGCCTGCCAGCTAGACTGCTGTCCATCTCAACTTCATCCTGCCACATTCATGGCTGGGCTGGTCTACATACACAACAGTATGAGATAGTAAAGCTCGAAGATAGCAGAATGCATGATGCCACTTCAGACTGCAGGTGCTGAATCATATTCTTTTCATGATACCCAAAATGAAAAATTCCCTTTAAGTACAAAACTAACACAACAGGGAACAGATTTTTTTTATCCCCAGTGTGCAGGCAGGAGTGTTGTTACTTTCAAGATTATATATATGGAATATTCAAACATGGAGCTCCCTCCTCAGGGAGTTACAAGTCACTCTATCACTCCAGGAATCTATCATCTCTTTGCAAGTGTAGAGCTGGTCTTAATCTTTTAAACAGGGGTGATTTCTGTTAGCGCTGAACTTCCATGCACAAAATCTGTACACTAACACTGCAGAACTGTGGCCTTCATCTTTGTATAAATGTAGCAATGAGTTATCTGGCTAACATACTTGCTTTCTTTGAAATACAAGCGATTAAGATGGGGGTATTCTTTCTAAAGCTTCTTTGGTTCATTAAGCATGTTGAAATTAATTTTCAGATTTGTCTTTCTGAAATGTTTACCAGTTATGTCAAAATATCTGTTTATCATGAGCTGTACATCATTAAACATTTACTGTTTCTTTGCATCCATCATTTAGCAAAAACCCAGCTATGCATCAAAGCTCTGTTGTTGTTTTGTTTTCTTTCAATATACTTTGAGTCAAACACTGCTTTGATTTGAAACAGAAAGGATTTAGGGATAGTATATTTATGTCTCTGTTCACTCTCACCAGCCATAATCCCAATATTCTATTACTAATTTGACACATGAGATTTAACACATCATAACATTAGCAGAGAAACGTAGCTAAATGGAGAGGAGAGTTTCTCTGAACTTGACCTACTCTGCAGAGCAACTTCTGCCATACCAGGAGAACCTTTGTAACTATACCTGGAAGCAAAAGTTGCTCTGTCCTTTCTGTTTCCTCACATTCTGTAATATTCAGAGAACCCATCATTCTCTGTTTTGGTATATTTGAATGTTATGACATTTCATGTGCTAAATGAATAACAGAATAGTGGCATTTTGTCTGGCCAAAAGATCTTCAGGAACAGTTTGGATCTGCAGAAGGAGAGGGAGCTGAGAGATATGGACTTGCCTTCTTCCATTAATGGAAGTGGTATTTTGCAGCAGGCCGCTAGGCTGCAATAGGCAGGGTAGGAGCGGAATGCCTACCAGCTTCTCTATGCTGATGTTACTTTGGATCCAACTTCTTGATTTTGGTTTTTCCATTACATATTTAACATGTAACTCGCTCTACGCAGGCCTGCCCTTAGCCTTGACCCGGAAACTACAGCTGGTCCAAAACGCAGCGGCCAGGATCCTCACAGCAACACCGTGGAGGTCCCACATCTGGCCCATTCTCCACCAACTGCAGTGGTCGCCAGTTGAATTCCGGATCAGACTAAAGGTTCTGGTAATTACCTTCAAGGCCATTCACGGTCAGGTCCCAGTGTACCTGAGGGACCGCCTCCCTGCCTATACCCCTAAAAGAGCTCTGCGCTCCACCGCCACCAACCGGCTAATGGTCCCTGTGCCCTAAAGAAGTCCGCCTGGTCTCGACCAGGACCAGAGCATTCTCTGTTCTGGCCCCCACCTGGTGGAACGAGCTCCCGGAGGAGATCAGGGCCCTGACGGAGCTTAAACAGTTCCGCAGGGCCTGCAAAAAGGAGCTCCTCCGCCAGGCATTTGGTTGAGACCAGGCACAACCAACAGCGAATGAAGGGCCCCCGCTCCCCCCCTCCCCCCATCTCTCCCCTTCCTCCCAGAACTCCACCAGAGCGCTCTGGACCTGTTGTGGTATTGCACCGTTCCATCGTTATATTATTTTATTATATTGTTATACTGTTACATTATTCTGTTATATGGTTACAACCACTGTTATTAATTACTGTATGTTTTAACGAAGACTGTTTCATGTATCGTTGATTAGTTTTAATGTAAACCGCCCTGAGCCTTTGGGGAGGGCGGTATATAAATCTAAATAAATAAATAAATAAATTTAAAACTGAAGGCAAAGCTTAAGCTCTTCAAAAGCTCACCTAGCTCATAGCATGGGGAGAAGGGCAAGTTGCATGTAGAATTATTCCCAAAAAATTAATTTGAAACTGGGAGAGAAAGAACAGGAAGCTTGTAACTTGTTTTCATAAGAATGTCATATAAATATTCAGACATTCACTGTATCTGACAAAGTATGCATGCACACCAAAGCTTATACCCTCAACACATTGAATAAAACTTTGTTGGGTACCACTGAATTCAAACATTATTTATTTTTTATTTTTATTTATTATCTTTTTATCCCGCCACTCCCATGAAGGCTCGTGGTGGCTAACAATAAACATAAAAACTTAAATAAAACCCATGAAACAATTTAAAACAGTCGAAACTCAACCAATCAACCTTAAAAAACTCAGCAGCAAGCAACCCAGTTCTAACCACTAATAGACCTCTACATGGACAGAGGGGCTGATCTTTCTTCTTTAATCTGCCCCTACTAGCCCAATAGGGCGGGGGGGGGGTCCATATCTTCTTTTGTGCGCCGGCCTCAAGCATAAACCTGGCGAAAGAGCTCCGTCTTGCAGGCCCTGCAGAATGCAGAGAGCTCCTGCAGGGCCCGTAGCTCTTCCGGGAGCTCATTCCACCAGGTGGGGGCCAGGATCGAAAAGGCCCTGGCCCTGGTCGAACAAGAGTCATTGCATTCCATTTATGGGGTCTCTATTACATCCTAATGTGTCTGTTATAAAAAATGTAATCCTATGTATGCTTTCTTTGACCAGCTAATTTTTTGTAGTTTGTTTGACCTTGCTAGGTGGAGGACAGTGAAATTAATTTTCAACCCTTATAAAGATTTGTTCACTCCACTCCACTTGAGACCATACAAGGAACAGAACATGAAATCAGATGGATTCAGAATATACGTCAGGCACAAAGTGATAACAGTGGGGCTAATAAATAATTGGGATTGATGCATTATAGCCTCTGTTCTTCTATTTTTAATTTAAAGGACGTATTTAGCTATAAAAGGCTGCACAATCCTAAGCAACTCCTACAGTAGGAAATACCATTGTATTTAGTAGTATTTCCTTCAGAGGAGACTTGCATAAGACTGGATATCACGATCAAATTTATAGTAGCAGAAGCTTTCATTCTAATCAGTTCAAGACCTACTTACAAGTCCAACCTTTCTAATACTGTTGGATCCCAGTGGTTATTATTGTTGTTCTTAACAGTGCCTATACATAGCAGGAGCCTAAAATCATAGAGTTATAGAGTTGAAAGGGGCCTTATAGGCTTAGTCCAACCCCCTGTTCAGTGCAGGATCAGTCTAAAGCATCCATGATAATTACCTCCTTAGGCAGTCCATTCCACTGCTGAACTGCTCTGACTCTTGGTACCTTTGTACACATAGTTTAAAATCAGTACTGCAGGTTCTATCCTCTTCTGCCAACAGGAACTGCTCCCTGCCCTCCTCCAAGTGTCAGCCTTTCAAAAACTTAAACGTAGCAAACATGTCTCCTTTCCATTTCATCTTCTCAAGGCTGGATATTTCCAAGTCTCTCAGCCTTTCCTCATAGGGCCTGGTCCCCAGGTCTCAGATCATCCTTGTTACTCTCATCTGTACGCTCTCAATTTTGCCCACATCCCTCTCTCACTAGATCTATCCCCTTTTCTGGCCTGGTCTTCACCTAACTATCCAACACTCCTGTCAACCTTCTCAGTACTCTGTTTGAGTTAAAGTTCTCTTAGAGAGATCTTGTTCAAAGACTTTTCAGAAAAGTCTTCCACAGCACAGGAAAAACTTTTCTTTTCTGAAAGATCTTTGAACAAGATTGAAATAGGAGGCATCACTCCTATTTAGGCCCCTATGTCTGCTATACTTAGTTGATCGTTTTAGATATGTTATGATAGATTTATTATTCAAAATGAAATGTTTTGTACCTTTAACTAAATGTTATCCACCTCAAGGATCCTTATAGGTAAAAAGGCAGATAGTACAAGAAAACAGGAACTTAGACTGGCTTACGCATCAACAACTAATTTCAAGATTAAAATCAGAAATGGGGAACTTAAAAAAATCCACCGAGGAAATTTACTGAATTTGAAACACTAATTAAAATGCAAAAAACCCATTTGTTAGGCCAGATCTACAAATATTTGCTAAATTTGGAAACAGAAAACAAACAAGTAAAAGTCTGCATGATTAAGTGGATGCAGAACTTCGGCCAAAATATAACTTTAGACGAATGGGAATAAGTCTGGAGGAGAAACATCAAGATAACAAAGAGTCAATTGTTAAGGGAGGGGTGGTTTAAGATGTTTTATAGGTGGTATATCACCCCTAAAGTGCTGGGTAAAATGAAGCCAAATGCAGATAGCAGATGCTGGAGGTTTAAAAAAACAGTAGGATCGTATTATCATATGTGGTGGAGGTGTGAGTTGTACAAAAATTCTGTGTGAATGTACACTAGATGATGCAAAAATGATGAATATATATGTTTCCTATGAATGCAAAATATATGTTGTTACGTTTTTTCCCTCCCAACCTACCGAAGCAGCTACAAGAAATATTCTTTTATGCAACAGCTGCTGCAAGACTAATTGTGGCGACCAGATGGAGACAACCATCTCTACCAGGACCAGAAGAATGGACAGACAAACTGAATACATTGATAGCAACAGTGAAACTCACAAGCATTTTAAACGAAGAATCATCAGAGGAATTTCAGCAATGCTGGGAATGTCTACTAAAGTGTTAAGATTCATAATGTGGTATAACTTAAGGCGAGACTGTAAAGAGAGAGAAAAAATCATGAACCCCCCCCCCCCACCCTCCCCCATCCATATTTGATATTTTATCCCTGTATCCCCTACTTTCTTTGTATATAAAAAATGAAACAAATATATATGAAAAAAGGCAGTGTGCAGACATTTTAAACAAACCCACAAACAAGACTGCTATCAGGCCTGGAAGCTCTAAATCTGTAATCTTAATACTATTTTTGCATAGTTATCATTCTGCAGAGTCAATACATTTTATTTATGATTTATGAGAGTATACACATGACTGTGTATATCCAAGCTTTCATGCCGCAGTGGTATTCTGTACAATGTTTTTTGAAAACTGGAAGCTTTTCATCATTGAGCATTCAAGAAGGAATAACACTCAGTCATTCTACCCCAACGGAATAAGCTGGGTATAGGGTTTGACATGGCAGTATCTTGAAGCAGCATAGTTGTAGGAGATAGTAAAAGACTGTGTGAGCTACAGCTAGAAACATGTAGCATTTCCTCAGCGCTTCATTAAATTTACTGCATCTCCCTTAGTAAGAAACGTAACAAAGGCCTGTTAAGAGTAAGTGGTGACCACACACTAAGTGGTCACTGCTTTCAGACTTTTAAATAAGATTGTGCTAAGGGTTTTAAATATTAGGGTTGGATCTAGGCTTTTGTATTGGTTACAAAAGAGAAGTTCCTCTTTGACCACTAAAATGGCTATGCTAGGAATCATGGTGTCCATGTGGACAAAAGGCATGTGAAGGGGGAAAAGGAGGGGATTAGGTGTCATAGTGAAAAAGCTAACTCACCAGTTAGCATTCAACGTCTTTGTTCCTTTACTCTCTTATGAAACCAAGCTGAAGCTATTTTGATTTACATTTTTTGAGGAATAGAGTTGAGAATGCAATCTAGAGGGAGGCAGAATGGTGTGGTATAGCCTGATCTTATCGGAACTCAGAAACTAAGCAGGGTCAGTACTTCAATGGGAGCCACCAAGGAAGGCTGGGGCTCTTATGCAGAGGACTGCAATGGCAAACTACTTTTCCTTATCATTTGCATTGGAAGTCCCTTGTGTTTGTGATTTGACAATACATATGTACCTAGATGGATATGCAGTCTAGAAGAAGGAGGTTGTTTTTGTTATGCATGCTGTAGTCAGTTCAAAATGTCAATATAAGTCCATGAGGGTTAAATTGTAAATAAATAGTAGTTTTAAACAACAAATGGTAATATTTTACTTTATAATTAGGTTTGGCTAAATAATTTGATATTACTGGTTTGTAATGGAATTGGCATATTAAAAGCAATCATCTTGCCTACTTAGTGCATCTGTCATTTTATGTTATTTATATTTATTGTTGTGCTGAGGATTTTATCATACATTACCCCGATGCAGTAGAATATACTAATTTCATTTTTAGTTGTACTTTGTCCAGTCAATATTAGCAAGCATTCAAATTTAACTGTTATGTCAATGAACTTATTCATTTAGGCAAACAAATAGATTTTTTTAAAAAAGAAAAGAAATTCAATCAACATTTGGAAACATATTTAATCTATGATGGGTTGGTGATAAAGGAAAGGATTACAACCTTCTAACTGTTCATTCAATTATTGGCTTTAGTTCTATAGTGAAAAGGATATCATGTTTCCTACAGTAGAAAACAGAACAGCTAGACTATAGATAAGCTAAAGAATTGTGCCAAAAGCAACCTGCATATAACCCTGATATGTTTAAGAAAAGCCCTACCTTCTCTCAGCAGAAGCTCCAGAAGCCCTAACTTCTCTCAGCAAAGATTTTCCTCTTGCAACCTGGGAACCAGGAACTGACACCTTGGGTAATCAAGGATTTTCTACAGCATCAGAGGCTTGGCAGCAAGGGGAAAGCAGACAGTTGCATGCTTACTCATGCCGATTTTTCAAATATCGAGGGTTATATCCACTCCAGGATAAAGCAGGGGAAAGGTAGGGTCAGTCCAGATTAATCATGTTTGTTGCAGAGGGAAAATTTAAATCTCCTAAAATCAAAATTGAAATCACATTCAGTGTAGATGGCAGGGATTGAATCAACCTGGGACTGGAATAAAAGCTCCATGCAGATTCAGCCCTAGAATACATCCAGGAGGACATTATTGAGTAATATACAAATCCTCCAAAAATAGATGAGTCTTTGGGCCAATTTATACTTAGTGGTGATTACCTAAACCAATAAAATCATTGTTTGTAAATGAGAAGAGAGGGAATAGTCACTGAAAAAAGGTCTTTGCCTGGAAAATGGGTATCCAGACCCCATTTTGGCTCCTTACAAACCTATTTTTATTACACATAATAAGTTTGGAAGAATAATGTTTGCTTTTTGAACAAGTTGATTGAATGATGCAAGACATTTATTAATTGCTAATAAATATATTTTTTCCTGTATACTACTTACTTATTTTTTGTGCTGGTTTCCGTGGAAAATGGTTAGCCACCATAAAAACAACATCAGAATGGGGTCTCAGAAAGGAGAGAAAATGAAATTCCTCATGGACATGAGAACTGATTGCATACTTCTTTGACTCCAAGACTATTTTTGAAGCATTGCAAGTATGACAGCATCTCTCTATGTTAATAGTACCTGTATGTTGTGACTAAAAATATTTCCATTAAGTGACTTTCTCTTCCCTCTCTGCCTGATTACTGTATAACATGAAAGATTAGCTGTTCTCTGTCAGATTTTGAACCAATAAAATATATAATTTGATTTTACAAATTCTTTAGTGCTGAACATCAAAGCAGAACAGGTAAAAATATTTTTTTAATATTGTAAAATTGCTGGTGACAATATGAACATCAGTTCATATTGAAAATAGCTCTGAGACTCTATAACTCTATAGAAGTTATAGAATGAAAGGGAAGATCTTTTGAAGAAGAACCTTCTGAATGTACAGTTTCAAAAGGTTATCAGATCCCCCTTGGCCACCAACAAGGATTTGGGGAAGGGGGTAAAGTTGCCAGATCCAGGCTGGGAAATTCCTGGAGATTTGGGGATGGAATATGGGGAAGATAGAGAGTCAAAGCATCTATCCTCTGCAGGGAAATTGAGCTCTGTAGTTTGAAGAACAGGTGTAATTCTGGGGGATCCCCAGGTCCCACCTGGAGACTGGCATCCCAGTTTCAAATAACTTGACTATATTTTGCCATATATAACAGACAATGTGGTTTTTAAAAAGAAAACAAAAGATTTGTGCTTTTTTAGCATTATAAGTAAACTGAGTAAACTGAAACATTTTCTTTTCTTTTGTATCATTTAATAGTTCTGCATGTCTTTTTAGTACAGTGCACATATCTAATGTATACATGGAGAGGGAGATGATGTCCATTGGACATATCTCCTCTGGTACACAAATTTAGATTGGTGTTTGATTTTGATGGAATTCTGTCTCCAGTATTAGTTGAAATAAATTCATGACCTATCTTTCTTTATCCTACCATTCAAGACCATAACATTGTCCATTTTTTGCCATTATGAAGCTGAGTATTTAAATAATATTGGTGAAGAAGTGGTGAACCAGCACAAAAATATTGTACAGATATTTTTTCCAGCACAGATGCTTGATGCAATTTGATATGCAAACTGAGGCTTGCATATTAAATATTTATATGCCAAATGGCACCAAACTTGTTTATTTTTATTTTTAGTTAATGACTGCTTACTCTCTTTTTGCTTATATAAGCTTTAGCATTTGCTAAAATGCCATGTATTTAAATGTAAAAAAATACAGTTAAGATATATCTTATTCATTTGTAATTCTTTTTCATCATGCACTATACAATGAGAACGAAGTAATTCAGTCAAATTTAACAATTGCATAGAAGATCTGTTGATCTGTCTGTCTGTCTATCCATCTATCCATCTATCCAGCCAGCCAGCCATCACAAGCACTCAAAACAAAAAAGGTGTTTGCATTGAAGTGGACTTCTGGCTTTGAAAAGGCAGGGTAAAAATATTTAAAATAAAATCAAACTATATTTGATAGTCCTCAGATAGGGAAAACATACCTTCAAACTAGGGCTGCCAAATCTATCTGGAGGGATGGGGATAAAGGCTGATGATTTGGGGAAGGGAAGGACCTCAGCAGGGCAGAATGCGATAAAGCCCACCCTCTGAAGCAAGAGAGAACATTAGGCCTTTCTGAGGGCTTGTTCAGAATGCAGGTTAGCATATATAGTGAGGTAAGAAACCAATGTCATTGTTGAGTCCTGGGGACTCGGTTGTTCAGAGTGTTGAAATAACTTGTATTTCAAATACTCAGCCTTTTCTTCTCTGGGCGGAAGTTCCCAGGTCCCTTAGCCTTTCTTCATAGGGCTTGGTCTCTAGGCCCTGGATCATCCTCATCACTCTCCTCTGCACCCTATTTGTTTTGTCCACATCTTTTTTGAAGTGTGGCCTCCAGAACTGCACACAGTTCTCCAGGTACAGTCTGACCAATGTGGTGTGCAGTTATAATAACTGCAGGTCAGTTATAGTAATTAAATGTACTTCATTTCATCCTCTTCTGTGCCTTGCCATTTCTGAAACCAATGCATAAATGCAAGTCTTAAAATTGTTGGGAGAATTATGCTGTATAAACAGGCAGAACAATTTCAACTTAACAATTGATTTAATCAGTATTTCAGTGTGACAGCTTAGAATTATCCTATTAACTTTGTTATTGCAGCATTTATAGCCTTAGCAACATATAGTTATTTGGATGGGGTAGCCATATAACTTCATTTGAAGCTGTGTGAAAAACGATGGCTTTTCCTTTGCTTTATTTAAAAATGTCCTTTTCAGGCTTGTATTTAATGGCCTATGACCATTAAATAACTTCCTTATGAAGCTGACAGAGGTTTTTATAGCTGAAGATTGTAAATAATATAAATAAATATTGTTTATTGTTTGTACAGAGCACATGTATTTTTAGGCTGCAGTCCTAAGATTGAATAAGATTGATTCCTTCCAAGAAGACCTGCAGAGGATTGTTCCATTAGTTTATTGCATTGCTCAAACAATAAGAGCAATCTTGATTATTTTTGTTCCTATGCAGACAATCTGGGTTCTTATTTCTAACTAAAATAGTTTTACAAATTTCAAAATTAGATTCACTCAATATATCTTCTTGACAAGATTCCTGCTATTATATCTGTAGTTTTAACAGTGTATGCAAGCACAGGTGAAGTATAAATCCATTTTTTTTTACTATTCTAGCCCATTTAGGTTTCAGCCTTGAAGGATAACATATGAATAAATGGCTTTTGATTCATAATAAATCCATGAACAAGTGGAACAGAGTTTGCAACAGTTATTCTTTGGGACGATTAAAGGAGTCATACATTATAGCTTCAGAAACCACAAATCAGGAGGTTTAGTGTAGTCACATGTTGGCCTTAGGTTTGCCAGTCCCAGTCTGACTACCAATGGGAGACTTGTGGAGGGATGGGCAGGGGACTGACCGTCAACATCAGCGTGACATCACACCCAGGAAAACCCATCACTTCCAGATGTCAGATGTTGACAATTGTTTTGAAAGATACTTCTCCTGTTTGTCTCTGGAGTGCCAACAGACAAAGACCCTCAGGGGCACAAGATCTCAAGCCCTCAGTGGGCACTTGGCAAAGCTAGGTGACCTGTTTAATAGCTTCTATTACATGGCTGGCACTGGAACCAGCTATCTGATGAAGGGAGCTTTGACTCTCAAAAGCCTAGACTCCACCCCGCCCCCCCCAAAAAAATCGTGGTGGTTTCTAAGCTGTTGCTTGACTTGAAACAAGGTGTTCTTATGCAGACCAGCATGGCAGTCCTCTAAAACCAGCTTATTGGAACCTATCGCTCTCGCAGATGTGGAATTTAATGACATTTGCTTTCTCTCCCCCCCCCCTTTTTTGAGGGGGGGACAAAGCTATGAGAACTTCTGAAACTTCTGGGGAGCGTGGCAATGATGAAACGGCAGCTCAAATACCACCTGCTACCTAGATGGGTCTCTCCGTTGCAACGAATCAACGCAGATTTGTTGCAACGTGTTTTTTTTTTTAACTTCCTTAAAGGGAAAGGGGCTTTTTGGGATCATGATAACGGCCGCCCATTGGCTGCTTGACGGCCATGGGCGGGACGAGCTCAGCAATATCGCTTCCTGGCTAGCGATTTTTGCAGAGACCGGAAACCTGTGGGAAACGATAGAAACGCAACTGGATTCCACTACAAAGTCAGGTATGCATAACGACGAATTCCACTATTTAAAATGGTGTTTTTTCGTCCCGCAACCAATTTGCCACATAGATCCTGGTGCGGAATGGCCCTGAGTGTTCAGTTGAAGGACTTCCCACCTGCAGACTGAAGTTGTACATCTGATTTCTGCATCTCCCCCTTTCATTCAGCTGAACATCATTACTCTCAACTACTAATTTTCCAAACCAAAAGATCCTGATACTTGGTGCCTAAGATTAAGGTATTTTAAAAATAATCATCAAAATGTTTTCCATTCATTGTTATACTCTCTATATTTTATTCTAGTGATTTGATTTTTCAGCAGTCAAGCTGGTGTGAACTGTTGGTAAATCAGGCCTGTAATCTCTTAACATACTCCCTGGGCCTTGAATCTAAAACCATCTGGACACTATGACAGTGTTCTATTTATTACATACAAATGCTTGGATACTACTGGTGCATAAACAGTAATTAAGCACACAAGTCAGCCATGCATGCCAGATTTGCTAGAATTATCCTTTGAGTATCTGTGATTTTCCATGCCAGTGAGCTTATTGAGGCATTGGCTGGTGATTAAACATTAATGATTTATGGTG
This sequence comes from Paroedura picta, assembly GCF_049243985.1. NCBI lineage: Eukaryota > Metazoa > Chordata > Lepidosauria > Squamata > Gekkonidae > Paroedura > Paroedura picta. The sequence continues at coordinate 26,474,993 of NC_135377.1, forward strand.
CAAGCAAGGTTTATTTACTGCTTACTGAAATGTGTTTGACAGCTTCTCTGTGATTTCTCAAGAATTAATACCTTCATAGATTGTGGGGCTTTCTTTCTGGAACTATTTTCCAAATTGCTTTCAGTAAAGGCATGACATGGCAATTTGTGTATGAACTACATATATGCATAATTCCAGGGATATGGTTCCTATCATCAGAACTCTGACATGAAAAAAGCAGAAAATCTCAAGTCTGAAGTTATTGCAATAGAGTCATAGCATCCTGTCAGGATAGGCTGGTTGCACTTCGATAGTAAAGCATGTGACAATGTGTATATTTCTGGCTATTATAATTCATCAGCTTTCCACACTGAAGCATAAATAAGCTTTTTGAAGCTCTGATATTTGGTTCTGAAAAGTAGTTGTGGATTTATTTTGTGTGTACCGTTCTCACCAAGACTCAGGGAGGATTACACTGAGGATCAAGGCATTGTATATAATCAATAGCACAAGACATTGAATAAGAAATGTAATAGAACTACAAAGCATCAAGTATTAGCCATATGTTAAACAATGCAGAATATGGTGTTACATAAGTATACAGCAAAGCAGTGAGAGCAGGATAATATATATAGCAGCTAAATAATATATACTGTATCCATTGGTATAGTTCTGTCTTGTTCTTTTTATGAGAACTGTATCCTGTACCATTTTGTTATAACTGCCCTATTACTTTTGTAGTGACTTTTCCATTTTAAACATGTTTGTACAAATCAGGTAATTTTTAAAATCTAGGTTAACATGGATAAGGCATACTCAGTGGACTTGTTATATTTGGACGTAATGGCAAACCAAGATTTATCTTTTAATAAAAAAGTCTTAGAAGTCTGGTGTGACTCATGATTTAATACTGGTTTGTAAACTACTTGATAAACAATTTCCCTCCCCTGCAATTCACAATTTAGACACAATACTAAACAGTTTCGGTGTAAGTCAAGAAATTGTTGGCTAGTGAGCTACACACAAAGGAGCTGAAAAGTTAGCATCTTTCCCAAAGGATTTGTTAATATAGCTAATGTATTGAGTTAATATAATGCTATCTCTAATTAAAAAATAAACTTTTACCATCCTCATCCAGATGATATCAAGGATAACATTCAACTAAGAAGAGTTGGTTCTTATATGCCGCTTTTCTCTACCAGAAGGGATCTCAAAGCAGCTTACAATAATCTTCTCTTTCCTCTCCCCTCAACAGACTCCCTGTGAAGTAGGTGAGGCTGACAGAGCTCTGCTCCGTCGAAAGAGCTTTTTCAATGCTGTGGTGAGCCCAAGGTCACCCAGCTGGCTGCATGTGGAGGAGGAGTGGGGAATCAAACCGGCTCGACAGTTTAGAAGTCCATGCTCCTAACCACTACAACCAAGTTGGCTCTCAAGACTAAGACATGACAAAACTCTCAGGAGCTTTCTAAACATGACAGTTTTACATTATTACCCAACTCTAGATTAATATTTGTTCAATGTTACCAGAGCGGCTGTAGTTTATAACAGTTTGGGCCTTGCACTACAGAGACTTCTGTGGCTGGACTGGAATATCAGTTTTTCTAAAACTCACTAAAAAGACCTCTATGTATACGTGAAACATGGGAGAGCTGCTGCCAGTAAGAGTACTGCCTTTAATGGATTCAGGGTCTGATTCAATATGTGGCGGCTTCATAGGTTTCACTACCCCTGTTGTCAGACTGCCAGTTTCTATGACCTTCAGTTTTCTAATGCTTTCCAGCCCTGCTTAATAACAGTTATATGAATGACTGTTGCGTCATGTAAACACTGAATTGATTAGTCACCTTTCTGTATAAAAGACAGTTATGAAAAGCTGTTTTGAATTCAACTTGTAAAAAAACCCAACTCAGACAATTAATTTCCCAGACCTGCTTTCAGATATTTATTGTTACCATGGCTCATTTAACAAGTGTGAAGCTAAATTAGCCCATCAAATAGTTCTGATTTATAGTAAGATGACAGAGTTATAGATTCATTAATGACTCTATAAAGTTTAGATAATTTTTGCACCTGGTTCTTAGGCCTTCTTGAAACTTAAAGGACTTGGGTCCTATACTTTCATTCCTGTCATGTAAAAGAATTTGGTTGCTTCATGGGGGATATATCTACATGGTAAATACATCATTTGCAGAAATATCTTCAGTCAACACATCATGATCATGTGCTGTTTCTTCATAGTTCACGTGAACAATTATGACTTCCAAATGGATCTCCCACTCAGGTCTGTTCAGTGGAGCTTATTCCAAGGAAAGTGTTCATGGGTTATACTTCAAATCTTGCAAACTTGAGTATTCACATTGCTCCAATTTCATCTGAGAATTTGAACTCAGATCTTCCTACTTTAACAATGGCTCTCTCTGGCATTGATGGGGCGAATGATGGCTTCTCTAGCAAGTCATTCCAGATGCTAGAGGCCCTTGGGTCATCTTGAGTGATACTTTTCGGATCATTAAAGCATATAGCCTTCCTTTTCCCGTTTATGAATTGTGGAGTGTTGTAGAGATTCTTAGATTCCTCATCTCTCTCTCATTAGATAACCATCACAGCAGGTAGCTTCAATCTGGCATTAATGTACTTCCAAGTGCACAAAACCTGTTGCCAAAAAATATAAAATTTCATTTGAGGGTGAGATGTGACTAATTAATGCTGACATAGAACTGATTAAGGCATGAGATGAGACCCTGAAACATAAAACCTGAACATCAAATACCTAATGTACATTGGGATTCCATGCCAAAGCCTTGCTCTGGGGTGCTAGTAGAGGCAGGAGAGGCTCATGCAAAGTTTTATTCTAAGTTTTCTTCCATTATGCTTAACAATGTCATGATCTCCTTTGTCTCGTGTTTAGGTTCTTCTCCTAGGAATGTTTAGGTTCCTTATCCTGTTTCTAAATTACTGGACGGATTCAACCATCTTCTAAGCAGCCTTCCTCCACTGGCCACTTGAATGGAGAGCACACCACTTTACAGGGTTTCTGGTTAGTCCCCCAGTTGCTGGGAAGGCACTGCAGCTCAGCAACTATGCAACCTCTTATGGAGACACCCCCCACACACACACACTGCTGAAGTGTCCTGTTCACAGATGCGGACTGCTCAAAAAGAATCTCCCTGGGCCAAAACCGCCAGCTGCAACAAAATTATAGCAACAAGCAAAAAATACAGAAAATACAACTTTAAAATCCATTAACTCTAACATAGACCATTAGGTACTTCTGCACAACTTATATGGCGTTTTGAAACATATCCATCATCCCTAACATAGACCACTAAAATTTGCTTTACATATATTTATTTATTATACTAGCTTCAAAGCCCGTTCCTATGAATGGGCCCCTCCCCTGGCCTCCAGCCAGGCAGCTTATGGTGGCTTTGGGCTGTAGCTCGCAGCCGGATCAACTGGGGTGGGCAGGGGCTGGCCAGCTCATTAGCAGGCCCGGTACAGAGCTTCTTAGCAGGCAGTCAGCAGGTTGGAAGGCCATCCTTAGCAGGCCCTCCACCACAACCCTTTGCCCTCTCCCCTTATCTGCTGCTGGCTCCAGGCACTGAGGTGTGTCTGAGAGCAAAGAGGCTAGAGTCCAGGAATGGAGGGTGGGAGCTGCAGGGGCAGGACCAACCAGGGTGCAGCCAGCTTTGCTGGCTGCACTCTGATTGGCCCTATTCCAACTTGGACAGCCAGACACGTTCCACCCCCCATGCTGTTTCACAAATATATAGAGGAAATATGGATAAGGATTTATATATCACCCTCCCTGAAGGCTTAGGGCAGTTTACATAAAACAGAACAAAAACAATACAGATAACTTAGATTAACAATAATGAATGAAGTGAAACAACAAGCAACATGGAACAGTTGGTAACAATTTAAAAACCAATGACTTATACAAACTTAACACTTATTACAGGGTGGGTGGTTGAGGAGGCAAGAAGCCAATTAACAAGCAGGCTGTCTCTTTAAAGGGGCAGCTCCGTCCCTGCACAGCATGTGCTGCAATGCTCCACGTGGGCCCCGCTCATGCCACCTGGCCTCCTTGCGCTCCCCCCTTAACGGCCCCACCCTTCACTTTGGCAACCTGCAGCCTAGCAGTAAAGGCGCAGCTGTGAATATAACTATATTATGTAGCAAGTGACAGTAGTGAGAGAACTAGTGTGGTGTACTGGTGAAGAATGTCAGACTAGCATTTGGGAGACCTGGGTTTGAATCCCTCCTCATGTCATGGAAGTTCACTGGTTGCTCTTAGGCCAGTCACACGATCTCAGCCTAACCCACCTCACAGGGCTGTTGTAAGGATAAAGTGGAGGAGAGGAGAATGATGGAAGCCACCTTGGGAGAAAGACAAAGTACAAATAAAGAAAATCATATTATTCTTAATCTTCAATCAGCTTGTGCCGGGCTTTCCTGCCTGGTGAAAGAGCAATTGTGTACTAAAGCAGATACCGCTGGTATCAAAGGAAATACAACAGGACAAACAATTGATAAGGCAAAAAAGAGAAAATTGATGATTTGTTAATGTTTGAAGCCCAACATACAATTATTTGACCTGTTGTATGATTTGCATAACTAAAAGCCCAAAGATGCGTGGAATGAGAATAGACATTGCATTTAAAGGCGGCTGAAAAGTGGAAATCCACCAAGCAAAGACCATCAGTTATCTTCACTTGGCAAATGAACAGCAATAACAGTAAAATGCATATCAGTACCAACTGTGATGTGAAATGTAAGGCTTTAAAACTTCATTAAATTTAGAATGGTAATGATATACCATATGCAGCAGTGTGCATTTGCCTCAGCATCTTCCACCTGTGGCTTGCTTTCGTTCTGTTATATTCTCCCTTTGATTCAGAGCTTCCCAGCAATGCCTTCAGTGGTTGGCAAATAAGGTGGAGATTTCCGTCATAACCCTTTGGCTTGATTTACGAGCCTCCCGTTGTGTTCAAGATTTTTCTGTTTGCAACACTATTTGCATTGCTAAAATTAGCAACAGACGTGGTCATGGAGCAAAGCTATTAGTGTAGGCATTTAAGCAAATTACACTGCCAAGATTGAACATTCCAATATTCTTGGCATGTTTCAATTGGCGTCAAGTAAGGCGAGATCCTTAAGCAGGCATTCTCCATATCCTTCGAAGTTGAATGATGGCTGTACTGGGACCTGATTAGGATTGCAACTGTATAAGCAGGAGAGAGAGGGTCTTACTGTCTGACCACTGCACAGTTTTACAAATAGAAACCAGCCCATCTATTCTATTATATGAAGGGAAAAAAGACGGATAACAGATGGATACTTCTTCCCCTCCCACCCCTGCTTTAATGGGCTAACAACAATGCAGGATAGTAGCAATTGTGGTAGTATTAATTGATTTGCAAATCATGCAGAGAGAAAGATTTTCATGTCTTCTGTTCTTGAGGTCCTGATCTGAGTCTGAATCTATATAGCTGTCATTCATTCTGCTTTTACAAAGTAACTAACAGGGCTGGATTCAACCCCTCCAGCAAATGTTGCTTGAGAAATGTGATTGAAGGAATTGGGGGCAGGGGCCAACCACCACCTTAAATCAGGTAAGATCTGTGACCAAAGCCTTATTAATGGAATATACTTTTACACTGATAGCGGATCTATTACTCCCCCAAAATTTAAACCTGCTTCTTCCTGTTTTCTTGAACATCAGCAGTTGGAATGGATACTTATTTGTGGGGGTGGCATTCCCTGGGTTTGACGGGACAGAACTTGGATGGTTATTGTGTTTCCTTCACAAACACCCCCTCTGCCATGTTCTACAAGTTGTAATGGATATATAACAGAGTTATTGGGGAACAGCCTCCTAACTGTTACACCCATGGAGGGGTATTAGCCACTCTGTGTGTGCTTGTGAAATCTGATGTAATTTAACCTTTAAAAAGAAAATGCTAAAAGTGCTTGAGTGTAAAAACCTGAGTTGCAAACCTGAGATGCTGCAAGATGGAGACACTTTCAACAAAATCTTTAACTTGCCCATGTAAATTGTGTTTCCCCACCCCTGAAATTTAGCTGGATTTAACCAATTAGGCATGAGCCTCTTGTGGCGCAGAGTGGTAAGGCAGCGATATGCTGTCTGAAGCTGTCTGCCCATGAGGTTGGGAGTTCAATCCCAGCAGCCAGCTCAAGGTTGACTCAGCCTTCCATCCTTCCGAGGTCGGTAAGATGAGTACCCAGCTTGCTGGGGGGTAAACGGTCATGACTGGGGAAGGCACTGGCAAACCACCCCGTATTGAGTCTGCCATGAAAACGCTAGAGGGTGTCACCCCAAGGGTCAGACATGACTCGGTGCTTGCACAGGGGATACCTTTACCTTTACCTTTAACCAATTAGGCATATTTTTGACTAAGTGCATAATTTGCCTTGAATGATTTATTTATTGCATTTTAGCCCACCACTCTCCGTAGACTCGAGGCAGGTTGCAGTACTCATAAAACCTGTTAAAAAAGCCTGACCCCATAAAACCAAGCATAAAACGAAACCAACATTAACGGCATAACCCCTCTTCCTCCAGCACCCATCTGCCTTGGGGGGTTCGTTCAATGTTAGCATGCAGCCTGAGGAGGTGCCCCATAGATCTTAATCCTGGCCTCAACCAAGGACCTGGCAGAATAGCTCTGTTTTACAAGCCCTGTGGAACTTTGATAGCTCCATCAATGAATACAGTTCAGAAGCATTATAATAGTCTGGATAATATGTCTTAATTTGTGAAGCTACTATTCAGTAAAAGTGCTATTTTTGTCACACAGCTCTAGTCATTTTCAACAAGGCCATATCTATATTCATTCACATCCAGTTTCTTGGTGTCTTAGTGACACATGACAGCATCAGTTTCTCCATATGCCTACATTACGAAAATCTTGGTATTATTTTAGTACCCCTTTCTACTTCATAACTCTAGCTATAAGTGTATTCAGTTATCTCACATTTTTGAATGTGGGTTTTAAGATATTTTGTGGCTCCCCAGATGTTCATGTACTACAATTGTAGTCCATGGATATCTAGAGAGCCAAAGTCTCCCCGCCCCGTAATAGGCTTTCGAGTCAGCCAATTCAAAAATGTCTTTTATATGAGGCTGGTGAAGGCATCTTGCTACTCTACCATTCCAAGGAAGTGTGAGATACTGATTCATGGTGACCTTGTAGGTTTTCAAGGCAAGAGAGATTCAGAGGTGCTTTGCCACTTCCTCTGTGTAGCAACCCTGGTATTCCTTGGGAGTCTTCCATCCAACTACTGACCAGGGTGTCATGCCCATACTTGCTGCATCACCAGCTGAGCCCCCAGCGGGCACTCCAGAGATTGCAGCCAACCCAGGTGCACTGCCTGGGCCAATCACTCTTCGGGTGTCACCTGAAGACCCTGCCAGCCGGGATCATGTTGGGAATTTAGGTCAGCCTGATCCTCCAGATGATGAGCAACCCGGTCCCAACCAGGCTCCCACCCAGTCTTATCTGCCAGGTCCCTCAGGAAAGGCCCCATCTAGCCCAGAGGTTTTGGTGGATAGGTAGCATTGGCAACAACAGGCAAATCTGACAGCTGTCAGAAGATCAGCTTGGCTGTCAGCATGCTGTCTGTCCCTATTGGGCACTGCTGAAGCTCCTTCCTCAGATGAGAACTAGGCCCAGCTGCAAGCCCTATGGCTGAAGGCTACTCCACCCAGGTTTGGTGTACTTTGGGAGAAGCTTGAGGCAAGCTCCCCATGGGTGCACCACATGCATTCTCTGCCTGTCTATCTAGGCACCTGGTGTTCCAGTTCACTATGGTGAAGCTCTGCTCGATTGCTTCCTGGTCCCTGACTTCAGCTTTGACTTTGTTTCTAGTTCTTGATTTCAGTTTGTCTTCTGACTTCATGCGTTCCCTGCCTATCAACCTAGACACTAGGTATTCTATTTCACTACAGTGAAGCTCTGCTCAATTGCTTCCTGGTTCTTGACTTCAGCTTTAGCTCTTGACTTCATGCCTGGTTCCTAATTTCACTTGTCTTACTTTGCTCCTGACCTCGGCTTGTTCTTGTTCTTCCCCAGCTACTTGACTTAGAACTCTCTTTGGTAAGCTCTCTCTGGTAAATGACCCCGGCCTGTCTTTGACTTTGCTCCCTGCCCTGTCCTGCCCTCCTTGGTGAACTGACTCCCTCAGCTTTAGAACCTTTAGACTGGACTTGGACTCTGAACTTCCCTCTTGATTTGGTCTCAGCTTCCTGGCCAAGGTGTAATTAACTGGTAACCAATGTGTGGCCCGGGAGGACTACATACCGGGCTAACCCTGTTTAATTACCAAGATCTGACAAGATTGTGCTAGCCTGGCCTATCTGGGTCATGGCAACATCACCTAAAACTTGGTTTCATTTTTTAATACTACTACCTACCTGGAAATATTTTAAGTACTAGAGAAATCAATTCCAGAATGACTTTAGGAGGCTTTTTTCTGTCTGTCAGAAACTCTAGTTTAATGAACAAAGCATAATTCAATAATTTTCCAATCAGGATTTTGACATTTTAGTGTGAAAGGCAGACACATAAGAGGTACTGCAATTACCGTAACACCAATGGATTCCAGTTGCTGTCTAAATTCATCTTTTGAACTGAACAGCCATCTATTGGGTGCAGTAAAGCTTTAGACTGGAAGATAAAAGGTAGGTTTGAGCCCTGGGGGGAAATGGGTAGCATCATTCCATCACAGCTTTTCATCGTGCCAACTCTTTTTTTTTTTTACTGCTGTGAGAATGATTAAATATTTATTTCTTTTTCTCTTTTTGAAGCATGTTAATTAAACCTTTGGGTAGCCCTGCACTTTGCTGCATCTTTCTCTTTTCCATTATCCTTGCCTTGGAAAAAGTTAATGAAAACGGCACAAAATGTTCATGTTTTATTTTTTTTCTTTAAGATAAATTACTACTCTGTTGAAAGAAAAATATACGGTCTGTTCCAGCATGTTTAAGAGCAGGCCGATAGTAAACATAATTGCTTGGAATTACATTCCACTGATTTCCATGGCATGTGCTTCAGATCTGGAGATAAGATTGTTATTTGAAAAACCCATTGTTAGAAAGAAGCTCTTGTGAAATCGATGGAACATTACTACACCTGATTTTAAAAGAAACAGGAGACAGAGTCCCTAACTGTCACGTTGCACATTTGCTATGGAAAACTACATACAAAAACATGAACTCGTTCAGAATAAATGTGTGCTGATCATAGTGGAACTGTAGACCTGTGCACCACCTGCTGCCACTACGTCCTTCTTTTGCCTGTTTGATTTCTTTTACATATAATGAACAATCCTTTTTCCTCATAACAAGTGTGTATGTGTGTGCTGTGATTCATTTATCTTGCAGGCACATGCAGGTTTATAAGCCCCATTTAGATGTTATGTGAAACTATTTAAGGGGCAGATGTGTGTGTGTGCTGTCATGTCCACGGCGATTTTTATATATTGTTGTTGTTGTTGTTAGGTGCGAAGTCATGCCCGACCCATCGCGACCCCATGGACAATGATCCTCCAGGCCTTCCGGTCCTCTACCATTCCCTGGAGTCCATTTAAGTTTGCACATACTACTTCAGTGACTCCATCCAGCCACCTCATTCTCTGAGGTCCCCTTCTTCTTTTGCCCTCCATCGCTCCCAGCATTAGGTTCTTCTCCAGGGAGTCCTTCCTTCTCATGAGGTGGCCAAAGTATTTGAGTTGCATCTTCAGGATCTGGCCTTCTAAGGAGCAGTCAGGGCTGATCTCCTCTAGGACTGACCGGTTTGTTCGCCTTGCAGTTCAAGGGACTCGCAAGAGTCTTCTCCAGCACCAGAGTTCATTTTTATATAAACACGTGCCTTAAAGCTGTTTCATTCCTATAAATATGTATTTATTTTTTTACTAAGAGGGCTACATCCTGTGTATTCTGCTAATAGTGGCACATTGGTATAAAGAGCCTTCTGATAACACAAGGGGCTCTGCTGCTGGTAGAAGATTCTCCTGTTTCAGGGAAAGGCTCTTTATGCCAGAGGGAAATGGCACCATTAGCAGAACAGATCTGTGGGATATAAAACATTAAAAATATAAAATGCTAGTTGACCTATTTCAACATGGAGTCATTAACAATATACATGATACAGATAATGAACGAGAATTCTATCCTGTATCTTATATTCAGGATATATTAATTATAATATTAGATTATCAAACATATTTACACACAAACACACAAACCTAAATATCTCCATGGCTGGACTGAATGGCTTAATGCTATTTTGAGGAGAGATTTTCATAAGAGCAGCTGCTAGGACTGTGCCTGCAGATATTAATGAAAGCGTAAGCTAAAAATACCTCTCTGTTTGTTAATAATACTTGATCTGAAATGTAATATGATCTGAAATATTTATGATATCTAATCTGAAATTTTAAAATATGAACTCTGCATTAGTCCAAAATCTTCATTTTGAAAATAAAAACAAGGACAGCAGAAAGATGTAAGTCATTTTGGGTTTCCATTGAGGTGAAAGGTGAGATATAAATAAAGCAAAATAAAATTAAAATATGCTGTTGCTGTCTTGCTTAGGTTCACAGGCAGGGTTGTGGTGGTGCTAAACTGAGAAGATATACAACTGACATGGAACAGCGGACATCAAATAGAATCATAGAATCATAGAGTTGGAAGGGGCCATACAGGCCATCTAGTCCAACCCCCTGCTCAACGCAAGATCAGCCCTAACCATCCTAAAGCATCCAAGAAAAGTGTGTATCCAACCTTTGCTTGAAGACTGCCAGTGAGGGGGAGTTCACCACCTCCTTAGGCAGCCTATTCCACTGCTGAACTACTCTGACTGTGATTTTTCCCCCCCTGATATCTAGCCTATATCGTTGTACTTGAAGTTTAAACCCATTACTGCGTGTCCTCTACTGCAGCCAACAGAAACAGCATCCTGCCCTCCCCTGTCAATCATGGCTAATAAAAACACCAGCTTTAAGAATAAGGGGTCCCCTCCGGCAGATAATCAACCTCTCCTTTGATACAGGATAATTCCTGGAGGGGCTAAAAGAGGCAGTGATATGCCTGCTACTGGGGGTTCTGGACCCGAGATATTTCTGGACCCGAGATAGCCCAACAACTATTGACCCATTTCTCACCTAGCATTCTTGGGAAAAAAATATTGAAAGGGCTGTTGCAGACCAAATATCAAAGGAAAAAAGAATTTGTCCAATGGCTTAATCAAAGTATAAGAGTCTCTGTTATCTCTTTATTTCTACCTGTACTCTTCCAAAACGGTCTCTAGATTATCCTCCGTTTTCTGTGCTTTCATCAGTGGCAAAATGAATCCTTGACTCTCCACACCAAGAGAGTGTTTTTTCCTAATTATATTTTCAAGTGATTATCAAAAACAGACTCATTTTGCCACTGATGAAAAGACTGAAAACAGAGAATAATCTAGAGACAGTTTTGGCAGAGTCCAGGTCGAAATAAAGAGATAACAGAGACTCTTATACTTTGATTAAGCCATTGGACAGATTCTTTTTTCCTTTGTTGTTTTTGGGATCATCCACTTTCTTCTTGCAGACCAAATATCAGCATTCCTGGGAGGAGCTTCAGTCCCAGTTAGGTTTCTGGCCTGGCCATAGGGTAGAAACAGTGTTAGTTGCCCTGACAGACGACCTCCATTACCAGTTGAACCAAGGCGGATCAGTGCAACTTGTATTATTAGATCTTTCAGCAGCATTCGACACAGTCAACCACGAGCTTCTAGCTCACTGCCTCACTCACACCGGAATTTTGGGGACAGCCCTCCAATGGCAAATCTCCTTTCTTCAGGGACACAGACAGAGTGTAGCACTAAGGGAGAGATCCTCAGACTGCCACCAACTCACATGCAGAATCCCCTGAACTGCTTCTCTTGGGGAACGGAGAAGGGGTCAGGGGGAGTTAGAGGTTTCAGAGATATCAGAGTGGGGTAATGGGTGAAAATGATTCTCCTCTTTGAGTCTGTGGAAATTCTAGGCATCGTTCAAGCCATCATTTCTAGAGTAGAGGCAGGATTTCTGAAAGTTAACTGAGAAAATGAATAGCACATCCACTGCCTACCAGCAATGCCTGTTGGATTGTTCCCGTTATTTGGCATTTTGAACACTTGGGAATAAAAACAAATCAAGGCTATTGTGTTAGTTTTATGCCCTTGCAGCTGAAATCATAGCAAAGTATTTCTTGATAATGTTGCGATTCTGTAACAAGTGCCAGACTTCTATAAGTCAGGATAAAAATGAAAGCCTAAATATTAAAATGGTAAAGCTAAAATAAATTAGGCTTCAGTTTTACTGAAACATTAACCTTTTTCTTCTGCTTTTGTGATTACTTTTTAATAGGCTTGCTTCGTTATATAGAATCATAATCCTTTTAGACAAAATAATGAGTTAATAACAACATTCCCTTCCTAATAAACTGCATCCTGACACCATTGTATGCATTAAAATCCTTGATAATGTAATTTTTATCTTGTAAGTGTAATCCTGTAAAGGACTACATTTTACATAGCAAATTACTTGAGGCTAATTGTAATAGCCTCACATTAGGGGGCTTTTGTTTCTCTTCCTTCATTTATTAAGTGCATGTAAAATATAAGATATTTTCCAAAATCAATTAATGAATTGTCTGCATGACACCGGAGTTATTTGAAAAAAGCCCCAGTTTTGGATGCTGGAATGGTACTGAGCTGATGACTTAAGATCTATTACTTAATGCAGAGCACAAGGCCACAGTACACCTATAATTTACCTTGTTCTAACAGCAATGTATGATATATCTGTTTTATGCTCTCAGGAAACAAATGAAGTTATTTCACAAGTTAACTAGTGCAATGTTTTAGTGCCAACATTTTAATGCAAAGATCAAATGCGCCTCGTTTTAGTTGCCTTGTCCCTCTTCATGTTCTGCAGGAGCATTAATATGCTCAGAATATGTAAATGAGGATACAACTATGCACATGCCCAACTGTACTGCCTGAGCCCTTGGAGAAAGGCAGAATAAAAATGAAATTAAAAAATAAAATATATAAATCACAGTATTGCTCACCAGGAAGCGTTGAGGATTAAATTCCTTTGCAGATTGTAGCTCTTTCACACATGCAATCCCTCCCAGTTCCAGGGTTGTGTTGCATGCAGAGAAGCAGAAAGACCATGCCTTCAGTAGAAAGCTACCTGCTTCTGATCATCTCTGGAAAGAATTAGACACTCTACAGCCTCTACAACCAACAGGCTGTAGAGTTAGGGGTGCCAGCCTCCAGGCTGCAGCTAGAGAGCTCCAATTATTCCAGGTGATCTCCAGGTAACAGAGATCTATTCACCTGGAGGAATGGCTGTATTGGATGGTGGAATCTATAGCATTATACCCCAGTGCACTTATCTCCCCTCTCCAAACCCCACCTTCCTCAGGTCCTGCCCTCAATCTTCAGGAGCTGGCAATCCTCTGAAGAGTGGATCAGATTGTACCAGTGAGTCCAGACTTCCATTAACTAGTTTATTAATAGCTGATCTACATAAACATCCCTGAATTAATGCAAAAATTATTCTTTGTCTCAGCCACCGCTTGGTGGAATGAGTTCCCAGAGGAGATCCAGGCTCTACTGGAGTTAACACAATTCTGCAGGGCCTGCAAAATTGAGTTCTTCCACCATGCTTTTGGTTTGGGCCAATGGGCTGATAACATCTACTTGGACCCTCCAGAACCCCCCACCCCCCATCAGACATGCCCACTGGATACATTGCGGGATAATTCTCAGTCTGACAACCCATAAATCTATGATTAAATGTTCAAATAGTTAAATGGCTAATGGTTTAGTGTTTTAAAATGTTACAATCTCTTGAACCTAACTTTTGGAGCACATTGTATCTTATTGTATATTGAGCTATGATATAAATTGCCCTGAGCGGCAAGGGAAGGTGGCATACAAAAGGTAATAAAGAAACAAACAAATAAATAAAATGGCTGCGTAACAAGCAGTTTACATCATTATGGCTATCTTTTATGGGCAAGCCCACCCAGGCTCCAAACATAGTGAAGTGTAACAACTGGCTTCATTTCCCCTTCTTCTACTAGATTTAAATTTATTGATATATGGCTCCAAGCCAGGTACAAAAACACGTAAAAACCCAGAACAACATTGTAATTATTCCAAAATATTGTAAACCAGTAAGTCATCATACAAATAGGGAACTTAAAATAATATAATAATAATATTAAACAGGAATAATTAAAAAAAATAGCTACCGGTTTAATACATCAGTGTTTTCTCCCTTATCTGATGCTCCAGAAGACCAAAGCAAAGGGGGAACAATGATCATATTGTAGTGTCCTGCATTGGGTGGGCACCTAAAGACAACATGCCCAAGGGTCTCTAATTCCTTTGACCCACATACACATTTTTTTCTTGGTCTTTGGAATCCTCTAAAACTTCATATAAGAGCCTCTTGTGGTGCAGAGTGGTAAGGCAGCCGTCTGACAGCTTTGCCCATGAGGCTGGGAGTTCAATCCCAGCAGCCGGCTCAAGGTTGACTCAGCCTTCCATCCTTCTGAGGTCGGTAAAATGAGTACCCAGCTTGCTGGGGGGTAAATGGTAATGACTGGGGAAGGCACTGGCAAACCACCCCGTATTGAGTCTGTCATGAAAACGCTAGAGGGCGTCACCCCAAGGGTCAGACATGACTCGGTGCTTGCACAGGGGATACCTTTACCTTTACCTTTAAAACTTCATATGGTAGGGCAGAACACCCCACAAGGGTAAGGACCCTCCCATGATTCTTGACAGCTGCCAGCTTTTGAATGTATTTACTACTTGGGGGTGCCATAACCTCAGAAGATATTGACAGATCTAATTGGCATTCTGTATCATTAAACCTTTATTTAATTATTTGCATTGCTTGATCTTTGCCTAGCTCAAGTACAGATTGGATGGAAAAACCATGGCTCACAATTTTATTTTCTGTAAGGTACTGTCATCTGGATTTAAAGTTGTCACAAATAATTAATGATAGCAGTCTGTTTGTGGAGAAGTGAGACTTCAGCCTAATCAAAATAGACGACAGACCAATTCTGTCTTCGATCTTTGACATGTCTAATTCCAGGCAAACTATGGAGCTAGAAACACATTTAGGGACTTGCAACACAGCCCTAAAGACTGTACTCATTCTGTACTCAATGGAAAGCAAGAGGCAGGAGGACCAAGATGGGTTCCATGCTGCATCTGAGCTTTAGGCTGATCCTGCAATGAGCAGGGGGTTGGACTAGATGTCCTGTATGGACCCTTCCAACTCTATGATTCTAGTGTTTGTTTGTTTTTTCTCTTCAAATAGCTTAATAGCAGCCAGGAAAAAAATGGGCTCCCTTTGTACAGTAGAATTTCACTATATTATGAGCAGTTCTCTCCCAAAGGATAGCTGCATGTCTGCAATGTTCCATTTTCAAACCAGAGGACTGGAAGGTCACCCCTAAGCCCTCCCTCCACTACACTTCCATGTCTTTGTGCTCATGCCTACTCCATCCCTGCTTCTCTAGTTTAGAGCTTGTTGCCTCTAGCCATAGCTAATCTTCTGACAGCTGGTCTTGCCAATTGATACTCTCCTTGGGTGCTACCTTCCCCCTCAGACTGCCTTGAGCAATAAGGAACCAGCTCTGTTGGAAGGCTCCTAGGCAGCTGGCTTGCTTATATGCCTAAATAGGATGTTTCTGTAGCTGGGGCTGGGAGGAGCGTTGGTGGTAAGAAAAGGTTCGACCAGATGTGGGGGCTGGCACCATGGAGTTCCCAGGTGGTTGAGATCTGTTTGCTTCCATTTCCTCTGGATAATGGGGCAGAGCATACCAATAAATTTGAGATTAACTAGCAACCCCTATTTGCTATGAGTGCTGGAAAACAAAGCTTTTTTTTTTTTTTTAACTACATTTCAGCTCGCTATCCCCTTAAATATTTTACAAACCCTGCCACTGATAACAACTGAGCTTTCAGGCCAGCAAAGTCTTTATACATCACATTCTCTCATTTCTGTAGCCAAATCCTTGATGGAGTGTAGAGATATGGGAGTCTCCTTTGTTTGATTCAGAAACGATGGCTAAAAGTTGCTTTAGGCGAAGAGATTTAGCAGGCTGTTCATAATGAGTGACACGTCTGAGCTGGAATGCAGTAGAAGTACAATGGAACACAAATCTAAGAAGCCTGAAGTAGAGAAATAGCTTCCTTTCATTAAAGAAGAGCTCATAGTGAGAAAATTTCTATGGGGGGGAAATGAGGAAGAAAACCAAAGGAAAGAAAGTCAAGCTTGCACCCCTTGTGGCTTACTCAGGAGTAGCATTTGCTCATCCTTTTCTTCCAAAAAAGGGAGACACCAAGGGTTTTGGTGGGCATGCTGAGCGACTGGACTCCGTGGTCAACCAGGATAGAGGAGAGTGCAGGCTATAAAGAACTTGGCATTCAGAGCCACTCAGCCACCTGTCCCTGTATTTGGCAAAGTGGGATTAGCTGGTTACTGTAAAGCCTAGAAGACATTTGGAGGGCTGTTTCAGTTTGGCAAGGCATGGACTCTTTGGCCTGCTTTACTTTGCCACTTTTCCAGTCAGTATTTTTTTGTTTTAATTAGGCCTGATCTTAGCCTGGTTAGGCTAAAGGTGGCTGGAACAGTGTGAGCTTTTGCTTAAATTAGAAATGTTTTGGTGCATTTCCTGATTTAGAGAGGTTTTCCAAACAGGCCTGTCATAGTTTAACAATCAGGAATTGGAAAGGATGGCTTCACCTCAGGGTTACCTTCACCAGTTTAATCTCCACTGTTTGCCAGTATGAGGGAGAGAATGGTGGGGTTACAAATGTATTCAGGTTAGGATAAATTGAGGGTGGGTTTAAGCACTTTGCATATGGAGCCAGGGTATGGAGGCCTCCCAGCCTGGATCCCATTCCCTCCCACTGCTTGGCAGAGAGGGAATTTGGCATTACGCTTCAGTGTAGCATCTTCTAATACAATGCCTTTTAAAACATCGAGTGTGGGATGAATCCTAGAGCATTGCTCTGACATGATGACATCACTTCTGTTTTCAACCT
Organism: Paroedura picta; assembly: GCF_049243985.1. NCBI lineage: Eukaryota > Metazoa > Chordata > Lepidosauria > Squamata > Gekkonidae > Paroedura > Paroedura picta. The sequence continues at coordinate 26,492,101 of NC_135377.1, forward strand.
GGAAGTAACTTCATGCATTGGTGAGACACCAATCCCTTGTCCTTGCCCCTGATTTCATCTGCCAGGGTACCAAATAGGACTGGTAATCCTCAGGCAGCCCATGCTGAGGAGACCAGGCCAGTTGTTAATGAATCAAATCACTGTTGAACCAATATATCTTGTGTAACATCTTTATATTCAAAATGGAAGGCAAACATAACTCATTATCCTGTTCCTATGTGATTCTCTCAAGTAATCAATGTGCAGTACAATGAAATAAAATGAGTTATACTAGTATTGCCAGAACTGGGTTGAGAAATTCCTTGAGATTTGGAGGTGAAGCCTGTGGAGGGTAGGGTTTGGTAGGAGGAACTTAAACAGGGTATTATGTCATTGAGATCACCTTCTAAAGCAGCCATTTTCTCCAGAGGGACTGTTGTCTCTGGAGATCAGTTAGAATTCTGGGGGATTTGTGGTTACCAACTGAAGATTAGCAACCTAAGTTGCCTTGTGGCCTCCATATGAATCTAACAGTGATATTTTGCCTGACTCATCTGACTGTGGTAGGTCAGATCCTATGCCACTGGAATACAACTCCTTACTTTTAGGTTTGCAAGCTAGTCTTTCCTAGGGTTCTTCCTACCACTACTTATCAGTTGAAAATAGCATATTTGTTGAACTGTTTTTTTGTGAAGAGGACCCTTCACAATACTGCTTCCTCCTCTGCAGGAGGCTTCCAGTGAGTCCGAGGTCCATTGTGCCTAAACACCACTTGTATTTTCAAATCCCAACAGAATATTCACTTTAACAGCACATAAGTTAACCAGCAAGATTTAATAGAGGCATTTATATTGATTGATGTGATGACCTTGAACTGCAGATATACTAATTAGACTGTCTTCTAGCTAATTATTTTATGTCCCTCTTCTTCCTTCTCCAGTATGTCTGAACAATAAAAATAGCTAAAAGGCACGGAAACTTCACCAGGAAAAAAAATTTTTTTTGCTGTCACAAAAGAATTTTTATGGCTATCTATGAAAACTTAAAGCAATGGATCAGCGACAATACAGTCCCAAGCAGAGTTATACCCTTCTAAGTCCTTTGACTTCAATGGACATCAAGAGTGTAACTCAGCTTAGGAAAAGAACAAAGTTTGAGTTAAAAACAACAATACAGTTTTATTCAAGGAATAAGCTTTCATGTGCACACACGTCTTCAGTGGCATCTGAAGAAGTATGCTGTGCACATGAAAGCTCATACCCTGAATAAAACTTTGTTGGCCTTAAAGGTGTCACTGGAGTCAAACTTTGTTCTGCTGCTTCAGACCAACAAGGCTACCTGCCTGAATCAGCTTAGGATGATGTTGTTCGTTTACTTAATTATTTTTGAACCAGAGAATTGGAGCAGACATGGAGCTATAATTAATATTACCCATCATTATTTTAATCTTCTGTGACTGAAGTGGAACTTGAACCAAAATTTCTGAAACATGATTCCAATGCTCAGCTCATTTTCTACTTTCCCTGGATTTAACTACACCTTCTACTGGTTTATGAGGGAGAGAAGTAAATCACCGAAGCTTCTTCTTAGAATTTATGATACATTGAGGTCAAGAAGAAGAAGAAGAAGAAGAAGAAGAAGAAAATCAACATGCCTGGACCTTGCTCTGGGTGTGGTCATTAATCCTCCAATCTAGAACAGCTTAAATTAAGTAAACTGATTGGAAGACCAGCTCTTGAACAAAGGATGGACAAACAAATATTCTATAGTCCAGGAGCTTCTATCTTATTTTCCATCTTATTTTATTTAACATTATAAAGGATTCTTGCTTTGTACATTCTCCTCTTGGCTTCCCTGATTCTCAGTATTGAATTACATGATGGAAGCAAAGTGCTCAGCCAGATCTCAGCATTTGAAACCCTCGCATGGTCTATTCCTGTCTCAGTAACAGAGATTTGACATGACTTACCAGGCCAAGGCCGTGACTTTTTACTCCTGGGGGGGGGGGATAGGGACAATAATTGCAAACCTGATACAAGAAAATAGATCAGTGATGAACTTGACCTGCTATAGCAGGCAATGTCTTGTCATGCAAACACTACCCCAGGCACATGGTTAAATTCTCCTGTTGTCCTTACCCATGAAAAATTTTGCATAGACAATTAAAAACCACACAAACAGTGATTTTTTAAAAAGTTCTTATTAAACCAGTGCATAACAAATTAACGTTAAGGCAGACTTAAATCAGCATGTGACAAATTAATGTTAAGGCAGACATTAAGTTAACTTACATTAATGTAAGTAGTACTTAATTTGAAAAGTTCTTTGGGTTAAACCAGTTTTTGTACTAACAAAAAAGCTCACAGAAAGTATCTTTGACTCTTTCCCACTGCAGCTCCCTGTCCCCTCCCAGCTGCTCCTGAGGGCTAGGGAAACAGGGTGGGATGTAATGTTGAGTCAGCACTAATAAGGGAAAATTGGGCAGAACTCTGCCTCCCTTTATGGTTCTTTGAATGAGATAAAGGGGGCAACTTCTGTCAATTCCTGATACTTCTGTTCTGGAAGATCCCACATCTTCAGGACTTTCATGTCAGGTAGTTAAACCTTATAAATAGATAATTGTGGCATATTAAGGCATTCAAGGGTAGGCTGCAGGAGTGGGTGGTTCAAAACAAGTTGGCTAAGCAGGTGTAATTCCATGCAGAATGTTATCAAGGTGTAACGAGCCTTATCTAAACTGAGGGACTGTCATAGATCACATCTGATATTCCCCTCTGGCTGTACATTTTAGGGGATGATCAATTAATGTTGCAGAAGTCACATGACAGAGAACTTAGCCTGCCACTACAAATCTTCTTATTGAATAATCTGTATTAATCTTAAGAAGAGCCTGGATCTCAACAAATATCCATCTATGTCAACACTTTGTGGTTGGCCAGTAGCCAGCAGAGCATGAAAGCAAGAGCCATTCTTGTTGATTGGCCACTAGCAATGGTTATTCAGAGCTACCCCTGATATCTGTGGTATTCAGTCTGAAAGTCTTGAACCAGATGCTTGGGTTTGCCTATAGCTATTGGCAGTGGAAAGTGCCATCAAATCAATATATAAATTGAAACATACATACATACACATACCCAATTTATGGCAAGCCTATAGAGTCTTCAAGGCAAGAGATGTTCAGTGATGGTTTGCCATCGTCTTCCTCTGTGTAGCAATCCTTGACTTTCTTGGTAGTTTCCCATCCAAGCAATAACCAGAGTCAACCCTGGGCAGAGTCTGCACTTACTTTCTTTATTCCATTGTCAATTCTGTTGAATTCAGATCGTTTTGAACTCGGGTCTTCCTCTACTCCCCCCTCCCCATTGAAACAGGAAAGTCTTCTGCACATGGTTAGGGAGGTTCAGAAGGTGGGTGGGGGGCTCTTTCTTTCTTGAAGCCTTTCTTTCTTTTCTTGAAGGGGGGGGGAGAAGCCAAGCAGGGAGCCTCTTTCTTTTCTTGGAGGGGAGGGGGAGAGGATCGAAAAAGGCAGAGGAGGGAGGAAAAAATCCAGGACCGACAGAAGTTGAGAGACGTTAGGGGCTTCTCCTTTAAGGCAAGCATGTCACATGACCAGGTGTAGCCTATCAGAGGTTCTCTACCACCGGAGCTTTCTTTATTCAGGATTTTCAGCAGTCTCAGATATGGCACAATAAAGGTAGGGTCACTCCAGATCAATCCTTCTTGCTGCAGAAGGAAAATTTAAATCGCCCAAAATCCAAACTGAAATCGAATTCTGTGTAGAGGGCAGGGACTGAATCGATCTGGGGTTGGAATAAAAGCTCCGTGCAGTTTACACCCTGCTTAGCTTCCAAGATCTAATGAGACTGAGCTAGGCTGGGCCATCCAGGATATTAGGGTATGGTAAAAAGTATGCGATGCTGCAGCCATGAAGATGTTTGGTCTAGTCAATGCTTGCATGGAGGATTCCCTGGGAACTGCTATGCTGCCTTGATTGCTATGATGGAGAAAAGATTGTTTATAAACAAATAGCGTTAACTATTATTAACGAGAAGCTTTACTTTTGGAAATATTATATTGCATATGCTTTTGCTACTCTATTGTTTTAATTCACATAGCAGGCAATTGCATTTACAATATTTACTGCTAATATTGTTTCAAGCCTACCTCTTCATTAAACACATCTTTTGATTTGAGTAGCCTTCTTCCCCACAAGCCACTGAACAGAGAAACAAAGATATCTTCTGGCCACCTAGATACAACTGTCACAAAAGCTTCCAGTAGACAAGGAGTTCATTATCCCTGAAGAGACAGTGAATCTTACCAACAGCTGGAAGGAGAATAAGAAGATCAAAGGCTTGTAATGCTCATCAATCTAACCTTTGGTTTGCACTGCTGGCTAGGGGCTGAACCAGTATTGTCAGGTTACACCTGATGCTTTTTACAGCTGCTGCAGACTGAAAGGGAGCTGTAAGCTGAGGCCGTTTCTTTTATCCCTATTACATACAAAAAAAATCTCTTAATTTTTTATGAGATCAAAGAGTTTGCATAATTAATAACGCATCCAGCAATGAGGCTATCAGCAGCCACTGTTCGTACTATAATACAAAATCACAGAAGTGATCACAAAAACACATCAGCCAACTACTTTGTTCATTTCGGCCTAGCACCTGTTTTCAGGCAGCCTGGTTTCTACTGTGAGCTAATTTCTCAGACTCTTATAATACAGTTTCAGTGGACAAATGTAGATATTTTCCATACACACACACACACACACATACACACACACACACACACACACACACACACACACACACACACACACACACACACATATATATATATATATATATATATATATATATATATAATAAATACAACAAGGAGAGCTGGGACCAAGTGTGCATCTGCGGCCTATTTTCTCCGTGAAAATCTTTTCCAGAGATTTAAATTTGTTTCAGAGTGTTCACTTCCTGTGTTTGCTCAGGAACTCTCTATATGGCCTAATTTAAAAATATGTTAGGGAAGTGAAAATACTCCTTTGCGGAAGGAAAAAGGACTCATTTGTAGGGATGTTGAACTCATACAGTGTCTTGTTTAAACTGAGCTGTTACAAAAAGCAGCTCTGCATGGCGGGTACCTTCTTTGCCTGGGTAGCAGCAGCTCTGGTTGAAGAAGCTGCTCTGTGAACGCAAAGAGCCAGGAGTGCTTGTGGAGTACTTTTTGCCTTATTGGCATCACGTTCACATCAAGCCCAGTTCTGCAGTAGCAATCTCTAACAGAGACAATGTGTAGTGCAATGATTAGAGCAGGGTTTTGTGAAACCTGGGTTTCTTGACAGCCCTGGAAGGGTTTCCTGAATGGGTGGGAGTTGTATTGTATCTTTAAACCGCCCGTTGCGCCACGGGCGCCATGGACTATATAATTCGGTAAGGGGGGTAGAGGTGGGATTAGTCCATGATGAGGAAGGGTCCGGATTGGACCCTTCCTCACGACAGACAATCGGAGGGACCAATTGGCAGGCGCTTTGCGCCTGCCGATTGGTCCCTCCGATTCCCAGCTCCAGGAACTGCGAGCTGCACGCAGCGCGGCTCGCAGTTCCTCCCGGCCTGACGTGGTGAGAGGCGCTTTGCGCCTCTCGCTGCATCAGGCCGCCGACCCAGGGAGCCTCTGGCAGTCGCGCGAAGCGCAGCTGCCGGGGGTTCCCTGGCAGGCTGACGCGGCGAGAGGCTGGATCCTTGGGAGCGCTCTGCGACCCGGCTACCGAACTCCCAAACGGCTCCCGGCTCCCGAACGAAACAAGCTCGCCGCTGCCGGCCAGCCCGCCGCCGACCAGCCCGCCGCCGCCGCCGACCAGCCTAGCGAGGAACAGAATGGCTGCACCCGCGAGCCGCTGGCGTTCAACTATGGCGACGTTTGGTCGGCGTCTGAGCCTCCCCCTCTGCGGTCCATCACATTTCAGCGGTTCCAGTGCCGTGGACCGCAGTCCCCACCCGCGATCCCTCCCCGAAGCACCGCAATTCGAATGCTTACGGCTCCGCGTTCTGGCCCCGTCCAACGCCGAACGCTCAGGAGCCGGGGAACGTTCTGGGACCGCCCCTGCGAGGCCCGCCCAGCCCTGCCCCACCTCCGACCTTGCCGCTCTGTTTACTTGTGTTTGGATGGCAATTCGGCCTTGCAAAGGGCAGCGCTGGGTGTCCCCCCCCGCCCTCACTCCCCCAGCCTCCTGCCACGTTACCTACAGTGACTTTCTCCTTTGAGAAAAGCTAGCCCGTTCATAACTGAGACCTTCCTCCCGGGACGCTTCTGTCCCCGGAGACACTGGTGGCTGGATCCTCGGGAGCGCTCTGCTGGGGCAGAAGGCTTCAGGCGGCCTCGGCTTTCTGCCCCATAAACTTTGCGCGTGTTCTTTGAAGCACTTACATTTTCCCCCGTGATGAGAAACAGATCAAGGGAAATTCGATTGCTTACAAGACCTTTTAAGAGTTATCTCTGAAAAGAGAAACAAGCCGATTTCTCCCCAGCCTCCCCTTCAATCGGATTATCTAATATTCGGCTGCTGCCAGCTTTGGGTAGGCTGCGCCGCCGCCGAGGGGGGGGGGCAGGACGACCCGCCTCCGCCTCACGCGGTGCCCCACAACCCCCCTAGAGTCCACCCCCTCGCCCCGTGCCCTTCGACAGCCGCCCCCTCACCCTCCAAACCCCTGCTAGCACCCGCTGCATTCCAAGAGCAGCGGGCTTATTTACTAGTATATTTTATAAATTTGTTAACCATTTATCAGGTGATATGACCATATATGGTCATATAGATCTGTTCACCTCCCAAAATGGCCAAGGATGGGCCTGGAGGGGATGGGAAAGGGAAGGGCCCTGGGTGACTGTGCCATTTCTGAGGTTTTTTTGAAGCCTGAAGAAGGTTTCAGGGGTTTCTCAATGGTAAAAAGAATTGAGGTGTTTCACTGGGAGACTGGAGTTCAAATCCCCTTTCAGCCATATGCTCCACTGGGTGAATATGGACTAAACACTGTCTCTTAGTTTTAAATCACCACACCAATTTCTTCCAAGGATATCTATGAGGACAGGGAAGGCAACACACATCACACTGCATATCTTAGAGGAATGGTGGGATAAGAATTTAATAATAGAAAGCATTATTTCCCTCACTAGTCTATAAGGCCCAAGATTCTTTGGGGGGATCCACCAAAAATTTATACCAGTTTTTTAGAGATATACAAATTATATAAAGACTTGCAAGAAAGCCCATTGCAACCAGGAATGCAATGGGTGCTAGGACGCAGGGGACACCAGGAGGTGCAGATCTCTATGTGTCTTTCTTTCCCTCACACTGCATGTCTCTAGGTGTGCCTCGCAGCAGGAGGCATAGCAGGTAATTAGGACTGGTTTGTAGGAGGGAAGCAGGGCTGGTGTGCAGTTTGGGGCAGCTCTCTGTCTGTCTTTCTCCCCCTCCGTCATAGCAGGGGCTCTCTGTGTGTCTCTCTCTGTCGCAGAAGGAGCCATATCAGGCAATTAAGGCTTGTTCTTAGGAGGGAAGCAGAGCTGGTCAGCAGCTTGGGGCAGTTCTCTCTGTGTCTGCCTCCCTCGCAGCAGGAGCAATAGGAGGGAATGAGGACTCATGTTCAGTCTGGCAGAGCTCTGTGTTTCTCTGTTTCTCTGCGTGGCTGAGAGGAACGTGGCTAGTGTCCAGGGAGGGAGGGCAGGATCTGTAGGGGCAGGGCACTATTCCAACTCGAACAGCCAGACATGTTCCATCCCCCAGGATGTTTCACAAATATATAGAGGAACCATGGATAAGGATATACCAACAGCATGGGTGTTGGTAAATCCTTGAGTCAATAGTAACATAAATAAAGTAATGTGCATTTGCCATATGCACTGCAGGATAAAAGCCAAGGCTTGCTAAATTAGTACCATGTGAATGTTCTTAGACAATTCAGTACAGAGGAAGAACATGATGCAAACACCTTGGAGTAGCTTCTTCTCTTCCATCTTAAGAACCTAGTGCTGTAAACCTAAACAGAATTACACCCTTCCAAGGTGGTTGAAAAGTCTTGGCAAAATTGAAAGCTTCAAGAAGTTCAACTCAACATAATTAACGTTATCCCTCCAATTGATAAACATGGCTGACTACCTACAATTTTTATCAGTACTGTCAAAGCTAATGGTAAGAACTGTTCCTGTCGCTCATGTTCCATTGTTGGTGAGACTGAGTACAGAGTTAAATTCTAGTGAAACTGGCAGCATAATATTCTACATCCAGAATGAAAGATTTTAAATTTCTATTCTAAATTCCTTGAGATTGCCAGCAGGAAAGTAACTGGTCTTATGTCTCTAAATCCCATATGTACCCTGCTTTTCATGTACGTTCTCTGTAATATACTGTGAAAGAAAACCTTTCAAGTCCTATATTTCACAGTGATTATTTCACTTCCTGGGTGGTTAGGTTTTCTTGGCCCAGAGCCTAGTGCCTTCCAACAGCTATGTATAATTCTGCTAAAACTGCCAGGAATTATGCTGCCTGGTGTGTCTTATTACAATATGACTTACAATACGAAAAAAAAATGATGAAAAAGACCATCTGTCTCCCACCATTTTCTCTCCTTCAGTTAAGCTTAATTCTGTCTCCTGGGTCTTCACCATGTGCCTAACATCTCATGCCTTCAAAATAAATCCAAGCCATCACTCTCTACCAGTCACACATCAGTGTTTCCAACAGTAAAGTGGGTGGTTGACATGTGGATGTCAGAAGCAGTGAAACAAGCCATCCACAGACAAGGAAACTCAAGAACCACACAGGTACACAGGCTAAACAAGTCATGAACTAATCGGGAGAAAAAAGTAAAAATATGGTTGCAGCACATGGAGATCATGAACATCTGTTAAAAGACAAAGGTAGAAGAGTAATCATCCTGTTCACCCTGGCAATTTCAAGAACTCTAGGGCCATCTCTGCATGTGCAAAATATAGCTGGACAGCCTCTGCATGTTGGCAGCATATTCAGCCCTCTCCAATAGGCAGTTCGCGATTTCACCATTTTTAAATCGCAATGTGGTACCACCTTAGCTACTTACACCAGTGTCAACAGCAACTAAGAAGGGTTGTTTTTAATACCCTGCTTTTCACTACCCAATGGAGTCTCAGCTTACAATTGCATTCCCTTCCTCTCACCACAGCAGACACTCTGTGAGGTAGGTGGGACTGAAAGAACAGCTCTGTGAGAAGAGCTCTAACAGGACAGTGACTAGCTCAAGGTCACCCAGCTGTCTACATGTGAACAAGTAGGCAATGAAACCTGGCTCTTCAGATCAGAGGCTTCTGTTCTTAACCACTACACCCAGCTGGCTCTCCAGTGGCTATTGTATTTGATTTAATGTTGGTTTACCATACTACTATGGGTAGAATTTAGCAGTTTTTGGGGTGCTCATTCATCTTTATATTAGAGTGAAAACACATTTATTAAATTGTACAACTTCACATTCTTCTTACTCTTTCTTCCCCTTCTACATTGCTCTATAGCAATTAATCAACCGTCCATATTATTAAAAGGTACAAATATAGGAACATTCCAGTCTCTATTTAACACTCTGAGGAGTTCTTGTATTGCAAGTAAAAAAAAATCACTTATATTCATATTGCACAGTAATTAAAACACAAATTAATTACACCACTACAGCAATCCCACCATAGTAATTCAATTTAGAAATGATCTCTCTGTGTACATGAGTGTTTCACAGCCTCTGCTACAACAGAGTAGTCTTGGCAACAAGCTGAAGCATAGGTTAGAGAACCGGGTGGAGTGGAGTGGGGGACACACTCAATCGATGTGTCAATTGACCATGAAGATCTTTGCACAGATTACTTGAAGGAAAACATATCTAGTGAAGGATTAGATAGGCTCAGATTTTATGAATGGGACACTGAGAGGTCTTGTCAAGATGGCCACTCATACATACTACACTCCCCCTATCAATATCAATAATCAAGATGGTTGTGTGAACTCAACAACTATTCCCCAAATCTAACTCAGCTGTCCCAACCTGAGGACCAATACCATGGTCCTAAATGATGATGGATCAGATAGCTATTCCCAGATGCTACTTCATCCTGGCATGTTATGTAGAATGGAAACAATGAGAGACCTCACATATTCTGTAAAACATACTTCAAAACACGGAGAACATAAGAAAAATTGGCTACCCCTGATATAGCACACATACACAGAGGAACTCACTGCTCACTTCCCTTACTGACCGAACTGTCCATGTATTCTTGGTCAGCATGCCATTGTTGAACCATTTTTTAATCCATTAAGAAGTCCCATCCTCTTATCCCATGATTGATTAGCTTACTCAGGAGTCTTTGGTGAGGTGATTGAAAGCTACTTTGAAGTCCAAGTATATAACCTCTGCTAAGACACCCTGATCTACACATTCTTTCATTTTCTCCAAAAACTCCAAAACTTGGTGAGACAGGACTTCCCTTTGCAAAAGCCATGATGGTACTTCCTCAGAAGGCATTTTCCCATCTACATGCATCACAATTCTATCTTTGAGTGCTGTATCTACTAATTTGACATTTGACATTCTGTGAAAAGCTAGTACAGGGTTTCAGTTCAGAAGAATACATTCAAAATTACTTTGTTAAATTAGTAATACTGTTTCACTGTATCTATAATTCAGCTTAACTCTTCCCCAGTACAGAATATTGCAATACCCACAATGTGTGTGTGCTTAAAATATGTTAGAGAGGATTTTATTAAAACCTGTGTTCTTTGATAATGAATACAATGTGTCATGTTTGTTTTCTTCTTGTGATTACTTAATCGTTTGCTCAGGATTGATCTATGCTACCTCTTCAGAGTCTTGCTTGGGTAGCTTACAATTAAAACAAAATCATGCCATTAAAAAATAAGCATAAAACAGCATAAAAACTGTCCAACAAACAGAAGCAGGCCAGTTCAGTGTAGTATTATGATCTGTGATCAGCAAACAAGCATGGAGAAAAGCAGACTATTCAAAGAAAGGTAAGATCAATTTCCTAATTAAATGCCTGGGTAAAAAGGTGAGCATCAAGGGGAGGACATTTCATAGGCAAGGAGTCACCACAGAAAATGCCTTGCTTCTAGTTGCTACCCACCTCATCTCTGAAGGTGGATCACAGAGAGCAGGGCTTGAGAGACAGATCTTAACAGGAGGACTGGATAGTATGAGAGCAGACAGTTCTTCATGTACTATAGCCCCAAGCCATTTAGGGCCTTTAAGATAAGTAGTAGGGAAAAAAAATAATTGCTTTTATATTTCACCTTTCACTACCAGAAAGTCTCAATGCAGCTTACAATTGCCTCTCCTTCATCTCCCCACAACCTACACCCTGTGAGGTAGGTGGGGCTGAGAGAGCTTTTATAGGACTGCTCTGGGAGAAAAGCACAGTCAGGACTGTGACTAGCCCAAGGTCACTCTGCTGGTTGTATGTGGAGGAGGGAATCAAACAGGACTTGCAAGATTAGAAACCACTGCTCTTAACCACTACACTACATTGGTGCCCAAGCACTTTGAATTGCACCAGCACTCTGAATTGTGCCTGTACACAGGTGGGTAACCTGTGCATGTCTTTCAGCACAGGGGTGGAACAATCGCTGTAATCAACCCTGATAGCTTTGCTGCCACTTTTTAGACCAAATGAAGTTTCTGAACTATTTTCAAAGGTGTAGAGCACATGTAGAGCACATTCTAGTAATTTAACCTGGATCTGAGAATGGAACACTCTGGGCAGATCACAATTTATAGAAACAGTCATAGCTGACATCCTAGTTTCTAGACATCTAGTCTAGTTTATAGACACATGAACATATAGAATATGGGCTGGATTCTGAAGCCAGCCACTGAACAGATGGTATGCATTGTTTCTCCTGTTAATAGAGAGCTGAATTTATGGTTACCCCTGAAATATTCCAAACTTCTATTAAATTCACAGAATCATCTTAATATGTTCAGCACTGTGTAATATGAATTCAACCAGTTGAACAGGCTTGTAAGGGGAGGGGGTGTGAGTGTGAGACAGACGGACAGAGGAATGCTATCACATTTGAGAATCACTGGGTCCTCATTAGATGGGCCCTGACTTGCCACATTGTATCCTAAATTAAAATAGACTGCTGTGTGAGATAATTCGGAAAGGGACTCCTGAAAACACAACTGAAATTAAAGCATGCTGTCATAAAAGGATTAGTTTTATTTCCAGTCGCAAAACTGATGTGTGAAACACAAATAATAAATAAAGTGGATTTCATTCTGAATTTAAAACAGGAGATTAGCTCTGCAGGTAGAAGACAGTTTTCCTGAGAAAGCCATTAGTTGCATATGCTGGTGCTCTATTGCCTAACAGGAGCACACACACACACACACAAAAGACAGAATTATACATGAATGGAAAACAAGAGAGACAGAATAATTGTATGGTCCCACTATGTCAATGGGCACTGCACCACAGTTAATGCCGCTACAGATGGACAGGATTCTGTGCTCAAGCAGTAGATACAACACCATAACAGTAGCTAGAGAAACAAGAGCAAGCAAGCCAGCACAGAGTGTCCCTACTAACTCTGCTAACAAATCATCAGTTCATTCACCAATGATACCTTCACACTAGCCTTTTAAGGAAGGCACCAGTACATGCACAGCCATGGCTGAATGACCCCATGATGTTCCCCCACCCTAGGTTTTCTTAACCAGGGTTTCATGAAACTCTGGGTTTTCTTGATGGCCCTGGAAGGGTTTCCCCAAAGGGTGGGATTTAATTAATTGTTCATATATATGTTTAAATGGTAATGACTGGGGAAGGCACTGGCAAACCACCCCATATTGAGTCTGCCATGAAAATGCTAGAGGGCGTCACTCCAAGGGTCAGACATGACTTGGTGCTTGCACAGGGGATACCTTTACCTTTACCTTTATATATGTTTGCTAGTGAACAGACTGTCTGGGAATTGGCTGGCCAAGGGGGCAGTGGGTGGGGGGAATGGGATTCCCCCTCTGTGAGTATCATGGGGCCCTGCTTGGAATCTTAAAAAAAAAATCTCTCAGGATGCTGCCGCTTTAATAATTTATCGTCTTTTGATGAGGCTTCAGTGGAAGTCTGGCCTCTATACTGAATAGACTGCTTTCTTGCAAAATCACTGACCTCATTGGAGTCTTGAAACCACATATCCTTGGCAAGGTAATGAACTGCGGGGAATTCTTGTTGTATTTCCCCTCTAGGCTCCTTAAATATTTAACAGCATCATTATAAATATGTACAAACCTATCCAAAATAAAGCACAAATAGTTTTATGAAGTTCTGAAGGACATTCAATAGGGGGAAAGACAGTCCCTAAAAAATCTCATGAGATTAAGCAAGTTAAATGCAGTTGCATACTATTATAGAGACGTTTGCTTTACCGGTGCAGAGTTCAAAGGCATTATTCTTTCTTGTGTTGGCATCAAGGCCATTTGAACTTTTACCTGTGCTATTAATCATTTTTTCTCATCTCTCCTTCATCTCCTACATATCTTTGACAAGGACTTATTTTCACCTTGAAAAACACCAATGCGAGTTCAGCTTTAGTGTTGCCGTCCATATATAACACAGGCGGAGGTGTGAAAAAGTTTTCTCCACCTGCTCTCCCAAGAATGATCTATCTGTAGAAAAAAGATTTTGCTACTCAGTGTTCCTCCTGTGACTATGAATGTTCCTTTCATTTTCTCACCTGCAAGCTTTTGGCTATTGAAATTTAATAAAGGGCAGAAGTGTATCATTTGATTTCCACCTGTGAATAACTGTGAAAACTTCTCTATTGATGTAAAGCTCAAGCCGAATGCGGTCTAGCAGGAAATTTCTTTAGTGCTGCTGGTCTCATAAAAGCAGGAACAGTGAAGGAAAGAGAGTACTGATAGCCCAAAGGATGTAACTGGTGAGCCAGGGCTGTGTGTAATCTTTTGACTTCTTCAACTCAAGGAAGTCGGCGTGTGAGTCGCTCATTGTACCTGTTAAGTAAACATATCTCTGCTTCAGTGCCCCCGTAGAAGCTTTTGTGAACTTTCCCCCTTAACTCCAATGTGCTGCTTCGATGTGGGTTTGCAAATAAACATTTTAGGACTGTTTCTGGGCTACAAAACAGTTGAGGCTGTATTTAGTGAATAGGAAACCGTAAAAAAAAACCCAAAAACCACAAAACCAAGACATGAAACACAGTAAACAGGAATGTGAAGTTTTCATTTAAAATAACAGCTCCCTTCTGGTTTTCATCAGAAAGAGACAGAGCAGATTTGAAAAGAATAAGGGAAGAGCCAGAGGCTGTGGTTTGTGCGTAAAGCTTTCAGTACCATGGACGGAGCCTAACACACACTGGAGATTACCGCTTTGTTTTGGTTTTTTGCCCTTGCTTCCAAATCTTTGATCCAGCAGAGAATTCAGAGAGCTGCTGGGCTTTGCAAATTTATAGACCTTTGAATGCAGAAGAGACTCCACTGGTCAGGGATGGAAAAATAATGGAGCCCCACACCCTTTCCTTTTAAAAAGTTGATTGGCAGGATTCTAGTAATGTTTAAAGGCCACCTTGATTCCAAGATCACCACAAATAATACCATTATTTTTGAACCCTCCCCCCTGCAGAATATTTGAATCTCTGTTTAGAATATTACCACTATTTTAAAATATTTTAAAATATCTGGGAAAGTGTCCTGCTTTGTTTGTTTGTTTGTTTGTTTCCCAAGCATTATTTTTCCCGCTTTTTCCATCTCGGAACTTAATGACAGCATCATACAACATCTAGGATGCTGCTGCTTTGAGAGCTAGATGAGCATTAACTCAATGAATCCACACACCACGTTCCCACTCATTTACTTCTTTGCATACTGGGGCAGACAGCTGCATGCGCAACAGGTCCATTCACAAGACCAGTATCCACATGGAAATGATCACTGGGCCATTATGAAATGTGTTGCACAGTGAGAGAAAGCAATCATACAAATCAGGCTTGAAAGCTGCTTTCTGAAAATACCTGCATGGGGGAAAAAAAGAATGAAAGCCCTTATGTCAGGATGGCTTGGCTTTATAGAAGCATGAAAACTGTGGCTGATTGCACCAAGTATAATCTCTTGTTTTGGCATTGTAAACACAGAACACCAGAAGGGAGCAAAGCAGCCTTGACACAACAAACTATCCATGTAGAGCCTGGTTAATGTCTTGTTTGATTGATTCAAAAGCAAATACTTTGCTTAACTGTGCATAAATATAAGGAGATGTTTGCATTTCATTGGCAGTCACCCTTAATGCAAAACACAGTTTAACATGTGCCTACCGAGCAAACACCCCGCTAACCCTTTATTCTGTGATACGCAACACTGTGAAAAAGATGAGCTCTTCATAAATCAAAGTCTGCTTTATTGTTTTTTTTAAAAGAGAGATTATTTGGTTTTGAAAGCTGCGAGAATTTACAACAGCAATACATTTTGTTGCACTCTTTGACATGGGTGATACGTAATGATGTAATTTATTTTGTATTTTTGCCATTATATAATGATCACAGCTGTAGTAGTCGGTGGTACAATAAAAAATAGTCTTGGCAGATTCATAACAGATATCTGGGTCTTGTAACATTATCAGTCAATCAACAGCACAATCCCTATGCATCTTTACTTAGAAGCAAGTTCAATTCAGTAGGGTTTACTTGAATAAAGCATGCATAGCACTGCAGCCTAAATATAATAATATGCAAAAATGTAGAAAAATAAGGCCACTTATTCATTTCAATTAATAATCATAATGAATGGTATTAAGACAGGATATGGAATGGTACAGTGATACTTGGATGAGGGAGCACCAAAGAAGATTCTGAAGAGAAATACAATGGCAAACCACCTTTATTATTCAGCTGCCTTGAAAGCCATTTTCTGTGATTGAATTTGGTTACAACTTGATGGCACATACATACATACATACATACATACATACATACATACATACATACATACATACGGTATGTTATCAGTGCGATTGAGCACCAGATGAGTGAGGTCCACAGAGAACCCCCTGGGATGATGTCCCATGAAGTGATTGGAAAAAGGAGAATGCAAAGGAACTGCTGCCTCCTCCAAACACAGCTGGCCTAGAGCCAGTTTGGTGTAGTGTTTAGGAGTGCGGACTTCTAATCTGGCATGCCGGGTTCGATTCTGTGCTCCCCCACATGCAGCCAGCTGGGTGACCTTGGGCTCGCCACGGCACTGATAAAACTGTTCTGACCGAGCAGTGATATCAGGGCTCTCTCAGCCTCACCCACCCCACAGGGGGTCTGTTGTGGGGAGAGGAAAGGGAAGGCGACTGTAAGCTGCTTTGAGCCTCCTTCGGGTAGGGAAAAGCGGCATATAAGAACCAACTCTTCTTCTTCTTCTTCTTCTTCTTCTTCTTCTAGAAACCCCAACAACATTACAGGGATCCCTTCTTTCTTCTTTTAGACCTACAAGAACTGATCTCCTCCTTCCAGGATAGCTGTCATCAGAGAGGAAAGCAAGGCTCTTGATAAAGTACATGGCCATAACTGAAGGGGAGAATGGAGATGTGGCTTTGATTATGGGCAGCAAAGGGAAATGGGATCGAGGGACTTACAGACACACTGTGCCCATGTAAAACTGCAGCTGGCCCTGTGTAATATCTGTACACCGCCCGTGGCGCCGCGGGCGCCACGGACTAAATAATTCGTTAAGGGGCCTTGAGGTGGGCTTTGTCCGTGATGAGGAAGGGTCCGGATTGGACCCTTCCTCACGACAGACAATCGGAGGGACCAATCGGCAGGTGCGAAGCGCCTGCCGATTGGTCCCTCCGATTCCCAGCCCCAGCAACTGCGAGCCGCGCGCAGCGCGCCTCGCAGTTGCTCCCGGCCGGACGCGGCGAGAGGCGCAAAGCGCCTCTCACCGCGTCAGGCCGGACCCCAAGGGAGCCGCCGACGCAAACACAAGACTCCAGCCGCCGAGAAGCTGGAGAGAAAAAAAAAACACCCCCAGAGGAGCCTTTCGCAGCTCCAAGCCGGCGCCCACGAGAGCCAGCAGACAAAAACAAATTCCTGTAGGAGCCCTTCGCAGCTCCAAGCCGGCGCCCAGGAGAGCCAGCAGAAAAAAAAACTCCTGTAGGAGCCCTTCGCAGCTCCAAGCCAGCACGCCCACGAGAGCCAGCAAAAAAAAAAAACTCCTGTAGGAGCCTTTCGCAGCTCCAAGTCGGCGCCCAGGAGAGCCAGCAGAAAAAAAAACTCCTGTAGGAGCCCTTCGCAGCTCCAAGCCAGCACGCCCACGAGAGCCAGCAGAAAAACATTAACCCTGTGGGAGCCTTTCGCAGCTCCAAGCCGGCACGCCCACGAGAGCCAGCAGAAAAAAAAACTCCTGTAAGAGCCCTTCGCAGCTCTAAGCCGGCGTCCACGAGAGCCAGCAGAAAAAAAAACTCCTGTAAGAGCCCTTCGCAGCTCTAAGCCGGCGTCCACGAGAGCCAGCAGAAAAAAAAACTCCTGTAAGAGCCCTTCGCAGCTCTAAGCCGCCGCCCACGAGAGCCAGCAGAAAAAAAAACTCCTGTAAGAGCCCTTCGCAGCTCTAAGCCAGCGCCCACGAGAGCCAGCAGAAAAAAAAACTCCTGTAAGAGCCCTTCGCAGCTCCAAGCCGCCGCCCAGGAGACCCAGCAGAAAAAAAAACTCCTGTAGGAGCCTTTCGCAACTCCAAGCCGGCACGCCCAAGAGAGCCAGCAGAAAAACATTAACCCTATAGGAGCCTTTCGCAGCTCCAAGCCGGCACGCCCACGAGAGCCAGCAGAAAAAAAAATCCCCTGGAGGAGCCTTTCGCCGCTTCAAGCCGGCGCCCTGGGAGCCCCGGCAGCCGCCCACAGCGCAGCTGCTGGGTGCTCCCTGCCCTCATGGCCCCAGAACACAATGGAGCCGCCGGGAAAGCCGCAGAAGAACAAAAAAATGCAGAGGAGACGCCGCCCGCCTCCTCTTTCAGGTAGCCTGTCCCTCGCCTGCCGCTCGCTCTGGTCCCCACCTGCTAGCGCCCATTGTCTTCTTCAAACAATGGGCTTTTTTACTAGTAACTGTATAAAAGGGAGTTTTCAGTTATTTCCTTCTCTGAAGATAAACACAACAGCTATGGAGACTGATACTCTGATGTACTTTGAACAAATGGCTTTTCATCAGCAATGTTGCCAGCTAAGCTAGAAACAGCCATTACAGAAGAGTAATCACAAATTAGTCCAAGATCGCTTGTACCAAGTGGCATGCTTTAAATCAGTGAGAGATCTTCAAATCAATACATGCACTCATAACTTTCTGGAATGTCAAACATTTAACACATTTCCTTTGTCCAGTTCCTGAGTTCCTGAATATTGCTTTAATTTGTACACAACTTACAATCCTTTACTATCCATTCTCTTTTCTATGATAAACAGGATGAGTGTTACATAATGTAGAACAGAGTCTACCTTCCTTTATGGCTTTTGTTTCAATGTGAAACATGGTTGTTTTATTAATATGTGGTCTTTTTTAGCACCAGAAATACCCTTTGTAAACTTCTGATAAAGGTAATGATCTTTAAAGCCCTGTACAGCCTAGGATGAACATACCACAAAGAACACCACCTTCCTTATGAAACCTGCTTTTACACTCCAGTCATCTCAGGAGACCCTTCTTTGGTTGGCCAAGCCAGTGGAAGCTAAATGGATGTGACCCTAAGAAGAACCATCTCAGTAGAGGCACCCAAACTTAGAACTCCCTTTCCAGGGAGGTTTGTCTCTCCCCTTCTATTGATGTCTTTTGCCTGCTGATGAGGACTTCTTGGCAGACTCCCCCGGTAACAATTACTGGTCCTCTATTTGGTAGTGTTCATTTATTCATTTTAATTTAATTGTTTTAAAGGTATTTTAATTACTCAAATGATTTAATTTTTAAAGTCCACCACCTTCTGGATTCTGATCAGATGGAATGGCAGCAGAAAAATGTTTAAAATAAATATTTGCCATATCAAAGTTTTAAAAAAATTGCATGCAATTGAGTCTGTCCTGTACTCTGCAGGTGGGCCAGTTTGGTCTCCTCTAGAGCAGTGCCATCAGATAACAAGGCTCAGGAGTATTAATGAGGCTGTAGGCAAGGAACTGGAGCTGGCACACGGACTTGCATCTAGTGGATCTGTTTATTCAGCTTGGCAGTTTCCCCAAACCTTAGCTTAAATAGGCTGGGAAGTAATTAGGCTCAGCTGCCCAGTTGGCCATTGTTGAGCTCCTGCGGCTGCAGTGTGCTTTTGCCAGAGTCCTGTGAAGAATTATCATTCTTGCTGCCTGGCTCTGGAATAGGGCTACATGCTTTGTCTCCTTTGGGCCACACCTCAGCCCCAGCCTTTTGCTGCTGCTGTTCCGGGGCTACAGAAATGGCCAGTGGAAGCCTGGTCTCACTTGCAATGTCTGGCAGGTGGGCCTCTGGCTGTGCTGGAACATTGTCATCAAACATCTCTGCAGTGCAGGGCCCTCCCTGATTGCTTTAGTCCTCCTTCATCTCTTCTCCTGAAGACTAGAAGGAGACACAGGGAAGGAAGCTGATGTATACATTGGTCATATTTTCAGAATTTGTCAAAGCCAATTATTCATGCATGCATGCAAATATCCATCTAGATGGCATTCCTAAATAGAGTTATACCCTTCTACATCCGTTGACTTAGATCGATGTAGAAGGCTTTAACTCTGCATTATTACCTGTTAACAGGAAGTCTTTAATTTCTCCCTGTGATATAGCACTTTAAGGCAAAGTCAGTAATGAAAAGGTGCCCTAGGTCAATTTTGTAACATAAGAAAGCACTTGTGTTAAAGCTAGGACTGCTGATTGCTTGCCTCTGTTGTTATTTTAATTCTTTAAACAAAAGATGGCCCAGTAATATTTAATAGCAGGTCACTGTTTCTTCCAAGCATTTCACAGTCCTCTGCCTGGAGCTGCTGGAATAATTCATTTGGATTTGAAACATAAGAGCAGCCATGTTGGATCAGACTAAAGATCTGTCTAATCCAGCATTCTGTTTCATAGAGTATGTTGTCTGATGCCCTGGAAGGCATGAAAGCAGGGCATGTAAGACAAAGTTCTCATCAGTTGCTGCCTCCAGCACTGTAGTTAGAGGTATACATTCACTTTTCATTAACACCTATACATTCTTAACTAGATGGACTAGCAGGCTCTTAATTAATTGGGTTTAGTTTGGTTTATAGCCTTGTCCTCAGACTGTACAGGTTTAGAACTGCACCTCAGGAAAAAAAAGGAACTCTCATCCATCTGTCAGTCAAGACAGGCGGTCAATCACCTTTCTCACTCTTTTAAAGGAACCCTGAGGCCTGCTATATTTTTTTTATATGAGACTTATTCGTTTAATGCATATGTGTTTATTCATGGATGCATAGAGCTTTCACTGCAATCCCCCTTTTTTAAGGCTCCGGATTCCAAGAGGGATTGCAGTGAAAGGAGCCCTATGCATCCGTTAATAAATGCATATGCGTTTAAATGAATAAGTCTCATTAAAAAAAAAATAGGCATCATGGTTCCTTTAAAAGAGTGAGAAAGGTGATTGGCTACCTGTCTTGACTGACAGGCGGCCGAGAGGAGCATGTCTAGCGTATTCTCCTCTTCCGCCATTTAAAAGCAGGTGTGCGAAATACCAGGAAGCACAAGATGGCAGCAGAGGAGCCAGCAGGTGAGGAATCCTGGGAGGTGAGTTTTTTTAGTATTATGCCATTGCGCTGGCATAAGGCTTTTTTTTCCCCCTGTGTGGAATGGCCCTAAGTGTGGAATCAGTCTTTTGAGCTACTGAAACAGGATGAAATTAAAGGGAATTTAGCATAATTCTGCATTAAACTGAAAGTAGTTGTGTAACATTTGTGCAGAGATCCTAGCAAGTACTAGCCCAAGGATTTTCAAAGCTCTTGTTAATGGTGAGTGAATTCAGGAGAATAAAACTGGCCTATATCCTGTGGGCACAGTCTAGCAAAAGTGAAGCACTTTTAGATTATATTGATTTCAGAGGGAGAGACTGCAGTGATTGCTCCCCTCTCCTTTTGACACTAGACACAGTGAACTTGGACTGTAACTTGGTAGCAGGGGTATATTTTTGGCAGGGCTATATTTTTAATCAAAGTACAACAAAGGCACTGATGCTATATATATATATATATGTGTGTGTGTGTGTGTATATATATATATATATATATATATATATATATATATATATATATATATATATATATATATATATATATATATATATATATATATATATATATATATAGCGCATCAGTGCCTTTTTTGTACTTTATATATATATATATAATCTCATGCATATGGAAATCTGGGCCCTGTGTTGTTGAGAACAGTTTATTTTAGAGATTATCTGATCGCTGCAGATAGCTCAAGTGGGTGACAGCACAGAAACGCAGAAAGCCATTTGCACGGAGTCTTGAGAAATGTTTAAAGTAGATAACATGAGGTTGTCTTTCATAAACTGTGGATACTTTCTTTCCTGACAGCAGCAAAATGAATATGTAAGAAAAGCCGCTTGTGCTTGTGATAATAAATGCAGTGCTTACCGCAGATTCGAAACCCAAACGGCCTGATATGCTGACCCAGGGGAGCGAAGCGGCAGGCAGCACTATGATGCTAGATAGTCTAATATCAAGGGCTTCCAGGACATTTTATTCTTAACTGAGAAATTAATCCACAGAGGGGAAGTCTTCACTACTCAGAATGCCTTGAAGGTATTTCAGCTCCGTCCATTCCAGTTCCTGGGCATTTAAAGGCTCACAAAAATGCATTCATTTCTTTCTAAAGCAATAATATATGTTAGGAAGTAACCAGATTTTTCACACATACACCCCTACACAAAAACGTCTTATTGTAGCCTCCGGATACCTTGTAAATTTTAAAAGCACACTCCAAGACAAATTGCAAGTTTTCTGAGGTGAAGAATGCTGAAGTATTGTTACAATGGATTTGAACTCACAGGGTTGGATCCTGCCTGAATTTCAATCCCATCATTGGAATGGAACTTTCTTGCCTCTGTCCTCCCACTGTAGCCCATGGATTTCCACAAAAACTTGTTTCTGGGATCCTGGGGGGGGGGATCTATGTCAAGAAAGAGAATTTTCTGTCTGTTCCAGCTACACAATTCTCTAAGCTATTTGCCAGTCCGGGCTAGCAGATACTAGTCCTGCTAATTGAGCTCACTTAATTCAGCTGTAGATGTGACATGGGAAGGGGGAACTCCCTCTCACCTGGAAGATTCCATGGACACTATCCAGTGATTGATTGAGAATGTCAGGATGCTATGGCCCCCAGTTTTTTAAATAAAAGTTATCAGTGAGACAGTAAAAGATTTCTCCCTTTACTACTCTGTAGGCTTACAATAATCTTGTGAGATATATTAACCTAAAGTGACCGCCCCCAAATCATTTGAACTCCCCTCTGCTGTTTTAATCTGATGTTCTAACTACTAGCAAAATTTACCTGCTCAAAAACAGCAGTCCCCTATTTTATGTAGAAAACTTCTGTTGAATCTCAGACATCTGTCAGGAGCACCTTTCAACATGCAAGTAGTAAAATGTTCAAGAAAATAATGTCCTTGAGTGTGCAGAACTGCCTAGGCACACCTAAATTAGCTCTTTGGATTTTACCTAAAGCCAGAAGTAGACAAAATCTTCTTTTTGGGGTGGGGTGGGGGGACCTCTTACAAAGAGGGAATATTTGTTCAGAAACTGTTCAGAGGCGGGATGTCTCCTTTGTAATTTACTAAGCTATTAACAGTATGTCATGCTTTAAAACATTTCTCAGGTATAGAAAGACCTACAGGAATGAAGCGCTCCTGAAAATTAATTCCCGTGAGCTGCTAACATGGGAGAAAATTTTTAAAAGATGTTCACTGCAGGATGAATTTCCACTGTTACACATTCTCTGATCCATAGCTGAAGATCAAAAGAAATCTTTGTAATGAGCAAGCACCTTTGGCATGCCCAATAATACCCCAAATGCAAATTGGAATGAAACTCCTGGATCAAGGTCTTCATTTAAAATGCTGTAACCAGTAATTGAGTAAGGGTGCTTAAATTAGACTCAAACCACCATTCCACACATCTTAATAAATGACATGAGAGTGTTTTTCAAAAAAATGTGAAGAAAAAAGAAAGCCTAGTATCTTATTATAAAGAATACAAATTATTATTTTTATATTAACCAATGGTGCTAGTGGGCAATTTGGGCAATCCACTCTGTGGGCAACCCAGTCTGGCACTGCTGGAACAGTCGCTGTCTCTGCACTCCAACAGGTTAGAGCTATTGCCTTCTCAATCAGAAGTATCTCTTTGTAGGCAGCAGACAGGTTAAGAAGAATTAACATGGCTTGGAGCAGTAATAAACCTCAAGGAGTCACTGGCTATTTTTAAAAGGATGGACTTGGTATCCGGCCAAGGTATTCATGGTAGCACCTCTTTGCTATTTCTAAAAGCTCTAACACAGTAGTAATAGCTAGGGTGTCTGGCAGTGGTTGGTAGGAATGCCCCTTCAATTACTCATTGAATAACAACATACGGTTTCATGTAATTAAAGCATCAATATCTGCAGGTCTTTAGAATGGTTGGTTATAGTGGCTCCTGGTTTTGTGGTTCAGAGTTGAAAGAAGTTCAAGAGAATGTGGGAGGAGATTATTTATTTACAAAATATCTACCCATCTTCTTTCTTTTAACAAGTGGCTAATAATTTAATATACACACAATAAAATTACATTTTAGAATCCTTCAAATCAACTCCCCCTCAAACACATATGATTAAAAAGAACAGCTGAAAACAGAATGAACAGAATACAAAACACAATACAAAAATATAAAATTATTGGTTAGGAAGGAGGAATCCTTGAGGGAATGCCAAACAAATTCTTCACCCACGGGTACAAAATGGCAATAGAAGGGGATAAATAAATCTCTCTGGAGATAGAGTTTCAGAGCTTTGGTGCCCTGACTGAGTAGGTCTTCTCCTGGGTTGTCACTTGCCTAATTTTGGAAGATTTTTGATGAAAATGAAAGTAGCCCTTTTGAAACTCCAGGATAGTAGAGCTACTTGTCGCTTCAGAAAGAGATTTTTCTGCTTTAAATTTATTAATGTTTGGAGACAAATTTAAAAATTATTGTGCCCATTTTAAATGTTCTGCTTCTCTCCGATGATACTCTGGAACTGCTGCAACCTTTTGGCAGACTTCATTTCTCTTTCCAAAGAATATCGATGTTTATTTCAATATTCTGATGTTTTAATGGCTATAAGATTCTGAAGCCTTTTTCTACATCTCTTCTGTGATGAGAAAATTGCCAGGACAGATTTCTTTCTCTTAATGGATTGTTTCTCTATAACAAAGATAAATGACAGACATACCAATTAAATGCAACATTTCAGGAAAAAAAACCCATGAATCGAGTTTTAGAAGGATTTTTTAAAATAATATTTTTATTTTTTTCAATGAAAATTGTTCCCATTTTTAAAATCCCTTTAAAATTCTTTATTCCATTTGCAACATAATTGCTGAACATCAACTGAGCTGTGTCTTCACTAATTTTTCTTTTGATTTAATTTGACATGTCGGGAGCCTGATCTCAACATGTGTTACCTTGTAATTTATTAACTAATGTCACTAGAATCCATAAGCAGTTTCATAACTCTAATATAACCTTGGCTACATTATAGAACTTAAGCAGTAGCACAATTATTGCATTTCAGTTTGGAGTGATAAATTAGAACTGACAAAGTAGAAAGAAAATTAACAAACTTTGAAATGGAAGCATGTTCACCCTAATGGATTAATCTTTACATTCACCTGCCACCTTCTTCTTTCTACAATAATTGGGATAGAGTAAATCATGAGGGGGAAGGGAGAGTAGCAAAGACACCCTGATATTCCCACAAAAGTACAAGTATCGTGTGTTCTTAAAATTCAACACACTATCTTTGTTTCAGGTTCCTTACTCTGAGTAAGGACTTTTCAGTGAACTGCCATTTAAGGTACAAAATCTGACACAAAGAACAACTTTTAAAAGATGTAATTCATTTAGTTATAATAAAGTTTATGAAATGCTCACTAAATGAGATAAAGGTTCATTGTTTTGCATATCCTGTTTTAAATTGGTACAATGACACCTCTGATTTATCTAGCCCACCTTTATCTTGTTTATCACATAGTCTGGGGACCTCCTGGCCCATTCTGGCTTGGATATGCCTAATAACACTCACTCCCCACAAAGTGTAGCAAAAGCTATAATCCAGACATGCCCTGTGGCAGGCTTTTTCATCCAGGGTTTCATGAAACCCTGGAGTTTCTTGACCATCCGGGAAGAGTTTCCTGAATGGGTGGGAGTTAATTAATTTTTATATATTTTTTAAATTTGTTAAACATTTTGGGTGATATGACCATATATGGTCATGATGACCCATTTCCCCCTTCCAAAATGGCCAATGATGGGTCTGGAGGAACAGGAAATGGAGGGACACCAGGGGAGCAAGTACACAATTATGCTTTTCAACCATATTCTGCACGACCATTTCTGGGGTTTCTCAAAGCCTGAATAATGTTTCAGGGGTTGTTAATGGTAAAAAAGTTAAGAAAGGCTGTGGCATCCATACTGGGCCATACCCAGCCTACAGATAGATTCCTGCCTGTGACCTCATAGGTTAGGCTCTTCTCTGAGCAGCTGCCTAGTCAATCTAAACAATGGCCATATGATCTCTGCCCATCCAGGCTCACCCAGCCTGCTTCACAATGCCTTTCTAATTCTTAGTGACTTAGAGATGGGTTAAAATACATAGGCAAAATATGAAACAAAATATATAAACTAGGCTTTCTCAACATTTTACCATTGAGAAAACCTGAAACATTCTTCAGACTTTGAGAAACCCCAGAATTGATGTCAGCATGCCACATCTTCTTGCCACAACCCTAAAAGTTACATGTCACCAGAAGTGACATCATTCAGACACTCCCACCATGTTCCATGTGACATTAGTAGATCATTCCCACAGCAAAAGAAGTGACAGTACAGAAATGATTTGTGAAGAGAACCGTACCTGCACTCAGGGCTGGCTACCAGTTGGCTCTCCTTCATCAAAGTGAGCCTTCAGTGGAAGCTTGAAGAACAAGACCGGGACAGGCCTATTCTACTCTGTTGCCCTCATACCCAGCCTAATTTCAGAAATAGGGACAGGGCAGATTTGTGCTACTCCATTGTCCTCCCTGGACACACACAAGAATCATGGCCATAGCAGGCCTCCTGCAGTTTAGTTAAAATGAGAATATTTACTACACTGGGCTCCAGTTGCTACCATGTGTGATGAACCTCAACCAACAAAGATTTGTATGGCCTGGGGGCCCGTCCCTTCCCACCCTTTTCAGGCCCATCATTGGCCATTTTTGAAGAGGAAGCATTTCAAGAAGATATTAAGATATCGTCTGAAAGACCCTCAGCTACAATATGATGGAGGATAGCTAGGAATGGCTCTTCTGTGCAGAAGCAGCAAATGACCCCCAAAAACTCCACTTGCAAGTATTGTTATGCCCACAACCACCATGTTGAGCAATCATTTCCTACTGCAAAGCTGTTGGAAAAATCCCAGGCCCATGGGAGGTCTGTCTGGCCCCAATCAGGGCCAGGGCCTTTGCAGGCCTGGCCCCGACCTGGTGGAATGAGTTCCTGGGAGATTTGAGGGTTCTTACAGAACTAGCCCAGTTCCGCAGGGCCTGTAAGGCAGACCTCTTCTGCCAGGTATTTGGTTGAGGCCAGAGCAAAGATAATATGGTGACCCTGAGTTCCCTCTCCAAGGCATTGTAAGTAGGATGTTGAGCAGGGGAGTATTTGTTGCCACCTGGTATGTTTTAATGGGTGGTTTTAACTGTTTCATTGTATTTTATTGGGGGCTGCCTGCCATGAGCCACTTGTGTGGGAGTGGTGGGATACAAACGTGAAAAAAACAAAAAAAAATCCATCCATTCAATTTGGATACCAAGTCTCACTATGATGTCTCTGAGGTATTTCCATCTTCTCCTCAAAGTCAACTTCCAGTAGTCACTGCATGAGGTGCTGTTGATTTTTTTAATCAAACAGCTATCCTAAACAATAAGATAGTTTCCCATCAAAAGCTGATGGCCTCTAGGCCCCTGAGCAGCATTTTCATTGCTCATCAGGAAATCAACCATTAATCCTGGGACTGTAGCGACTAATTTAGACATGTTTATAGCTTAATTATCCTCCAGACATTGCACTGCTTCGCTAAGTATAATCATGCAGATTGCTGTCTGGATGATGCAGTATTTACCTTTCCTAACAGATTTAGGAAAAGTTACTGCATGGCCAGTGAAGGGATAACAAAGAAGACAGGTTTCAAAACAGGAAGAAAATTGCTAGGCAAAGGTTGTAAACTGTAGCTTGATGAATTTTTACAGACTATTAAACCTGTGGTAACGTTATATTTATGCATAATTAAATATGCATATAAATTGGGGCTTCTGCCATTTTATCATCCACACTTACATCCAGCTATAATTTAATGTGTCTTTATTAATATCGTAGAACAAGAGGAAGACTAACAACCAGTCTCTGAGAGCTGCTGTGCTAGCAAATAAATATGCAGGAATGGATTTATTGATAACACACATCATGGTGGAGCTTCAAAAATGTAGTATCTTAATCATCTGCTTGGCAACCATTTAATGTACCAATTGACTAAAATTTTCAATAACCATGCATTATGCCAGAATTGGAGTATGTCACCATTTTGAGATTTTAAAAGAAATATAATTAATATTTAATTAATATTTAAATCAATGTTATTTCTTTTGGGGTGGAAATTAATGGCACACTAGTGTAGCCTGGTG
Source organism: Paroedura picta (assembly GCF_049243985.1). Classification (NCBI taxonomy): domain Eukaryota; kingdom Metazoa; phylum Chordata; class Lepidosauria; order Squamata; family Gekkonidae; genus Paroedura; species Paroedura picta. The sequence continues at coordinate 26,520,033 of NC_135377.1, forward strand.
TAGGTGTAAGCATGATGTACTAGATGTGTGTTGTTTTTTAGGATGGGGTTTTATGGGAATTTTATATTGAACCTGCCTTGGGTTCAAGGAGGAAGGTAGCTAAAAGTTTAATTAATAATAATAATAACAACAACAACAACAACAACAACAACAATAATAATAATAGATTCAACCCCAAATCTTCCATAAGGCTTATGGGGTGATCATGGTCCAGATGTTCTCTCTCAGTTGACTCTACTACACATAGCCAGCTTGATGTAGTGGTTAGGAGTGCAGACTTCTAATCTGCCGAGCTGGGTTTGATTCCACGCTCCCCCACATGCAACCAGCTGGGTGACCTTGGGCTCGCCACAACACTGATAAAGTTGTTCTGACCGAGCAGTAATATCAGGGCTCTCTCAGCCTCACCTACTTCACAGGGTGTCTGATATGGGGAGAGGAAAGGTAAGGCAAAGCTAAGCTGCTTTGAGACTTTTTCGGGTAGAGGAAAGTGGCATATAAGAAGACAGCCTGAGAGAACAATGTGACTGTTTGGATATCCCTGGTGGTTAGGAAGAAAAAAAAAGTGATAATATACAAATACAAATGTCTATATTAAATTTTAACTTATATAGCTATTAGGAAAACCCATCCTTCATGTTAGATGAAGAGACAATGTGCCCTATTTGCTCTACTGAATAATTAACTACATGTGTAGTTGTTAAATCTATTAATTTGTTGTGTACTGCCTGTCGACTTATCAATGAATTTAAAAGGGTTTAAATCTACTGAATGAGGTTTACACTCCAGGAATATGTTCTTGGGGTTGCATTGCAAATCATGTAAAACTTGCAAATGGAAATATTCTGTCTAAAGACGGAAAACCATTTTCAGAACCCTGAGCTCAAAAACAGGCCTTGGAAACAAGATGTGGGACCATCAGAGCTGGAAAAATAAATAGGAAAGAAGAATTAATTTGGTTCAAAATTCACTGCTGATTCACAGTAACAACTGGTCACTTTCCAGCTGCAGTTATAACACGCCTTGGAGAAAGTTGCACATTTTAATATTATAATACTAAAAAAAATGCAAAACTGTACATAAATCACACTGTGGTTTAACTGATTGATTTATGTATGATAATTTTTAATGTGACATCTTTACTCTGCCCTGTTCGGCCTCACTTGGTGTACTGTGTTCAGTTTTGGGCACCCCAGTTGAAGAGGGATGTTGGCAAACTGGAACGTGTCCAGAGGATGGCAACAAAGATGGTGAGGGGTTTGGAGACGTATGAAGAAAGATTGGGGGAGCTTGGTCTGTTTAGCCTGGAGAGCAGGCGACTGAGAGGGGATCTGATAACCATTTTCAAGTATTTAAAAGGGTGCCATATAGAGGATGGAACAGAATTATTCTCTCTTGCCCCAGAGGGACAGACCAGAATGAATGGGATGAAATTAATTTTTAAAAAATTCCATCTAAACATCCGGAAGAAGTTCCTGACAGTTAGAGCAGTTTCCCAGTGGAACAGGCTTCCTCGGGAGGTGGTGGGTTCTCCATCTTTGGAAATTTTTAAACAGAGGCTAGATAGCCATCTGACGGAGAGTCTGATTCTGTGAAGGCAAAGGGGTGGCAGGTTACAGTAGATGAATGATTGGGATGTGAGTGTCCTGCATAGTGCAGGGGGTTGGACTAGATGACACATGAGGTCCCTTCCAATTCTATGATTCTATAATCTGAGTAGGTATGGTTTGTATTTTGCTTTCACAAGTGATTTCTAATACATACCCTAAAAAGTATTTAAAGAACAACAAAGTTAACAATTAAAAAAAAGATAGAAAATGTTTTGTGAAGCTTGCTTTAAAATGTAGTCATTTTTTAAAATTTCAGCAACCATTGCTGACAAATTGATTCTAGCATAGCGTCTTGACAGAAAAGCATAACTAATTCTGACAGATGAACTGGCAATAAGTATGTTAATGTCCATAACATGTAACCCATGAAAGTACTAGAACCCAGAATCCAGATTTTGCCACAGTGACACTTCGAAATACTTGGAAAGCACATGTGAGTATTAATGGCACAAATGAATAGAGCACATTCTTCCCAATGACTTGTTTATACTCTCCCAGAAAGAATATTTGTTGACAATATCAGTGACAAGAAGACAATGACACCAACGCACTGAAATGGAAGAAAACAGTCCTGACAGCCTTCAAATACTGCACCTGTATATTCCCAAATATTTCTGGAATTTTTCAAGATGCATTTGCTGGTTTCTGAACAATTCTGACTACTAGGTCAGATGTAAATTTGAAGTATCTGGATGTATATCCCTCGCTGGGCATTTCTAGTCCTGACTTACCACTTTGTTTGCGATATTGTTGTGTTATCAAGATGAGCTGTGGTTCAGGGAGAGAACATCAATTTTGCATGTAGCAGGTCCTGTGTTCAATTAAATACCAGTTAAAAGTGGCAGGTGGTGTGAAAGAGCTTTATTTGAAACCTGGGCAGTCACTGCCCAAGTAGATAAGATAGACCAATAGTCTCACACCATGTAAGGTAGCTTCATATATACACTACAGTTAGCATTGAATTGTGTGTAGCCATAATTAAGATCAATTGATTTGAATGGGACATGCTTCAATGGGATTAGAGGGGTGTAACTCTGCTTCAAATTACACTGTTACTCACAGCCATTCTTGAGAGCAAGTATAGGAGAATCTCTTACTCTAGAAGATTATGCCCATGTACAATGGCATGTCCTCCTTCACTGTCCCTTCCATAAAGAGCCCAGAGCCTGTAATTTTAAGGTAACAATAAGCATACCTCACATATAATGGATTTTTCAAATCCTTATTTATAAATGTACAGAAAGATGGAACATTGACAGATAAATTCTCACTATGCTGCTCTACACAGATTCCTAGAAGAAATCTTGATGAAGTAGCGGGAAAATTGTTAGATACTTTCGTTTAAAGAGAAGAGAGGGACAAAGAGAAATAACTGCAACATAACCTATGAGAAATTAATCAAGGGATGTTTTTGCCAAGAAAGAATATTCAAAATCCTTCTGAAGTTGATGCCAAACTAGCTATGTTACAGTTGGGCAAAGCACTGCAGTATAATTTCCACTCAGTATTCGAAGTGTGTGTTGTACAACTTGTCCCAGTTGTGCTTGAGGTTCTCTTGATCCCTGAGATATAACTGGAAGAAGTTTATTCTGTCTCCTTTGATTTCCTTACAGGGGGTGTAAGTCAACATAATGCTCTCTGAATTGTCCTTTACATACATGGAATAGTTTAAAAAATATAAGCCAGGTAACAAAAGTATGCTGTCTAAATTAACACAGACCTCAATGAACTATTAAGCACCTTAGAATTTATTGATCTCAAAGGAAGATGCTGCAACACTTACATAGTACTGGACACATTCATGTGGAAGTTTCCTTTTCACATTTCCTCTCAAATTCCTTTGGGGTTTCCACACAAGATCATTATATGGTCATCCACCTTCTGTGTTTTACTGTGCTGTGCATTTTTCCAAGTTTGCGTTTTCAAAAGTTCATACACCAAACTTGGTATAGTGGTTAAGAGCGGCAGCTTCTAATCTGGCAAGTCAAGTTTGATTCCCTGCTCCTCCACATGCAGCCAGTTGGGTGAGCTTGGGCTTGCCACAGCACTGATAGAGCTGTTCTGACCAGGCAGTAATACCAGGCAGCCCTGCGGTGCTGCAAAGTGCTGCGGAGTTGAGTGGGGCATTTTCTGTTCTCCCTGGCTTGTAGTTGGAGGGGGTAGAACTGGGCTTGGAGGGCTTCATTCTTCCCCCATCTATATGGGCTTTCAGTGGGACAGGCCCCATTGGCCCCTGCGGCAGACCGGGAAACATCGATATTTCTGCATTCCCATGCCATGGGGCAATGGAGCACCTAACGAGTGCCAGGCGCAGGGTGGGGCTGGGCCAGCACTAATGTGGGCCACATGGATTAGCCTCGCTGCTATACGGGCGCTGGTCTAGTTTTCTATACCCATGCAGAATTGGTACAACACTCCTGAGCAAAGTATGAATTTAGCTATGCACGGATAAAAGGTAAAGGTAAAGGTATCCCCTGTGCAAGCACCGAGTCATGTCTGACCATTGGGGTGACGCCCTCTAGCATCTTCATGGCAGACTCAATACGGGGTGGTTTGCCAGTGCCTTCCCCAGTCATTACCGTTTACCCCCCAGCAAGCTGGGTACTCATTTTACCGACCTTGGAAGGATGGAAGGCTGAGTCAACCTTGAGCTGGCTGCTGGGATTGAACTCCCAGCCTCATGGGCAGAGCTTTCAGACTGCATGTCTGCTGCCTTACCACTCTGCGCCACAAGAGGCTGTATCTATGCATGGATAGAGACTTGTAAATGGATTTGCAAAAATCATGAAATTAATGTTGTTTGGCTGACAATCATGCAGAGTGAAGAAAGATCCCTTCCCCAATTTTTATGAGCACCAGTTATAGTACAGCCCAATCCCATGCCTTAACTCACTTTAATGGACTTAGAAGAGTGCAACTCTGGTTTAGCCTGTACTGTTAGTTCAGTGAGGTTTGCCATCTACTAAACATGTTTGCTGTAATTTTAGGATCTGCAGAGAAAAAAAATGTGATTGATTTGCGCAAATATCAAAATATTTAATTCCCTCTCCTATCTGTAGATTCAAAGCAGAGAACTTGATATTTTAATTGTACCTGATTCATAACAGCATTGTGTCTGATTTGTAAACACATCTGAACGTTTCGCTGATGCAAGTTTTAATCTTTAATAAAATACTATATAAACTACATTATTAATATTTAAGACTGAGATCAAACTCAAGAAGTAATTTGTCGCTAATGTGGGTCAAAGTGTTAACAACATATACTGTTAACAAATATTTATAGGGGTGAATGCCTGCTCAGAACACTGTATTATTGTTTCAGTTTTCTCCTAATTTTAAAACACAAGCATAATTTATTATTTAAGATATATTTTGGAGACAAATTCCCTATGCACATGTTACAGTGAATATGCATATGCAGTGCACACATAAGTCTTCTCTTTATGCATATCGAGTTATTCTTACATTACACTCAATGCATCTGAGGCTGAATGGATGATTTAAATCCCATATTTCACCAGGCAGTGGTTCCAGTGAGCATGCATTACAGGTACACACATATATGAAGTATGTACTGGTGCTCTCTGTAGCATGTGTACATGGCTAAAATGCATATGTAATGCCAAACTATGTTGTGGGGCGACAAACACAAAACCCTTGTTTATATTCTCTGACCTGAACAGGTCTACTCCTATTCTGGCTTACTTAATGAGACTTCATTGTACAGTTACACTGCATTTAACAAAGGAAAGTTTGGAGGAAAAATTGGATGTCTCTGCTCAGACTGAAACACTAAAGGAATTTCCATGGAAACATATGATGTTCTGTAAAACATTTCTCAAGCAGATTCTATACATCCTGAAGTAATAATTCTTCTCATGTCTCTAGTACCCCCAGAGTTCAAAGTTTTCCACATATATTATCATGATCATTCTTGTAGACATAAATTAGTCCACGACCTTTGTAAGCTGTTTTTCTCCTACATGATTGTGTGGGGATCAACACAAGAAACTACCTAGTGAGTTTGTGGCTAAGAGTGGAATCAGCAATTGTGTCATGTAGCCACACCAACTCCAGCTCAGGCTTAATTGAACTCGCTTCCAGGTATGTCTACACATATTAGTTTATATTCAGTGAGCCTATGGTTCAAGACAAGAACTATAAACAACAGCTATAAACCTAATTTGCAGAATGAATACTCAGGTGGTTTCTGGGCAGGTATCTCTATTACGGATTATACGTTGCCTTGATCTGATGATGGGAAAATGTATGTTGGAATATAATGCTATCAGTGTAACTGTTTTACTTATTTATATACTGTATTTATAATCCACCTTTCTTACTGAGACTCAAGTTAGATTACACTGTGTAAACTGATGCAATCAATAGTAACAAGGCAAGTTGATTTTATTGTCTTTTGTTTTATGGGCTTCCTAAGGAAGATACCAATGGTTCTCGTTCATAGATTTCTTTTCATCATCCAGCAACAAAAACCAAAGAAAAACACTACATCCTACATATCAAAATGTGAGTCTGTAGGAAGTTAGAAAAGAGAAAAAAATTATGAAAATAAAAATACATGCAAGGTTCAAAATGTTTAAATATATTTTGGGGACAATAGGGAGATACATGGATTCATCAAGTATCAGGATGTTCAAATACCAGTCTGGAGCCGCACAAATAATTTAAACAAAGCGCCTGTTACATTGCAGCTCCTGGTCATAGCCTCAAATTTAAATTTAGTATAGAAAGGAGAGGAGTGTGCACTTGATGGAACCTTTCTGATATTTTACAATCAGACAATAACAAGGCAATGCAAAACTTGCCACATAAATCCATTATTAATTAAATAAGCACTAGACCATAATATTCAGCTGCACTGGGTACTGGCTAATATTTCAGTCAAAGTACTGCTACATTTCTGGTGAAGGAGTTTTGACTCACAAAAGCTTTTAGTGTCCACAACAAAAAGGAGAAAAATCTTAATCCAAACAAGAGTCCAGGAACTGAAAAAACTTAGATTCTGGATATCTTGTTCATCTTTAAAGGGCTGTTGAACTCAAATCTAGGTTTTCTATGCAGACTAACATGACTATCCTCCTTAAACTAGTGCCACATTATTCATTTTAGCTAGATTAGACAACAATTTAGGGGATTTAGTATGTTTACTTGCAAGATTTTTTAAAAAATTAATCCAAAATACAAATGGCATTTCTTCTTGTAAATTCTGTCCTTGTGTTAGTGGAGCATTGAGCCTCACTTGCTAATGGAATTCTCACTTTTATGAGTCATACACATCTTAATATGTTACACAGCATTGTGAAATAGTGCAGCTGTGAAGAGTTATGCTGCCTGTCATTTAGCGAAGCCAGAGATCTCATAATGCAACACTTGTCTTGCAAAGACCTAGGGAAATCAATATGTAATTTGCAATCATAAGGTTTTGGCAATGAAACTATTTTTTTAAAAAAATACTCATCTATTTTACAGTACACTACAGGGCTTTTTGTTTATGGGGAATGACTTTTTAAAAGTACAAAGTAAAAACAAAACTGCTGTTTTGTTTGTCCTTGACAGGAAACACTGATAATTGTATTATCACCTTGAAAAATATTCATCATTTCACTCTTTACAGATCCTTGGCATGATATTTTCCTTGCACTGGGTGTTCTATATATTGCCACACTATAACTAAATATTGGAAGCTTATATGGGTAAGACACTATACCCAACGATTGGCTTATTGAAGTTGAGATGGATGGATGGATGGATGGACAGCTTCTCCTACAGCAAGGTTTTGCCTCACTGTTGATTTCCCGTTTGTATTAAAAAGCTATCCACAATGGCTTCATTTGGAAGTAAGGATAGAGGCACAATCTCAGCACCAGTCTCAAAATAATTAGAGCTTTGTAGTTCTTTTATAACTCCACAGGAATGCTGCTTGGTTTGTTAAAACTCTAGTGCATCAGGAGCATTGGACTTACAAATATTAAATGCAGAAATGAATGCTAACAATGATAAAGTTATAATGACAAAAAGAATGAGCATGCTTTCTTCATTTTTGGTTGGAAAGAAGAACAAAGACTTTAGCTTTCTCTACATATGAATAGAAATAAATGTACACTGTACCTTTCAGTATCTTACATGCCATGGGAAACGAATGATAAATGTTACATAAATAAGATATAAGAACCATTGTACATCTTAGCTACCGAACACAAAACGGCAAAAGTTTTTTAAATAGAAAAGGCTTCCGGATGTTGAGTAGAAAAGGGATTTGGGACTTATTACTGAAAATGTATAATCCTTTCTATCTACAATGCATTCTTACCAAAGACACGTGCTCTTTTATCGGAAAAGAAATACAGGATAAATCAAAGAACAATCTATTATCAAGTCGGCTGCAGCTCAGGTCTAATACAGTATGAAATACCACTCAGGCACAAATACATACGGATATTAGTCTAGTATTCCCAGTGCCACCAATTTCAGAATCAGATACTCAATTCTCTCAAAAGTCGTTGCCTAATGAATGGGCTTGAGATAAGAACAACCAATGCTAGTGACTCATACTGCAGCTCAGGGTAATTTATAAAGGTTAAAAGGTTTCAGGAGGCAAATTAATGCCATTGTTCAAAGTTGTAAGCTTCTGCAGAAAGTAGAGTACAAAAGGGGGAGGGAACTAATTTAAGCGCATCTCTTCACTACAACATAAACTGGTTTAATAGTGCCGTTCCCCATAGGCAATTTAACCAATTGTGAGGGGCCCTGGGGACAGCTTCACAGGATTTTTACTCTCACAAAATTTTGCCTTTCCTTTGAGCTCATCATAATTGTTAAACTGATAAAGATCTGGTGACAGCTTGTAACGTATGCCAAAGCAATCACCTTAAACAGAAATGAAACCTTTCAGCCTATTCATGTTATTTATCGTCTGTTTTTTTTTAAATGGTACCCGAGAAGGATTATGCATTTGAAAACCAGTGCCATCAATAGGATGATACTTCTAGTAAGTATTGTAATAGGAATAGGAGAGGCAGTGTGGTGTATTGGATAAGAACAACAGATCGTAAACTGGAGACCAGGGTTGATTCCCCCCTCCTCCATATGAAACCTGCTAGGTGACCTCTTTTCTTAAAACTATTTCAGCCTTGCTTTACCTCACAAGGTGCTTGCTGTGGGGAGAAGGGAAAGGTGATTGTAAGTTTGTTTATTTATTTATTATTTATTTATTATATTTATATACCGCCCTCCCCAAGGGCTCAGGGCGGTTTACAGAAAACAGGGAGGATACAATTAACACATGGTAACAGGTAACAGTAACAGCAGTAATATTATAACAATAATAATGTAACATGATAATAACAATGATACCATAAAATAGAAATTGTAAGAGCCTCAGTTCAACTCTTACTGGACCCTGTGGGCTACCGATTAACCAGTTGCTTTGAGACACCTTAAGAGAAGGCTTAAAGGTGCAAGCACCGAATCATGTCTGACCCTTGGGGTGACGCCCTCTAGCATTTTCATGGCAGGCTCAATACGGGGTGGTTTGCCAGTGCCTTCCTCAGTCATTACTGTTTACTCCCCAGCAAGCTGGGTACTCATTTTACTAACCTCGGAAGGATGGAAGGCTGAGTTGACCACGAGCCGGCTGCTGGGATTGAACTCCCAACCTCATGCGCAGAGCTTTCAGACAACATTTCTGCTGCCTTACCACTCTGCGCCACAAGAGGCTCTAGAGAAGGCTTATATACAGGCAATTATTGATTTTGGCCGTTTGTAGGGTAACGCATGAACAAGGATATGCTCAGAAGAGTGAAGTTGTTGCAGTGGGACATTCTTGGAGAGGAAGTCTTGCAGACATGAGGGTCCAAGGCCATGAAGGCCATGTGATACCTAAAGCCTTGGACTGAGCTCAGTAACTGATGGGGACCCAATCAGAATAGGGGAAATCTGCATGTATGCATAACTCCCGAGAGTGACCAAAAAGCAGTATCCTGGACCAACAAGACTCTTTGAATTGATTTCAAGGGGAAATGTAAAATGTGCTTCCCTGGATTATTTGAAGAATGAAAATTCCAGCTTGTAAACAAAGAAATATTACTTAGGGCATTATCCTCAACAAGAAAAGAAAATAAGTGATAAATGTAACTATTCTAGATAGCTGCTTTATACACTTGCAAAAAAATTTGTTTTAAAGGTTCAGTATGTGTACTCATCTGCCTGTTCGTTACAAAGGATAAAAATGCATGATCAACTGTTGAATATACACTACTGTCTGTTACACAATGTAGGCATGAAAGGGACATTACAGAAATCAACCCTGGGAAAAAGAACTGAAAAGCAGCCTCACTTCTTGTTCCTAACAAAGCAAGTATGAGACCCTGACAGTAGCTCTAGTTTAAGTAGGGTTTGTAAACAATAGTTCTCAAACTGTGCAGCAAGCATTGTTGGAAGGTACAATATACCTGTAGATTCTCAGGGAAAATAGAATTTTGAGCAGTAGAACATTACATATGGACATGTGTGGATAAATCACATACCTGGGGCAGAGGTGTTCACTCAAATGGCTCATCACTAGATGGCAGTTATGCATGGCAGGACTCCTGCCTCATCGATGGGCATACTGTCTTCTACAACCAGTAGCACCCCTCTATAGGCTTAATCCAAAGCCAGGACAATGTTAAAGTCTGCCAAGCCAGGCTACTCCATCTTAAAGAGCTTGCTCTTAGCCACAAGTTCAGAATGGCAGCCTCTTGTGGCTCAGGGTGGTAAGGCAACCGACATGCTGTCTGAAGCTCTGCCCATGAGGCTGGGAGTTCGATCCCAGCAGCTGGCTCAAGGTTGACTCAGCCTTCCATCCTTCCAACACAGGTACTCCCTGCCTCCATATTGCTCTCCTCCTAGCCCCCACCCTATTGTATTGCTGACCAGGTAAAATCTGTTTGCTCAGAGGCTCCTAGGCAAACCTCTTTATCTTTCGTATGACTCCTACTTGGTCTCTCTACCATGGGAAATCTCTTCCCCAAACCCAGCAGCTAGACCCATTGAGACATGATGGCTCCCTTTTCTTAGACCCATTAACGCCTTTGTCTAAGTCTATCAATGGCCATCTCTGCACCTGGCCAGGATCTTGCCCAACATCCTGACCCATGGAAAATTCCATCATGTGCTCACCTAGGCCACATCACATAGCCCCCTCTCCAAAAACCTATATAAACTGTGGCTGTACACAGTTACTCAGAGTGCTTTCCAACTAGGGTTGGCCACTTAGGCACCCGAAGCAGCCGGTCGCTCCCGATGCAGCCAGTACCTTGTCGCGGGGGGGGGGGATGGGGGGAGGGGGAGAGGGGTGGAGCTCCGCACCTGCATGTCTACACCCGCCAGCGCTCTGACACCTGTGCCTCCCTTCCCCCTGCAGTGTTAGCTGTGTCGGGACCGACTGGCACCAAAGCGCTCAACCCTATTTCCAACTCAGGATCCATTGGAACCTTCTGTCACGTTGGCTCGTGTCGCTGATCTCTGACTCTCAACTCTACAGGAATGGTAGTTATAATGAATGTTATTTTCCCACCATGATTCTTCTGTATATGACTGCTTGATAGGTGTATTAGATCTATTTATGCTTTTATTATATTCCTTTTAATAAAGACTGTTTCTATTTTTATAATTTACCAACAGTGTCTTCCTTGAGTTCTTAAGGCTTCAATTACCTTGTAAACCCCCCTTCAAGGATCGCTGCCTTGTTGTGGCAAGGGGGCTTGCGTAGTTCAGTGAAGCTATGAGCTATACCGTGCAGGGCCACCCAAGACGGACAGGTCATAGCTGAGAGCTCTGACAAAAGGTGATCCACTGGAGAAGGAAATGGCAAACCACTCCAGTATCTTTGCCATGAAAACTCTATGGACAGTTCCAATAGGCATAACGATATGACGCTGGAAGATGAGCCCCTCAGGTCGGAAGGTGTCCAATATGCTACTGGGGATGAGCAGACGGCTAGTACGAGTAGCGCCAGAATGAATGAAGCGGCTGGGCCAAAGCCGAAAGGACGCTCAGTTGTGGAAGTAACTGGTGGCGAAAAGACAGTCCGATGCTGTAAAGATTTTTATTCCATAGGAACCTGGAACGTCAGATCCATGAATCAAGGCAAGCTGGACGTGGTTAAACAAGAAATGAGAAGACTGAACATCGACATTTTAGGAATCAGTGAACTAAAATGGACAGGAATGGGTGAATTTAATTCAGATGACCATCAGGTATACTACTGTGGACAAGAATCTCGCAGAAGAAATGGAGTAGCCTTCATAATCAATAAGAGAGTAGGAAAAGCAGTCTTGGGATACAATCCCCAAAATGACAGAATGATCTCAGTTCGAATCCAAGGCAAACCATTCAACATCACAGTGATCCAGGTCTACGCCCCAACCACTGCTGCTGAAGAGGATGAAGTTGATCAGTTCTATGAAGCCCTACAACACCTTCTAGAAGCAACGCCCAAAAATGATGTGCTTATCATCATGGGGGATTGGAATGCTAAAGTAGGAAGCCAAAAGATAACCGGGATAACAGGCAAGTTTGGCCTTGGAGTACAAAATGAAGAAGGGCACAGGATGGTAGAATTTTGTCAAGAGAATACAATGGTCATAGCAAACACTCTTTTCCAGCAACCCAAGAGACGACTCTACACATGGACATCACCAGATGGTCAACACAGAAATCAGATTGACTATGTGCTCTGCAGCCAAAGATGGAAAAGTTCTATCCAGTCAATAAAAACAAGACCAGGAGCTGATTGTGGTTCAGATCATGAGCTTCTTGTTGCAAAATTTAGGCTTAAATTGAAGAAAGTAGGGAAAAGTACTAGGCCACTCAGGTATGAACTAAATCATATCCCCGACGAATACACAGTGGAGGTGACAAATAGATTTAAGGAATTAGATCTGATAGACAGAGTGCCTGAAGAACTATGGACGGAGGTTCGCAACATTGTACAAGAGGTAGCAACTAAAACCATCCCAAAGAAAAAGAAATGCAAGAAATCAAAATGGCTGTCTGAGGAAGCTTTACAAATAGCTAAGGAGAGAAGGGAAGTGAAAGGCAAGGGAGAAAGAGAAAGATACACCCAATTGAATGCAGAATTCCAGAGAAAAGCTAGAAGAGATAAGAATGCCTTCTTAAATGAACAGTGCAAACAAATAGAAGAAAACAATAGAATGGGGAGGACCAGAGATCTTTTCAAGAAAATTGGAGATATAAAGAGAACGTTTCATGCAAAGGTGGGTATGATAAGGGACCAAAATGGTAGGGACCTCACAGAAGCAGAAGAGATTAAACAAAGGTGGCAAAATTATACAGAAGAACTATACAAGAGCGAGCTTAACATCCCTGATGACCACAATGGGGTAGTTACTGACCTGGAGCCAGACATCCTGGAATGTGAAGTCAAATGGGCCTTAGGAAGTCTGAGCAACAATAAAGCTAGTGGTAGTGACAGCATTCCAGTTGAACTATTCAAAATCTTAAAGGACGATGCAGTAAAAGTGCTACACTCAATATGCCAGCAAATTTGGAAAACTCAACAATGGCCACAGGATTGGAAAAGGTCAGTTTACATTCCAATCCCAAAGAAGGGCAATGCCAAAGAATGTTCAAACTACCGCACCATTGCACTAATTTCTCATGCTAGCAAAGTTATGCTCAAAATCCTACAAGCTAGGCTCCAGCAGTATGTGGACCGAGAACTTCCAGAAGTACAGGCAGGATTTCGAAGAGGCAGAGGAACTAGAGATCAAATTGCCAACATACGCTGGATCATGGAGAAAGCTAGGGAGTACCAGAAGAACGTCTACTTCTGCTTCATTGACTATGCTAAAGCCTTTGATTGTGTGGAGCACAACAAATTGTGGCAAGTTCTTAAAGAGATGGGAATACCAGAGCATCTTATTTGTCTCTTGAGAAATTTATATGCAGGTCAAGAAGCAACAGTGAGAACTGAACCTGGAATCACTGACTGGTTCAAAATTGAGAAAGGAGTTCGGCAAGGCTGTATACTGTCGCCTTGCCTATTTAACTTGTATGCAGAGCACATCATGAGAAATGCGGGATTAGAGGAGTCACAAATTGGGATCAAGATTGCAGGGAGAAATATCAACAACCTCAGATATGCAGATGATACCACTCTAATGGCAGAAAGTGAAGAGGAACTAAAGAGCCTGTTGATGCGGGTGAAGGAGGAGAGTGCAAAAGTTGGCTTGAAACTCAACATCAAGAAAACAAAGATCATGGCATCCGGCCCTCTCAATTCCTGGCAAATAGAAGGGGAAGAAATGGAGATAGTGACAGATTTTATTTTCCTGGGCTCCAAGATCACTGCAGATGGGGACTGCAGCAAAGAAATTAAAAGACGCTTGCTCCTGGGGAGGAAAGCTATGGCAAATCTAGAGAGCATCCTAAAAAGCAGAGACATCACCCTGCCAACAAAAGTGCGTTTAGTCAAGGCTATGGTCTTCCCAGTTGCAATGTATGGCTGCGAAAGTTGGACCATAAGGAAGGCCGAGCGTCAAAGAATTGAGGCTTTTGAACTCTGGTGCTGGAGAAGACTCTTGCGAGTCCCTTGGACTGCAAGGCGAACAAACCGGTCAGTCCTAGAGGAGATCAGCCCTGACTGCTCTTTAGAAGGCCAGATCCTGAAGATGAAACTCAAATATTTTGGCCACCTCATGAGAAGGAAGGACTCCCTGGAGAAGAGCCTAATGCTGGGAGCGATTGAGGGCAAAAGAAGAAGGGGACGACAGAGAATGAGGTGGCTGGATGGAGTCACTGAAGCAGTAGGTGCAAACTTAAATGGACTCCGGGGAATGGTAGAGGACAGGAAGGCCTGGAGGATCATTGTCCATGGGGTCGCGATGGGTCGGACACGACTTCGCACATAACAACAACAACAACAACCTTGTAAACACTGGCTTTTGATCCTTTAATGCTAAGTTACCGACCTCTCCCTCTGCTAGTTTTCCACAGCTTAATAAACATGTCGCAGGACACATGTAAGTGCGATTCTGGTAACACCATGTAGTATGAAGAGGTCACTGGCATCTCTAGGTAAAGAATCTCACATAATTGATGCTAAAAACCATTTTTCTTGTTCAGACCTGAAGAGATGCTGCCAGCCAGAACAGAAAATACTTACCTGGTTGCACCAGCAGACTGACTTTGGTGTAGAGTAACTTCAAAATTTCATGTAGAATTCAACTGGAAAGAAAGAAGGCCAGGAAGAGCTTTTCCCTGGCCCTAATGATAGTTCCTGATGTTTGCTCCATTCTTCTCATCCAAGTACTGAATGTGTAATCATCTATCCACCACTCTTTATACACAGAAGCAGGCTTACATGCATGTGACAGCAAGGGTTTCTCGATAATCTACTGTGAAAGCGATTGTTGGAACTGGTAGATCCAGTCTCAAAATCAGTTTTATTTTCTGCAAATTGAATCTACACATCTTTATTTTGTGCCATTGTAACCTCAGTAATATGTATACTCTGCAGGGCACTCACATCAAAACGCGAAACTGTTACAGTGGCATTCCAAATAGTATTTATTTATATACGTAGAAATATGAAGCGGGATGTGGTCTTGTAGTACTGAGTTTCTGTTGTGTGAAGTACACAATCTTTACAGCTTCTTGAAGAAGAGTGGGTTTTTATACCCTACTTTTCTCTACTCTTAGGAATCTCAAAATGGCTTACAATCACATTCCCTTTTCCTTTCCACAAAAGGCAGAGAGAACTCTGAGAGGTCACCCAGCAGACTCCATGTGAAGGAGAGGAGAAAATCAAATCAGGACTTGCAAATTAGAGGCTGCTGCTCTTAACCACCACATCATGCTGGCCTTCTAACAATCTTTTACAGCATATACTGCATTTCTGTCGCCAGGATTATACCATGTTCTGCTTCCTTAGGTCAAATTTTAACACCATTTTCACATCCACTGCATGGCATACAGCTCACTGTTAAAATGGTATAAAAATGGCATGAAAATTGGCATGCTGATGTTCTCTTGGAACAACGACCAATCTCCCGACTAGATATCCAGCTTCGCTAGAGAAATGTCAGCTTTGGAAGAAGAGCAACTCTATAGCAGGGGTGGCCATACCATGGTTCTCCAGCTGTCTATGGACTACACTTTCCATGAGCCCCTGCATGCTGCTGGCAGGGACTCATGGAAATTGTAGTCCATGGACATCTGGAGAGCCACAGTTTGGCCACTCCTGCTCTATAGTATCTCATCCATTCAGATCTCCCTCACTTCACCAGACTTGACCCTCTCTGGGCTCCATCCCCCAAATCTTCAAGAATTTCCTATGCTGGGATTGACAATTTATTGCCCCTGGAGTGCTGTCTTACAGGCAGGTATGAAGACACTCACATGGGATTAGACTTTCTAGGCAATCGTTATGGAATATACTTACTTGGGCGATCCAAACAGTCTTACTTTACTTTGCAAAAAAGATTTTCTGAATTGCACAACTTTCTCGAAATCTCATTGTGTTCTTGTGTGCTTGAGCAGCATGGTCTTCAGCCTGTGTGCCATTTCCTTGTACTTTTTCTTAGCATAAAGCAGAAACGATGTAGCCTTCTGGTGAGTTAAAATATCAATTACGTCCTTTGATAATGAATGGCAAAAGTATATTATGCCCACTCATCCATTTTATGCTGGGCTGCAATCTTACGGCACTTTATATAAAAGCCATTTGATTCTGCAGAACAGGGCCTTTCCGTCAGCTTAATGAGCTCTTAAACAAATAAAGGAAAATATTGGCTTTCTGCAAACCTCTAGCTGTTTGGCCTGTGACATGAGAAATATAGGGCAAGGCAGTGAGTAATAGGTCTCTGCTAATTTGAAGTGAGAGGTGGTGCAGAATTTCTGCAGCTTTCAATAATTCTATTTTTCAAATTTTAATTAGATCCTTTCAGCTACATGTGCTTTGATTTGGGCTAATTGATCAATGCATTGTGTTTTAATGGGTTTCATAATAATAAAACTTGGCACTAATCTAGACCTTCACATTTTCAAAGTCTTGTACAAACATTTAACTAATTAACTCACATGAACATGGTGAGATAGGAATCCTAGTTGGTTATTATGAACAAGTATTAAAGAGGCAGAGGCCACAATCCTGTTGAAGTGGAGCACTTCTGTGAACCCCACTGATGGGGCTTGAAAGAAACTCTTCCAATGGGACTTGAAAGTCTAAAGGTGTCTGGAGTGATTTCCTCAAGGCCATGAATGGCCATGGCAGACATCCAAGCTGAAAAGAAATGAAAAATTTGTCATGGTAAAGCTCAGGAAAGTCTGAAGAATTTAATTCACACCTGCAAGAGCTTCATAAGAATGTGCACAGATAATGCATGCCTTAGTAAATAGATTGCAGGTTTCCTTTATGGGTCAATTAAGAGTTCAGAGAAGATTTTAATCTACATACACTGTTATAGTTCAAAAGAGAAAAATCTACTTTACTCACCCACCCACCCACCTTTTTTTTTTTTTACTATAAATAACTACCACCTATATTTGATTTTGCTTAAGGCCATGGTACCGGGCCGCCAGCGGCCGCGCCTGACTTCCCCTCCCCCCGCAGCGAGAGGGGGGGAAGAGGCAGGCGTGGCCGCTGGCACGCCAGCGATGCAAACGCGCACGTGCGGAGCTGCCGCGCATGCGTGTTTGCGCCCCCTGCTGGCGAAAACGCGCACATATGGCTGTTCTGCGAATGCGCGTTAGCGCCACTTAATGGCAAAAACTTGCATGCGCAGCACCTGCGCGTGCGCGTTTACGTGCAGCTGCTGTGGCCGGGCCGCCGGCTCTCTCCCACCCTCGGAGGCGGTCCCCGACTACAAGAAGGTTGGGGACCGCTGGTCTAGAGATTACCAGTATGCTGGAGTGGCTGAGAGATATTTAATGCCATGCCATGGTTGACAATATGAAGTTATCAGCATGGGGATTGTAGAAGGGTAAATGTTTTGTCTCACCTGGATGAAAATGTCCTATTTCCTGTCCAAACTTAATGGCAAAATGTAAGGTTTCTGACTTGGCTTGAGGTATTCCAAGATTCTTCTTCAAATCTGGAGCACAAAACAAAACTCTAAAGAACTGTAATGATGCTGAGCTGCAGCATTACCACAGTCTGCCGTAATAATCATGATTCTTGTTTATGTTATGAGTCTAATGGCCTTTTGTGCCACAGCCAGGGACTCAAAAGTTGAGCTATAAAACAATATAAAATTTTAACAATTATTTATTAAAGTGCACCAATATTAGGTTAAAAACAAAGTAAAAACTATAAAATACAGATCTAACTGCGCATGAACAGACCAAAGGCGTTTCAACCCTACTGGGTCTTCCTCAGTGGTCAATAATATTAAATAATGCACTTTTATCTAAAACCAATTATGAAGTATAGCTGGATGGTCAAGGGAAATCTGTTAGGTGTGGCCCCAACAAATACTGGTATAGTGTTTCTTTTTGGAGCACCACCTTCTAAGATATGTAATATGTAAATATATGTAAAGTTTTTTTCTGACACACATGAGATGCACTCTCTATGCAGAGTAAAAGTAGCTGAGAGTGGTGTTCCTAGATATCTTAGAAGGTGGGGCTCCAAAAAGAAACACTAGACCACTAGACCAAGGACATTTTTTTGGCAAAAGGTAAATGCCAGTATAAATTAGCAGAGCTTAACTTTATCGTTTCAAAAAAGTCGTATCTATGTTTTCATTTTTATTGTGGTAGAATCAGTGGTCACTTATACAAAAGAACTGCCTGTGTACAGTGGTACAAACAGGAGGTTTTTGTTCACTTTAATGTCAGATCTTATTGAAAGAATATGTTTGCATGGCATTATCTATGAACTAGAAGGGATGAAAGTAAACATGGAGCTCTAGATGCTCAGTGTTGCTTCTGTTCATGTGAAGAGCCACTCAGTCAAGAAATGCTAGAAATCAATTGCTTATATAAATAAGAAATGTTGGACAGGAGTAACTGAAGGACAGTTGTTAGCAATTTCAAACAGTGTGAGCAGATGAGAAACTGAACTGCTTTGAGGCTACTCTGATCTTAGTCAGCTTGCAAAGAAGAAACCATTTCTCATGATTAACAAAGTAATAAAACTTAATGAAAGTGAAAGAAACACAACTCTGAAATCCTCAGAAATCACAAAGTTCCAAATAGCCCCAGGAAGCTTTGTACAAATTGTCCCAACACTGAAAGATTTTCTGAATAAGACAGATATAAGAAAGATATAATCAATACTCCATTTAATAAAGCAGTGAGAAAAAAAACTGCTGGCATTATATCCTGTGTCTTGTGAAATTCACAACGAAGAACAAATCACCAACTAGAAGAATCAATTGATGGTAATGAAATGGCTTATCTTCCTGGGGATCGTAAGTTCTTCGTTAAATACGCTGTAAGAATTCATCAAGTTGTGATAGGCCATTATGCTTGAACTACTCCAAGAAACAGGGAAAATCAAAATGTTACTGTGTAAAGCCAAGGATTTCCTCAACATACTGTCTGCTTACTAGAAAATTACTGTGCAAACCTATACAAGAATTGTTGGTAGAAAGTGCCATTAAGTCACAATTGATTTATGTAGCCCCATGGAGTTTTCAAGGCAAGTGACATTCAGAGGTGGTTTGCTACTGCCTGCCTCTATGTAGTGACCCTTGACTTCCTTGGTGGTCTCCAAGAACTAGCTAGGACTGACTCTACTTAGCTTCTGATGAGATATGGCTAGCCAAAGCCACCCAGGACAGGGCAGAGTTATGGAGTTACTCCACTGATTTCAGTGGACGTAAGCTGGAACAACACAGTGTTCTTGGAACAGAATGGTTAATCAGACTTCTTGGCCTAATCCAAGTTGCTAAACAAAAAAAGTACAATGAGATGCAAAATCCTCTCTCTGTTGTGCTTCTTGAAAAAAATGGAGTGAGTAAGGGAAACTGAAGAGAAGAAAGACTATAGTAGCTCCATTGAACACTTTGAATGGGAAGAAGGCTGTGCTGATGTGAGGCTACCTCCTCCATCCCATCCCATCCCATCCCATCCCATCCCATCCCATCCCATCCCATCCCATCCCATCCCATCCCATCCCATACCATACCATACCATACCACACCATACCATACCATTCATCTTTCCTATATGGAAATGCATAGTAGTCAAGTCTCTGGCCATTTCAACCAGCAAGAGAAAGCAGAATTTCACCTAACTAGGAAGTCACCAGGAAAAAGCCATATATCTCCCAGTACTTGTCATTTCAGAACCTCAGTGAAGGACATATGTGACTTAGTAGCACTTCCACTATCTAACCCCAGGATGTGGGCAAGTTATTTCTCACTTTGAACTATTTGCTCCACAGTTCCACAGAGTCTCAGCTGGATAACTAGAGATGCTAAGTTTTTAGTATATTGTATTGTGAGGATAAATACAGATCTACACCTTTGAGAAAATCATACCTGTATAAAAGCATGCTACGGTGTGTTATCTGCAGTTCTATTGCCACAATTTCATTTCTTCCTCTCTTTCGCATTCCCTCAGTATCTGTTAGAGCCAGGTCAGACACTGTATCTTTACAGAGTGACTTTTAGAATGATTCTCACAGATGTGAAAATGTTTTATCTGAGTATGTTGAAGACTGTTTCAAAGTATGTTTTCGTTTTGTATGATAAATTCTTAGATAAATCTAATCCAGGGATTTGTCTTTGAGAAGCAACGTGGGTGACCTTTTCACGAGTAGTTTTTTGAAAGTCATCTGAGGGATAGTGAACTGTTTTAAAAATAAACTTTTTTTAAAACTCTCCTTCCAGGTTTCCTAGGTAATAGATATGATCCCAAACTCCGTTGTCATCTGTTATACACCCAGATCTCTCTCTTTCCTGTGCATGCCAGGGGACTGTTTCATACAATTACTGTGCACTGAGAGCATTCCCTCATGCTGGAACAAATGCCTTGAATGCACAAAGCTCTCTTTGCACATGAGAAATTCTGTGTGCATGCACATACATATGCACACATACCCTGAGTCAACCATCTACATTTATCAATCTATCATATAGAAGAATTCTACCCCTCCTAACTTGCCCAAATGGTAATCTGGAAAAGTACACTTACACTCTATAGAATGGATTTTGTAAACTGGAATTAGCAGCATGTTTACTCATGATCAAGCCAAACACTACAACCCAAATCTTTCCATTGTAACCCAATGATCACATTTTCTATGCTTTTCTCATCTTGTTTCTCATTCAATTGACTTCTTAAATTTAGGAAGAAGTTCCCAAGAGACATCTTTTGAAAATCTCTTTTGCTAAAAAATTTGGCAGCAGTAGTGACACAAATCCATTTAAAAGATGGATTTCTGACATCAGACACAAAATTGTTGAGCTGCAGCTGTCTAGTAATTCAACTGACAATGTGAAAGAAGAGGGCTTTTAATAAGGAAAGTGGTGATCATCAATCACAGTATCTACTAAAATGGAAGGCTAAACTTACTTTTCAATATTTGGTAGGATTGAGGGTGGGTAAAAGATGAAGAGGTTGCTATATTTCATTTTATTTCACTGCTTAGGTAATTTTATATCTTTTCCAAAAATTATGTTCCTACTTGAACTTGAAAACAAGGGTTCAGTTTTGAACTTGGTCCTGTACATTTCTCTCTATGTAGAAGGAAAGAACATAGAGGAGAACAATTACTATGATCTGTGGAACTGCTAAATCAAATACTTGAATTCTATTCTACGTCATTATCTCTCTGCCACTGAAAATTTGGATACTAAATAGTCTAGCTTAGCCTTCTTGCCTGGCATGCTAATTTTTATGAATCAGGGACTTTTTGACAAGAGGGCCACTCAGAATGTGTTCCCTTATCCACTTTCTGAAAATATACTGTCCAAGAGAAGATGAGCTTAACTACCATATTCCCCCCCCCATGCATAGATCGTAAGATTTGTTGATGTAATGTCACAATGCAAGAAAGGAGACAGATGGTATGCATTGGCAACTGTGACTTATGACAGATGGATGGTACAGCAGCTTGAGAATACTGCAATTTCGTTGAGTCTTTTTATTTTAAAATATTATTTTTATTTATAAAATTTGTATGCGGCCTTTTCTGCCCAAACAGGGCCACTAAACTAGCTAACAGTTTTAAAAGAACTTGATAAAACATATCATAAAAATACATATTATTAAAAGCACGTAACACAGTAATTAAAAATAGTACAGAAAGGAAGGATCATTGAGGGAATGACAGCTGAAACAAAAAAGTCTTCAACTGGTCGCTGTGGCAGGCAGGCAGGGATGATGATGACAGAACGGGATAGTTATATATCTCTGGGCAGGCAGTTTCACAGTTTTGGTGCCACAACTGAGAAGGCCCTTCTTAGGTTGCCACCCACCTAAAAAAGCAGGGTCATTTGAAGCAGGGCTTTGGAAGGTGGCCATAGTGATGAAGAAGTTTCGTACGAGAGTAGGTGGTCTTCATACAGACCTGTAAGTAAGTATGTTCTGGAAAAAGGACTTGGGACCTTGGACTGAATTTGGACCCAAGCGAGATTAGCAGACTGCGGGTATTTAGACAGACCCTCAGGCTAGATCAGGCTGTACAAGTGAGTTGTACATAGGTTTATGTAAATGTGCATGTTTAGTGAAGGCACATGAGTATGCTTTTGAATGAGTCACTATAAACACTATGGATGTTGTAAAGCCAGGCTAGGACAGCTAAATAGTAAAGAGGGATTCTGTTGAGAAGGTGGAAGGCTCTGAAGTCAAAGCCTTGTTTTGCTAAAGCTTTGGTCCTGAGAACTGAGGAAAAAGAACTGGCATGGCTGTCTGGGAGGGAATGAACAATTCTCGCTGGGAAGAGCTGAAGGACAGGACTTACTGGCAGCTGAAGTCTACTTTGAGTGCCTTGGAAAGCTAGCACCCTAGTATAGAGCTGTCCCACTTCAATGTGCCAGGGAGAAAAGGGGACTGCAACAAGAAAGGTTGAAGACACGTCCAGCAACTTCAGCAAAAGAGCTCCTGCTGTTGCAAGAAGACCTTTTGGCATCTGGGAGTCTGCTGTGCCTTCCACAAAGAGGGCTGTAAGTAGGGTTCTGCTCTGAGACAATAGGTGAACCTGTATTCATATCTTGGGAGAGTTTTTCCTTGTTTAGTTATACTTAAACTAGCTTCAAAGCTCGTTCCTAAGAATGGGCCTTGAAAGGGCCCCCTCCCCTGGCCCGCTGCCAGGCAGCTTACAGTGGCTTTGGGCCGCTCAGACTCCAGGGCAGCTCATAATTGGATCAAGCAGGGCGGGCAGGGGCTGGCCAGCTCGTTAGCAGGCCCTGGACAGAGCTCCATAGCAGGAAGTCAGCAGGTCAAGAGGCCCTCATTAGCAGGCCCTGCTTAGCAGGCTAGGAGGCCATCATTAGCAGGACCTCCCCCATGACCCTTTGCCCATGGCCCTCTCCCTTTACCTGCTGCTGGCTCCAGGCACTGAGGCACGTCTGAGAGCAAAGGGGCTAGCTTCCAGGGACGGAAGGCGGGAGCTGCAGGGGCAGGGCCAATCAGGGCAAAGCTGGCTGCACCCTGATTGGCCCTATTCCAACTTGGACAGCCAGACATGTTCCACCCGCCAGGCTGTTTCACAAATATATAGAGGAACCATGGATAAGGCTAATTTGGATTTAACTTTACCCTAGAGTCTGTATTCAGCCCTGAGGACTCAAGTGTTACACTCCTATCTGTGAAAGTCTGGTAGACCTTTTTGTGTATATTGCATTCCGTCAGGATTTTGGAAAACCCAGGACAAATGGAATGCAGAGTTTAACATTATCCTTTGGCGTGATGGTGAGTTTTATTTTGTTAATCCTTACTTCAAGACTTGGGTTAGCTGAGGAAAGAGGGCTCCAGGATTTGTTTTTAACTAATTGGTATGGATCTGTTCTTGTTTTCTGCCCTAGATACTAGAAAGAAGTTAAAAGCACTTACAGCTAGTGAACTAAATTGGTGCAGTGGGGACTTCACAAGAACATTTATGCATTTCTATCAGGAGGCAAAATGCTCCCATTTTGACAGGGTTTTTTTTGAAGGAGCATTTGACAGTCATGAACTTATTCATGGGGAAGATTTAAAGATCTTTTAAAGGAAAAAAGAATCATGGCATTTATGTGCATTATCACACAGCAATGCACTTTCCCCCTCTTAAGATTCAGCTCTAATTGGAACCCTAGAGAGATTTAAACTGTGTGAGAAATGTTGGGTTTGGTCAAATATGTCAGAAGACAATGTGAGAAAACTGAGAGGATGTCAGAATGTGGGATGACTGAGAAAAGGATATTCAAAATGGATCAGCAATACCTGTATCTGAGACTCTGCTCCGTCACGAAGCACAAAGGATGACTAACAGCGCAGTCCCAGGCAAAACTGTTCCTTCTAAGTCCATTGAAGTCACTGTTAGTCACAGTCTGACCAAACAGGTTTTGTGAGGATAAAATGAGGGCAATCCCACAAAAGCTACCATGATCTCATTGTATGGATCACCAGTATCATGAAATACTCCCAGCCCAATGATTTATGCAGTGTCTGGCTGAGGACTCTCAAGTAAAGTAATGTTGCTGGGTGCCTGCCAGCAATCCTCTCACTCAGTCAAATGTAAAGTCTATTTTAATTTGTCATGTTGTTGTATTTATGATCATTTGGCATGATCAACTAGTAAAAGGCTTTGTTGGGCATGGCTAAGTTTCATCATAGTGCTAAATATTCCATTGAAACTGGAATCCAAATGCAATTACACCTATTAAAGATCCCTGCCAACTGAAACATAGCAATAGCTACGATTTGTTACAGTGGACCTACTATTTATGAGCTGCTGTGGGAAAACAAGGAAGGGATAGTAGGAGTAGTAGGATGCCGGTTCTTATTATACTGTCATGAATTGTGCTTCATCCTCACCCAACTGAAACTTCTTTGCTGCGAAGAAGAAAAAGGACAGTCTTGAACTGTGTATCCTATGCTAGAGCCTCATACAAAAGTCTGACTTGGGTTGCTATGAGAACTAGGGCTGGCCACAAACTGGCTCCAGAACATAAGTTCATGATGAATTTTGGCTGTTTCGTGGTTCTCAAACCAAATGAGCTGCCACAAAAGTCCATGAATCTTAAGGCAGTTTGGGGCTGTTTTTTTTGTGAAGAGCAGAAAGCAGGGAATTAAATGGTTCAGAGCTCTGCTTTCTGCTATTCACGAAGAACAGCTGATTGGCAGGAGTAGAAAGCAGGAGCTTAATTTAATTAATTGAATTGAATCACAGCTAATCGCCTCACTTTCAAGAGGAAGAGGAGGAGGAGGAGGAGGAGGAGGAGGAGGAGGATGTAGAGATGCCTCCATGCTTGAGAGGAGATGGATGGAACATAACAGCAGAGTCTCAGCTAATTGCTCTCAGCATTCCACAAGACATGCCTGGCCATAAATCTTCCATTTTGACATATTTATGGCCTGCCCCTCACCATATTTTCTACTGGAATTGAACCCAAATGGTAACTTAATAAACCAAACTTGTAATTCCTGTTTGATTCAGGAATCTGTTAAACATTTTCATTATGCTGTTGTGTTAGTTTACTGCGCACACTTTAACTATAAGTATGGACTGGTAACTCCCATTTCATTGTACCTGAAGAAGTGTGAATTCACATGAAAGTTTACCTTGAATAAAAGTTTGTTGGTCTTCAAGGTAGATGTAAACATTGTTCAAGCACAGAGAAAGACACACAGATAATATATGGTCATATAATGAGCACAAAGAGGGGAGCCAAACAAAGTACAGAAAGATAGGCATGCCATAACCTTAATTTATATTCTTTATGCACATAGGCACAATGAATTTGCATGTTTTGCATTTTCAAATATATAACATTTTTATTGCTTAGCATAAGCAAAAGTTTGGGGCATCCCTGGGGGCTGTTTCACTCATGCAGAAGCTAGAGAACAGGGATTATCCTGGATATTCTATATTTTCCCACTTAATCTGGAAAATAACATCCTTGATTAATCTGAAAAATAACATGGCTTTAAAATGATTATTATAAACCAGAGACATTGTCTGATAGTATATTTGGGGAGTGAGTCTGCAGGCCTGTATTTCCGGAAACACCCAGGTTTTTCTCTGCTGTAATACCAGAATTATGAACTCTGTTAATTAAGGGGCCATGCCTGGATGAATCTCTGATAGGTATGAGGAACTTGATAATCACCTTCTACTAAGCCTTCCCAAAGAACTGGTGCCAATGCTCTTCAGCTTGACTTTCTGAGGACTGCAGCTTGACTTTTATAGCTAATCTCTTTTTTTTAAATAATGGAATGAATTTTTAAGTTTCCCCCCTTCTTTTTTACTTAAATACATTGTTGGCATTTTTTTACAAGCAGTCTATTACTTGAATAACTAGGACTGGTTCACTCCCATCCCAACATTTAACTTCAACTAAATTGCCTCCAATGATACTTATGAAGGACATGATCCATTCAAATGGAAGCACTTTGCAGTCTGATTGATTTCAATGGTTGCAATTGGTGTAATCTATTCTACTGAAGTTAGTGGTACTTCATGTTGCTGGACTTTGATTGGCTCATTTCCGAAACAGTTCATAGCACCTTGCAAAATAGAAATACTGAGCCTCGAGAACCTAACCTGCCCTGCATGCTTTGCTATGTATCTTTTGAGCATTCTTCTTCTAGAAGAAGAAGAGTTGGTTCTTATATGCTGCTACCCAAAGGAGTCTCAAAGTGGCCTTCCCTTTCCTCTCCCCACAACAGACGCCCTGTGAGGTAGGTAAGGCTGAGAGAGCCCTGATATTACTGTTCGGTCAAAACAGCTTTATCAGTGCTGTGGCTGTGACATCAGCTGGCTGCATGTGGAGGAGCGGGGAATGAAACTCAGCTCACCTGATTAGAACCGCTGCTCCGAACCATTACACCAAGCTGACTGTCTTCTAGCTAATGGAGACCGGCAGTATCTTAGGGCCATGTTCTTCTCATCTTATCTCTTGGTTGTTGCTGCTCACATCACATTTTACTGCCTATTAACACTTGTTCACAATTCATTATATTCTCTGAACTTCACTTGGTTTGACCTTGAGTTGGCAAGATGCAGAGATCAACTATAATGCTATTTATCAATCCCTTCCAAAAGTGTGGAGGAAATGCAGATGATATGCACCCTAGAGCCAGAAGGAAAGCAAATAATTTTTGACTACCAATTTTGAAATCCATCCTGATTCCCAGTGAGGCAATTATTGAGGACTATGAGGAAGCACCAGATCTTGAAAATAACAGTACTGCTTAACTTTAGTTCTGTTCTGAAGTAAAGAAATGAGTAGAACATTGTGAACACTCTGGGGCTTTACGCACCGGGATCTTTGTAGCAAATTGGTCACTGAATGAAAAATCGCCATTTAAAATAGTGGAATTCGTCGTTATGCATACCTGCCTTTGTAGTGGAATCCAGTTGCGTTTTGTAGTGTTTCCCACAGGCTTCCGGTCTCGGCAGAAATCGCTAGAAAGGAAGCACTATTGCCAAGCTCGTCCCGCCCCTGGCCGTCAAGCAGCCAATGGGCAGCCGTTAGCATGCTCCCAAACAGCCCCTTTCCCTTTAAGAAAGGTTTTTTTAAAAAACAAAACAGACCCATTGCAACGAATCTGTGTAGATTCGTTGCAACGGAGAGACCCATCCAGCTGCCTAGTGTGTTTGAGCTGTCGTTTGATCGTTTGATCGTTGCCACGCTCCCTCCGAGTGAAAAAAAAAAAATCCCCCCCCCTCACGGGCCCGATTTTCGGCGGAATGAATGTGTAAAAAATAAAGGGAAAATACTTCAGCAAACGGGCTTTTCTGTGGTTTGTGCTTAGTGACTAAAGGGGAGGGACTGAAGCCAGGGAAGCCTCTAAACAGAAAGAGGCTCGCTGGTGCGTTTATCCCCGCTCGCTCGGAGAAAAAAAAATGGCGATCGCTTCGCCGGAAGATCAGAGAAGAGAGCCAGGGGGAGGGACTTTGTAGAAACCGCAACAATGTTAACGCACAGGTCTTTTTTGCTAGTGTTGCAGATTGGTTGCAGGAGTGTATCGCTTTCCGGAGGGTGAATCCACTTTTGGGGATTTCCCTGAAAGCGCTACAAGGAAGCGCTTTTTGCAGATTGGTTTCAGGTGTGTGGCAGATTGTCGACGACGTTGTGCAAAACAGCAAATCAGTAGCGTTTTCAATTGGCAGCCATTGTGCTATTTTGAAGGTGTGCAAAAAGCCCCTCTGTTTTACAAGAGTGGTCCCTGGGATTCTGTTTTTCTTGTCCTCCTGTAATATCTTGAGCAGGACTAATGATTTTCTTTAACCTGCTAGCAACGGGGTCAAGTTGCATTAAAGTGCAGAGGAATATAATGAGACGTTAATAGGTCATAAAATGTTTCTAACAAGGTGTGCGGGTAAATGAGTTATGAACAGCATGGCTGAGCTCTATGTAAAGTCAGGCCTAATTTCTTTCAATCTTCTGCAGCTATGCAGGTCAGGTGATGGGGTGTGACACAAATCACACTGGGAGAGAGAATGTCTTGAACTTCACATTTGGAAGAGAGAAAAACCCAAGAAATTGGCTCAAATGGCTCTTTTGTACCATCACCACCACTACTACAAGAGTATAAGTAGTAGTAATAACAAGGATGATGTTCTGAGTTCCAACTTCCTCTTGCCCAAATGAAAAAAAAAATCACACACATTTCTGCCTCCAGCTACACACATACACAAACATCGGTAACATGCCACACTATTTCAGAGCGCTCCCCGGCTGTCTGGAGTGACTTTGGTGTATATTGTGAGGGCTATCGTGCAAAGGAAGAAATCCCCATTTTGCAAGCATAATTCTGCAGGCAATTTTTTGCCTAATAGTAACAACAACAACATTAAGCTCCTATAGAACTCTGAAAACTCAGCACTATACAAAAGTTATTAAAAGGAAACTGCCATTATGTGTGATGCATTAAACATATCTGAACCAACAGAATAATATTAGAAAGAGAAAAAAAATTGCTTGGAGTCGCCCTCCCCCCACTCCCCTTCATTCCAAATCATCCATATGTTAGCTGTGTGCAATTTCCTTCCAGGTGAAGTGATGAAACACTGGCAGAAAGACGCTGCTTTTTGAGTAAACAATTCATATCATTATTTATGTGCTATGTGTCTATTTATAAAAAAAGGAATCTCAGTCTGCAACAAAATTAATAAAACACTTCTGGCTAGGATACAGCCACGGAATACTAATTTTCTAAAGCTAACAAAATGTTAACTTTGTACCAAAAGCATGCAGCTTTCATCTGATGTTAACCATGCAATTGTGGTTAAGAGCACAATAATGAGGCATCTGAGGGATCTTGTATAGTCTCAGGAGAGAGGGAGTAGGAAAAAATGGTTGCCCCCCTGAACACCATTATCCTGATCTAGCTGGTGGCCGGAACCTGAAATACCTATTCTCAGGTATTGACCCTGTATACATGGGTCAATTCTCTCAACCCACAGCTGGCCCTAGACAATTTCCCACCCTCCGCAACCAGCTGTTCAAGAAGGGGAGAGGGCAAGGATTTTGTCTCTCCCATTTCCCCTTTTCTACCAAACAGCTATGCCTACTCCAGCTACGCCAGTTTGGTGACCTTGGGCTCACCACAGCATTGAGAAAACTGCTCTGACCAAGCAGGAATATCAGGGCTCTTTCAGCCTCACCTACACCACAGGGTGTCTGTTGTGAGGAGAGAAATGGGAAGGCCATTGTAAGCCGCTTTGAGACTCCTTCGGGTAGAGAAAAGTGGCATATAAGAACCAACTCCTCCTCCTCCTCCTCCTCCTCCTCCTCCTCCTTCTCCTCCTTCTCCTTCTCCTTCTTCTTCTTCTTCTTCTTCTTAGTGGATCACTTGGATTTGCCTGGATTGGTGCAGCATGGTGGCTAGAGCAGGGGTCCCCAACCTTTCTGAACCTGTAGACACCTTTGGAATTCTGGTTCAACATGGTGGGTGGAGCCACAAAATGCAAAGCAACATCTTTAAATACCTACTTAGCCAATCCGAAGCCTTACGGGGAGGCTTTTTTGGCCCTGCCTGCTTTCTAAAAATACTTGGTAGGTGCCAGAAACAGTGTCAGAAACATGTCACCTATAGGCACCAGATTGGGGGACCTTGAGCTACCGTATCGGGCCTGGATCTGGAAGAACTGGGATCAAACATCCGTTTTGCAGTGGAAGCTCACCAGGTCATCATGGACCTGTCACATCTTCTAACCTACCACACATAGCTGTTGTGAGGGTCAGGCGGAGGATGGGAGAATGATATGATGCATTGGCTTGGGTTCCTGTTGGGGAGACAAGCAGACATAAATATGCATAAATAAATGTTACTCGGTTTGGACTCAGGAGAGCTACAGTATCAGACTGCTAGTGCTATAGTTACAAGTCAGCCACCTCCTGGGAAATTGGGCTCCAAGCTTCTTTTCAGTTAAGTAACATTTATATTTTTGGTCAAGATATTATTTTTCAATAATTTCCAAGATGTATGAAGGCTGCTGTCACTGAACTATTAAACTCTACATCATCCTGGCTTAAACAGAGATTTTGGTTTTCCAAATGATTTTTAGAAATAGTTAGAAATTTCAGTTGGATGAGCTTTTTTTTTATAGACTCTAACCTTGCGTCAGTATCACTGTCATTTCAGCATTCTGCTTATCTGTTCTAACCTCTGTCATTTGCATCATCCATTAAGTGTAAAAGCTTATTCTTTTGATTTATAACGAGAATTTTTTATCTAAGCCTTTCTACATCAACTCCTCCCTTTCCTCCTTACATTGAGATCCAGACTTGAAAGATTCATGATGTGATTCACACCATGGCTTGACTTCCTCCCTCTTCCCCATAAGATTTCTTTCTTTTTTTTTTTTTATAATGATTTTTTTTATTTTCATAAAGATAGAAATATAGTCATCATTTGAGAATATACGACCCCACATTGACTCCACAGTGATATAAACTTTTGCCCAAAACTCTAAGAGCCATGAGTCTAAGAGCCATCCACATTTCCACTACATTAAAAAAAAAAAAGCCTGTTTAGATATACAAAAGAAAAGTTATTATTAATCAACTTACTTGAGAGATCATAGACCTCACATTAACTGCTTGATACAATCTGAGAGCTATCCTAGCAGATATTTCTAGGTTTGAGTTAGATGCTTAACATTAAACATTTCTTATAGCACAGTATTAGTTTTGGCCCTGTATCAATACCCTGATAAAGGGAGAGGAAAGTAGGGCTTTGCCTTAAAGATGTACAAAGAAAAAAAATTACAAAAGGATTTCATAATTTCTCCTTATCCTTAATACAGATACATCTACAAACCATTTATACTTGGCCCATTCTAAGAGCCATCCTGACAGGTATAAGTTGAGAGCTTTGCATTTTCTACAGATCAATATGAGCTTTGGCCCTATAACAATACACCAATAAAAAAAATAATAAGAGGGGAAAGCCCCATTTTATATTTCCAACGCTAACGATTATATTACCTATATGCCTACTAAGAAAAAGAAACAAGAGAGAAAAAAGGCACTGCTTCCCCTTTTTCATAAAAATAGCAATATAGGATACAGTATATGTTGTTAATACAGAGAATAATAAGATTTCCAGGTTTAGATTAAATGCTTAACATTAAACATAGAACAATATAAGCTTTCAGTCTTCTATAGCTTCTCCTTATCCTTGGTTCTAATACATCTACAAAACAATTTTTGCTTGACCCATTCTAAGAACCATCCTCAGTGTAGGCTTTAGTCCTAGGACAATTCACTAATAGAAGAAAGAAAAAATAAGGGGGGAGAACCCCATTTTACATTTTCAGCACTAATGATTATATTACCTATATGCCTATAAAAGAAAAGAGACAAAAAAAAAAAACAAGAGCGAAAGAGACACTGCTTCCCCTTTTTCATAAAAATGGAAATATAGAATACGGTATAACATTAAACATAAAACAATATGAGCTTTCGGTCTTCTTAAGGGGGTCTCATCTCGAGGCTTGCTACATCTTGTCGTTCCCGTAAAATTATATTCTGTCCCATTGGCCTTTGGCGTAGAAAGTGCAGTTGTACTCTTTCCCGCAAAATATGCATCGATAAATCTTGAGGCCGTTGCACCTCCTGGACTCCAGTATCAATACAATTTTTTCCCCAGAGAGATCCTTTAAATCGGTTACTTTCACTGCAGATCCATATTTCTTTTGATTGATTTTTGTACACTCTTGCTTTGAGATGGCTGTATGTCTTTTTAAAAAGGGTGTCCTTATCTGGGCTGCAGAACTCCGGCATCCCATTTTCCGTCTCCAGAATTTCAGATTTCTCTTCTACTGTTGGTTTTCCACCTTGTTTAGAGCTGTCATCAGCCACTGTTATTGATCCATTATTCCTGTTAAAGACGTCTTCCTTGGCATCTTGGATCTCCTTGAAGATATGAATTTCAGATTTCTCTTCTGCTGTTGGTTTTCCACCTTGTTTAAAGCTGTCATCAGTCACTGTTATTGATCCATCATTCCTATTGAAGACTTCTTCCTTGCCATCTTGGATCTCCTTGGAGATATTTTTGATCAATCCATCTAAGAATACTTTGTAATCTTGGGTTTGTATCTCTATTAGATGAGCCAATCTTTTTAACATAGACATGATTTTGACTTTAAAAAAACCCGGCCCCAAACAATTTTACAAGTGGCCAGTAGAGGTCCTCTGTTTTATCCTCTAATGTTCCGGCACAGGCATGTGACGTATTGAAGCCGGTTAAGGCAGGGATTCTCGTACTGGCACAAAGTTCTCGTGAGATTTTCACATTCACTGCTCTTATCTCTATCTCCGAAAACCAAAACAATTACAATAAGAGCTTTTGCCAATTAATTCGAGTTGATTTGAATCCTTCTTCTGCTTAGTTAGGAGAATTAGCCTGCCTCTTAACGAGGTGGCTTCAGGCAGAGCAGAGTAAGAGGAGGGGGGAAACAAAGGGCTTTGATGCAGGAAGAGAGACGGAGAAAAAAAAAGCGAGAGATACTTGCAGTAAATGATGTTTTGGAACTCAGCCGAAGTCCTCCCCTCAGTTCAAAGCGTTCATTTGTGGTAAATCATCATGTAGGGTTGAAGCAGATACTTTAAGATTAAAGAAAGAAAAGAAAGTCCGAGGTAGAAAATGGCAGTCGTCCTCTGGACCTGGAACGCTGACAGCCTATAATCCAGGGAGATATACTCCCTAAAGGATTGGAGACGGCCCCAAGAACTTCCTGGGTAGAAAGGTGAGGTGAGGTTTGCGTACCCCTCCTCTTTTCTGCCAATTGCTTGCACAATTGACCCCTGTCAGGCTTCAGAGATAGCAGAGCAGATGCCCTGCCACCCTCTCAGGACGACATCTTTAGCCACACCCCCCCCATAAGATTTCTTAGTAGGAATTTTCCTCACATATCCAGCTGACTAAAGTTGGCCATGACTCAGGGAGTCCTGTTGAAATAAATGTTCTTAGTCTTTAAGGTTGTTTTATTCTTGTTCTGATTTACTCAGAGCTCCCGTGAGAGGTGAGTAGGCTTCTTCCTTCACTTCAGTAGGTATAAGAAGATTCCCCCTGCAATGAAGATTCCCCTTGCAATAGTCACTTC
The DNA here is from genome assembly GCF_049243985.1 of Paroedura picta. NCBI lineage: Eukaryota > Metazoa > Chordata > Lepidosauria > Squamata > Gekkonidae > Paroedura > Paroedura picta. The sequence continues at coordinate 26,553,380 of NC_135377.1, forward strand.
CAGGTAAGACTACTGTCACAGAATCACAGAATCATAGAGTGGGAAGGGGCCATACAGGCCATCTAGTCCAACCCCCTGCTCAATGCAGGATCAGCCCAAAGCATCCTAAAGCATCCAAGAAAAGTGTGTATCCAACCTTTGCTTGAAGACTGCCAGTGAGGGGGAGCTCACCACCTCCAGAGTGTAACTCACTCTGTGCAGGCCTTCTCTTGGCTTTGATCCAGAAATTGCAGCTGGTACAAAATATGGCTTCAAGGGTCTTCACTAGAACACCTTGGCGGACCCATATTCAGCCGGTGTTACCAGTTTTCTTCCAGGTCAAGTTCAAGGTTCTGGTTGTAACCTTCAAGGTTATATGCGGCCTGGGTCCTACCTACTTGCTTGTCTGCCTATCTCCCCCCTGCAGAGCGCTTCATTTTGTGGGTAGTTGTCCCAGGCCCCGGGGGCATTTGTCTGGCCTTTGCTGGGCAAAAGCCCTACCTGGGCTAGCTCACTTTCTAAAAACATTGAGATTGAGCCCTTCTTTAAAATCCTCAGGAAACAGAACCATTCTGGTGACTAGAACAGGGTAATGTGCCAAAAAATGTCCCAACAGGGAGGGCATTCCACAAGCAAGAAACCTGCACCGAAAAAGTCTTTTTCTGCTAGCTACCCAGCTCACCTCCATGCCTATTTATTTTAAATGAGATCTTTCCATGCATTCTTGATTAGTTAGTTTGAAACATCGTATAAAAGGCTTCGGTCGATCCTTTCCCGAAACAATTTGAAATCATTGCCAGATCTGCTCGTTCTGTCTTATTGACTCTCACTATTAGTTGTATGTCTGCATCCTTGCCTGGACTCTCTGGGGGAAACAGACTAACCCAAGTACTAAAAAGGTAGACCAAACAATATTAACAGGCACATTGGACCCCTTCTCATTCTGTGTCTCCCCATCTTCTCTTTATAAATGCAGTCAACTGACACCTTGGGAATCTGAATTCGAGTGTGTGTGTGTCCCCCCCCTTTTACCTCCTATTGACATCTATGCTAGCAACTTCCATCAGTGTAAGCAAGCAAGCAATGACTGGTCCTGATAGCTGTTTTTAATTTACTGGTTTTAAATTTTTATTGAGACTATTCACTGTTAATATCATTCTTCAGCTTTACTGTGATGTGGGTTTGATTTGTTGTTCACACACCCCAAGACAGGGAATCCGAGAAGGGCAGTATATAAATCGATGTATAAACAAACAAACAAACAAGCACCAGGCTTCTCATAAACTGGCTTTTCCATCTCATCACGTTTGATCCTTATGAAAAGAATTGCCAGGCTCGCCGACAGTTCAATAACACATATTTTTTTATCATGTAAGATATCTCAGCTCCCCCGCCCCTTCAAAATTCTCCCCCGCCCTTTCAAAATGTAGGTCATTTACTTCTCATGACTCATTTTGTGTAATATTTCATGCATGTTAATTTCCTAAATGTATACCCAATTTATGACAAGATATTTTCTCCCAGAGGCTCTTGCCAGCATCACTGCACAAAGACATGTGAATGCCATGCCAGAAGAGACCATTCCCAGCACCACAAAGCCATTCCAATGCCAGCTAAAGGCTCTGGGGAAAATAACAGAAAACTTCATTCTTTAAGTGTCTTGAAAATTGATTACCTCCCAAGAGGATTTCTGCTAAAGAAGTTCAGATGGCTGTTTCCTGTGGGACATGTTCCATGGTCTTTTCAAGCATCTCATGCTGGCCACTGTTGGCTGGTGAAAAACAAGATTCTTGTCCTCATGCCAATTCAGTGCCTTCTGGAATAAACACCTTTAAACTGCCTCAGAAAATGCACTTGTTGTGAAACTGTAAACCCTGTTTTATTTTACAAAGGCCAGCCAGTTTTTGGATGAGGTTTAAATTTAAATAGCATGCAAAGAATGGAATTTCTCAATGATAATTTGAGAAGGAGATCCTACCATCTCAGAAATGAGTTGCATTAGCAATTGATGAAAAACGATTAAGTGGGACACAGAAAGTGCAATTATTATTATTATATTTTATAAAACACATGCTAGGAGTTCAGATATCCTGTGTGTAGGCAGTTCCAGAGAGGCCTGAAGGCACCTAGCCAGAGAAAGACAAATCCATGATTACAGTTCTACTCATATATCATTGGTTTATTTCATTCCTTTCCTTCTCCTGATATCTGAATTCTATCATGATGCACATGGTCACCAGAAATAATCTCTTAAGGTTTTGGAATGTGTATTCTCCATAAAAATTTCACTTTATGTATTTAGATTACTTTCTTCTATCAGACAGGATCACAAAGTATGAATTTCTAACAAAAGTTCCAGATTTTTTGGACCAGATTCTTACATTATGGCATCTTTAATCTTAACTTCATCCAAGGATATATAGGTCTTCCTTACCCCTTTTTATTTTCACAATAATCTGGTATGAGACACTGTGAGACTATGCTAATTAACCCAAGTAAGAATTTGAATCTGGTCTCCCTTTCAGTCCATTCTATTTTTAGAAGCTCTGTTCTGCCTCTTCCTGTTGAACAGAGAATTTTGTTTATTTGAAAAGCTGGGAAAAGCAAGGATGCATAGTCTAAAATTAGGAAAAAGACCTCTTATATGTACATAAGCTCTAACATACCTTTGAGACCCAATAACAGCCAATGGTTCTGGCCAGAACATCATAAAATAAGATCCATATGTGCCTGGGGACATTCATATTTTCTTCCCCCCCCCAATTCCCCATATACCAGAAAACAATTCTCAAACTTGTCCAGATGTGTGTATATGAAACATCTCTTGCTACAGGAGAGCTGCTCTTGAGAAAAAGAATTTAAAAATTCAATTATATTTGTGCAGTGAGGTTTTTGGGTATACTTCTCTTGATGTATTTGCCCCAGACTCCCACTCAAAGAAGACCAGAGACAACAGCTTGAGTTAAACTATGTATTTAATTACACTACATTATACTTACAATTTAGCATATTTCAAAGGGCAGCTTTGATAAGGCAGGTTGCTTATGGCTGCCTTTCTGGCAGACCCACTCTTGACTCCAAGCACAGCCAGCATGTTCTGCCAGTTTTGCTTGTTGTCACCTGTGCATAATGTGCTGAGAGCTGCCCATCCCTGCCCCCTCACCTTATTCAACCTACAGCCACTACTATGGCCAGAAAGATGTTGCTCAGTACCAAGGGATGCTCCTTCCCAGCTGCATCTCCTTACACAACCAGTGATGCAGTGTTCCAGACATACCCTCCAACATTTCAGATGTCTCAGGGTCCTTTGTCAATAATCCCTACCTATTGTCATCAGCCCAGCCAATCCCTGCCAAGTTATGTCCCATGCAGTCAATTTAATCAGTTCTCAACATCAGGCAGGTGAAAAAGGCACCAGCAAAGCCACTTAGGGGGAATCCTGAAAATTTCTGCTTAGACATACTGGCAACTGGCTAATTCTTTGATGACAAAAGGGAGGGTGAGGGGGCAGCGGCCTGATCTGAGGAGGCACAGCCTAAATGTAAGCTGAAGAATCACATGTCCTTATTCTGTCAAATCTTTTGGTGCCTGACGGACCCCTGGGACCACCCTGCCACCTTACTCCATCTTGCCTCTTTCCCCAGAGCTCTGGCCCAGGCCTCAGAATGTAGAAGGGAAGGATTTCTATCATTCTAATCCTCTTCTTCCTAACCAGCACTTGTGAGCTAGCTGCCTTTTTTCTCCCTCTCTGCACTCGGCATCTAGCTCATCTCTTCAGTTTTCATGGTTGCTTCCTCCCCAGCTGGTCCTTAAAAGCTCTCATTTACTTCTCTCCCCTGCCCCACCTCTTCCCTTCCTGTTGGTTCTCTCTCTCCCCACCCCCTCTCCTAATAGCTCTGATTGCCCCAGCGGTAGCCTGCTTGCCTATAATGAACATGGGTGCATCCAGCTCAGCCATGTTATTCAGGAAGTGCACTGGCTCCTGCACTGCTTGGTTGCCACTTCCTTCCAGATGCTCCTGAGGACTCCAAGCTTCTGACTTTCTTCCTCCTGCTGCTTTATTTCTCTCCCCTTATCCTAGATCAGCTGTTGTGGGTTGCAGCCATCTCTCAGCATCAACCCTGGGTGGCAAGCTCCCCAGCAGCATAGTGCTTCATCACCTTGCCTGGCCTTCCCCTATAGTTGCTGAGTGTGGACCAGGGCTTACTGCAGACCATTGAGGCTTTGCGCCTCCATTTAATTCCACTGGGCTAGGCCAAATTGCTCCTTGGCATTGTCAGGAGTTCTCTCTCCAAGGAATTCAAAATGGTTTGCAAAGTCCTTGTATCTGCCCAACAATTGTGCACCTTAGCTGGGGTTGAGAGATAATGACCAGCTCTAGATCACCAAGTGAGTTTTCCTTATGAACAGAGATTTGGGTTAGGGGCGTTCCCAACCTGAACAAACCAAAACCCAGATGGTGGTAAAATCACTGTCTACAGGATACCATTCCATTCCCACTCCCCCACATCCACAGCCGTCAACCCTCCAGGAAGTAGCTTCAGAGAGTGTCTGGCCCAACAGATTTCCATAGGCCCGTACAGGGGGGGGGGCTGCTCTTCCTGGCCTGGCCTCAACCAAATGTCTGGCAGAAGAGCTCAATTTTACAGGCCCTGCAGAATTTTGACAATTCCATCAGGGCCCTTAGGTCTTCTGGGAGCTCATTTCAGCAGGGTGGGGCCAGGACTGAAAAGACCCTGGCCCTGGTTAAGGCCAAGTGTACATCCCAGGGAGATGGGTACAACCAGCAGTTTCCTACCCGCAGAGTGGAGAGCCCTGTGAGGGGCATAAGGATACATATTGATGCACATACTAAATCTGTATATACACATATAGTATTTTTCTACAGTAATGCTTTTTTAAAAAAACAGTGCAAGGAGAGTCAATATCAATATTTTCATATTGCAGATGTGGAGGGCAGGGAAGGCTAAGAAACAGTAGCTTGTGTAAGACCACCCAGGGAGTTCATGTTTCAACTGGGGAGTTCCATTTCTGTTCACTGGTATATTACATCATCTCGCAGGAACAAATAGATGTCGTTTAATATGGGTAGCTCTATTTAATTAAGATAACACTTGATAAGCTGCTGCCAGAAGGCTGTACTTGGAATCATTTTAATAGGATTTAAATGCTTTCTGAATTAACAAAGGATGAGTAGGGAGAAATATTCTTCTTTAAACACGAACATGAATATTTTGGAAGCTAAATATTCCAGTTCTACCTAAGGTAGGGCTGCATTAACTTAACTTAAACAACAGATACATCAAAATATTTACATTTCTGTCTTTCAGTGAAATAGATTGCTTAGTCGTGAATGCATACACATGTGCTTTTCTAGTTTTTAGAAACTTTCATTTTATCAAGGACTTAAAAAGAATGATAGTGTATCCTTAGCAGGTCATAATGCAATCTGAAGAAACATTCATTACCTGTTGCATTTCAATTAAATGCATTAAAGTGACAGGATCTGGGCTGACATGAAGATCTTAGTTGCAAAGACATTACTTTTCCAGAAGACTCACATGACAAGAACACTAGGCACACACACAAATGCACACACATACATAAGAAGTGCTGAGCTAGATCAGACTAGAGGTCCATCTAGGCCACTATTCTATTTCCCACAATAAACAACCAGTTTATTGCCAGGACATAAAAACCAAAATTTTACCTGATGTTGCCTGCTAGCACTCAATTTTACCAATTTATTGGGGATGCGGAAGTTCCCTTTAGTCATTGGGGCTTAGTAATCACTGATGGACCTATCCTCTGTGAATCTGTCCTTTTTATATTCACCTGTCCTCATGGCCATTATTACATCCACTGGCAGAAAATCCTAAATTTTTCCCCATAAATTGGAAGAAGCATTTTTTGTCCAATGCTGAATCCTTTGCCCATCAACTTCCTTGGATCTCCTGAGTTCTAGTATTAAGGGGAAGATTTTATTAAAACAAAAACCCAATCCATTTTACCAAAGGTATCATTTTATACACCTCTGTCACATGCCTATGTGAAAGTCACATGCCTAGAGAAAGTCATCCTTTCTTTAAACTGAAAATTCCAAGTCTCTCTGTGGTGTTTCCTCATAGATTACATGCTCCAACACCTGGTTGCTTTCTTTCATGCTGTGCCTCCCCAGCTTTGCAATATTTTTTTAAGAACATGTCTAGAACTGTATGCAATATTCCAAATATGGTGCCAGTCCAGACAAACCAAACCTTAAGACTAGCTCTGTTTTGGAAACTATTTAAGGCGGGCAGAAGTGGCAATTGGTGGTGCAGAAATGGGGATGGACCAATAGCAGAGGGTGATAGTGGTATGAGAGAGAGAGAAGGGCTGAGTGTAGTGGTAGGAATGAGAATAATGGGACAGGAAACAGCTAAACCACTCTCTCCCAAATAATCTAGTTTCTCAAATTTCATAACTAATGTTCTTGTTATATATAAAATACAGTGTATATATATTGCATGGAGTTTCTCAAAACAGAATATTTCACATTTGTTTTTTAACTACCCTGACTGGGGAAGGCACTGGCAAACCACCCCATATTGAGTCTGCCATGAAAACGCTGGAGGGCGTCACCCCAAGGGTCAGACATGACTCGGTGCTTGCACAGGGGATACCTTTACCTTTAGCTTTATACATTATAGTTCTGCAATGAAGATCACCTTCCCACCCAAACACATATATACTGGAAGTATTGTTAAGAAACTGAATTCACTACTTAATCTATTTGAATTAAGTATTTTGTTTCCTATAATTGGCAATCTTTCTTTCTTTCTTTCTTTCTTTCTTTCTTTCTTTCTTTCTTTCTTTCTTTCTTTCTTTCTTTCTTTCTTTCTTTCTTTCTTTCTTTCTTTCTTTCTTTCTTTCTTTCTTTCCATTGCCCTGATGAAATGGTAATTAGCTAGCTGGGTGCAATAAGATATTTGTGCATACCATACACACGTCCATACAAATGGATTATGGGACCATTAGAGATGTGCTGCTGTTGCTTTAATTTGGCTTCTTTAAAAAAAACAGTGTAGGAAAGCCTTGGAATAATTCTGCATTGTGTGTCTTGACTTTAAGATCAGCATTTCATAAAATACCTGTCACATCTTCCCAAGCTTAGTTATGTATAAAATGTATTTTTGATTACTTTGGGTAGATGAAACCAACTTATTTAAGCATTTGACTGGAATGTCTAATTAGTTTTCTTTAGCTATCCCTTGTGCCTAAAGTTCTGTTTACCCTGAAGAATCCAGCTGTCACAGATCCCTTGCCACAGTAACTTACGTGCGGGTAAACAGTTTTCTATTGTAGACATGCCTCAATAGACATGCCTTTGCCTACATTGTGGAAGATAACTTTATAGTAATATCATAAATAATATGTCCTATAAGCCCATTGATTTTACCCCACTTTTGATGGCACCTGCTGAGTTCCATTCCGTAGGACTTTTTATTTTCAATTTAGACCCATTGGAATGAACTGGGGAACTGTGAGCACACAAGCTTCCTGTAACTGGTGATACTAACATTTTGAGATGTAAATTTCTATTTACATACCTGAAGTTAACATTGTGAAATTTGCCCTGGTCATTTCCATGTTTGTAGCTGAATAGAGACCCAATTCTACAGCCAATCAGCGATCAACCAACAAGTGGATCCCCACATTTTATATCCACTGATGTTAATTTTACTCTTTTATGTAGCATATATTGTGTTGAGATTTGGTTTTAGCAAATTTTAGGTTTGGTTCACTTTGAACCTCATCGAGAAGAACGACAGGATGCAAACATTTCAAATAAATCAGTTTAAAAAGTAATATTTTAATGTATTGAATGCACTGGACATATGCTGGGCTAGTCTGGTACATCTTTTAACCATGAGAGATTTACCAGAATCTTATATGTCACTTCTTGGTAATAGATACAGCAGTCTCAAGTCACAATGCTGTGCTATACATAAACATAACCACTTCTGTGCATACGTACAGAAACTTTAAACCTAATTTTGCCCTCACATTTGACTAGTAAATACTCAGCCATTAGTAGAAAGGCTAGGAGAGCCCTGTTATTCATCTGTAAAACATTTCTGACCAGTTTCTGCTTTCCTTGCCTTTCTGCCTTCCTCCAGGACTGTAGCTTAGATATGAGTAGGGTGAAATCAGTTATACAGATAGACTCTTAAAGGTTTCAAGCTTTCAATCATTTCAACAGCTCACACAATGCAATCTTCAAAGCTGGGATTTTCATAAATATCTTCAATTTTGACATACACATAGCAAGCAGTGTCTAGGTGTGAAAACAAATTGTGAAGGCTCAGGAAAGCAGGCAGAGCTAAAGGGCAAATTGCCATTCCCTATGCAGCTCAAAAATGGTGTAACGATAGGTAAGTCAAAGCGCATAAAAGGAAGACTAGACGAAATGGCTTTTCAGAGTACCAGAAAAGATTACTGACTCCTGGGCAGATCTATCCCAATATGCACACACCAGGAAGCCTCCATCATTATAGAGTGATTTCCTATTGAAAATAATCAAATGCTTTTCTTATACTCTAGTAATCATCAGGAAAATGAATGTTACCTGTTTCAATCCCTACTGGAAAATGTGTGAGCAAGTAGGTCAACACAAACACCGTTCTCCCTCCAGTTGCTGAGAGTCTTTTTGTTTTGGTCACACAAGCATAAAAGTTTATAAAAAGCAAGATAAAATCTAGATTATTGCCTTCTGAGAATATTAGGTATTTTCTGTCAAAGGGAAAATAAAACACATTCAAAGAAGGAGCAGTGTTTTCAACAATGTCCATGAGGCACAGATAAGGAACAACTTCCAGTTAAATGTCATAGGTGGTAACATTACATTCACTGGTGCAGGCATGTTAGTTTCCCATCCTATGGATGCCTTTGTTAATCACGAACAGTGTCCCATGTCTGTCCTTTTTCTCTCTGGCCATTCCGCATGACGAAAAGCCTTACCTTTTGTAAACATTATTAATTTAACGTTCCGCATGACGTTGTAAACAAACTGCAAAACTCCTGCCAAACTCCAGCAACAATCAGAATTTTATAGTGCTTAGGGAGAAATCCAGAAAAGTGGATCCTCCCCCAAAAAACACTACACTTCTGAGCACAAGCCGCAACACATCGGCGAAAGACATGTGTGTTCTCAATGTAGCAGTAGAAAGAATGTCCCTCCCTAACTCTCACCCCTGAGCTTCCGAAGACGCAATCGCTATTCCCCCCCCCCCTTAAACCGGTGAAAGCAATGAATAAGTGAGGTTTCTTTGGCTGACTTCCCTCCACAGAAGTGCTTAACAGTAAAATAAAGATCCCTTCTGCAATTGACTTTAAAGTTTCCAAGCACAATACAGCCCCCTGTTGGACATTGCCTGTAATTTTGCCCAGAAATTGCGCCCATGGGGGTGGAGTTCTATTTACTTGAAGAGCATGTAAACAATTCAGTGCCAGCTCCTACACCAGTGAAAAAGGTCTTTCTGAGATATTGGGCCGTTCCGCATTCATCCAAAATAGCACAATGGTTACTAATTGAAATCGCTACAGTTTTGCCGTTATGCACAACGTCGTTGACAATCTGCAACACTCCTGAAACCTATCCGCAAAAAGCGCTTCGTTGTAGCGCTTTCAGGGAAATCCCAAAAAGTGGATTCACCCTCCGGAAAGCGCTACACTCCTGCAACCAATCTGCAACACTAGCGGGAAAGTTCTGTGCGTTACCATTGTTGCGGTTTCTGCAAAGTCCCTCCCCCTGGCTTTCTTCCTCTGATCTTCCGGTGAAGCGATCGCCATTTTTTTCTCTCTGAGCGAGCGGAGATCAACGCACCGGCAAGCCTTCGTTTACCCAGTGAGGCTTCCCCGGCTGCAGTCCCTCTGTTTAAAGTCACCAAGCACAAGCATCATGGAGGCCCGTTTGCTGGTTTATTTTCACTTTATTTTTCACACTGTTTTTGGCCGAAAATCGCGCCCGTGAGGGGGGGGGGGATTTTTTTTCCACTCGGGGGGAATGTGGCAACGATGAAACGGCAGCTCAAACATCACCTGCTAGCTGGATGGGTCTCTCCGTTGCAACGAATCAATGCATATTCGTTGCAACGTGTGTGTGTGTGTGTGTGTGTGTGTGTGTGTTTTTAAACCTTCCTTAAAGGGAAAGGGGCTGTTTGGGAGCATGCTAATGGCCGCCCATTGGCTGCTTGACGGCCAGGGGTGGGACACAGCTCAGCAATAGCGCTTCCTTTCTAGCGATTTTTGCCGAGACCGGAACCCTGTGGGAAACAATAGAAACGCAACTGGATTCCACTACAAAGGCAGGTATCCATAACGACGAATTCCACTATTTAAAATGGCGATTTTTCGTTCAGCAAACAATTTGCTACATGGATCCCGGTGCGGAATGGCCCATTGAATGAACAAATATTAGTTGCTACTGGTGTTTTCAGGTTTTTAAAAAAGAGTTTTTAAAGGGAAAGGGGCTTTTCGGGAGCACAAACACAACAGTTCATTGGCTGTTCTGTTTGATTGATGGCTAGGGGCGGGAAGAAGCACAGAAAAATATTGCCTCCTTTGTTGCGATTCTGGCGAGACCGGAAACCTGTGGGGAATGAATAGACCGCTACTGGGACTTCAATATTCTGCTAGAATTGAAGATGTGTGGAATGATGAAATTTCACTATTAAATATAGTGTTTCTGCATACTGCAAACGTTTAGCAACTTTGGTCATTGTGCAGAATGGCCCTCTTTATTTATCTTCCAGTATTTACCATGAAATGGAAGAAGATTAGAATTCTAACCAGTTCAGGAGCAGGGAAAGTTTACAGAGCAATGCAGTCCATTTCAAAAGACTTGCACATGTTCAAATAGATATTCCGTTGAATTCTCTTCAAAGGATGTAGGGCACAAATACTGTTTCAGAGATGTCATCTGCATTTGTTATAATGACTAAGATGCTTTCAAAATGATTCTGGTGAGGCTCACAATGATTCTATTGCCATATTCAGATTAGCCTGTTACTTTGGTAAGTGACAGCTGTCTCAAAAACATTTCAAATTTATATCCATTGGTTATAGCTCACCCATAAACCCTCATGCTTCAAAGGAAGACTTGTTTTCAATCAAGTTTTTAGAAATGCATGTTCTTATAAATATAGCAGGTTCTTTCATAGCGGTGTTCTAAACTAGCTGGTTTAAAATTTTCTTCTTACCAAGATAGGTTCCTAGAACTGCCCAAGTATTTGAAGAAAGCAAATATCAGTTTGTTACAATACCGATAAAGACTGATAGCATCACACATCTCTCTGGTGAAGATTCCTTCTCCACAAATATTGTTGAATAACTCATGAAAACTGACTTTCCTCCTGCTTAATCCAATACCTAGAGGTGTGGGCAATGTTAGTGTTAGAAACATAATCACAGATTTAATAAATCTCCTCTCTCATTTCTTATTTAATTAAAATAAGCCTTTAGTCAAATTTTGAAAGCAGATTTATTAACCTGTGTAGCAAGTGCAAGTAGTGGCTACAAGGGACAATGTTTTGAGATATGTGAGTATGTTAGTATTTCAGCAATTTTTATGCATCCATCTAGGGGTTCATTTGATGCTTGTTTAGAAAGTGTCACTGGCGTGAAGATGATTAAAGTACGTGTGTCCTACCTAATAAGATACTTCTCATTATGGGGCATGCACAGAGCATTAGCTTATCCATACACGAGTCACTGTATTAATTGTTCCTTAAGGCTTTTATCCAAAATTTAATTAAATTTCTCAGCATCTGGTACTCAAGATCCTTTACCAGTGTGCTGTACTGGATGACTCGAGTCAGGCCTGTTTCAGTTATAGGCATTCATTTAAGAACTCCGGAGGAACCTAAAAATTCCTTAGCTTTAATAACTAACAATATAAGGATGGAAGAGAAGCCATGTTACATCCAGTCCAACATTCTGTGTCACCAAAAAACAGGTGCTATCAGGAGGAGCATTGGTGGAACCAGAAGGAGAAGAGTTGGTTTTTATACCTCGTACTCTACTCCCTGAAAGAGTTAAAGTGGCTTACAATTGCCTTCCCTTTCTCTCCTCACAGAAGACATCATATGAGGTAGGTTGGGCTGAGAGAGTTCAGACAGAACTGCTCATCAAGAACAGCTCTAACAAGACTGTGACTAGCCCAAGGTTATCCAGTGGCTGCACAAGAAGGAGTGGGGAATCAAACCGAGCTCTCTATATTAGAGGCCATCGCTCTTAACCACTATATCAAGCTAGCTCTCTTCTAGAACTCTAGAATCCCTCCTGCTGTTGCCCCGCAAACAACAAAAAGCATTGCCGCAAATACAGTGTTCTGTCTACACCGTGTGGCTAATAGCCATTGATGGACTTCTGCTCCATATGTTTATTTAATCCCTGCTTGAAGATGTCTATGTGTTTAGCCGCCACTACGTCCTGCAGCAGTAAATTCCACATGCTAATGACTCTTTGGGTGAAGAAGTACCTTCTTTTATCTGTTCTAAGCCTACTGCTCATTAATTTCATTGAGTGCTTATGAGTTCTTGTATTGTGAGAAAGGGAGAAAAGTACTTTTTTCTCTGCCTTCCCTATCCAGTGCTTAATTTCATAAACCTTTATCATGTCATCCATCAATTGGCCTTTCTCCAAACTAAAGAGCCCTAACTTCTCCGACCTTTCTTCATGTGGAAAGTGTTCCATCCCCTTAGTCGTTTTGATTGCCCTATTCTGCACCTTCTCCAATGCTGTAGTTTCTTTTTTTGAAGTGCGGTGACCAGAACTGTACAGTGTCCCAAATGAGGCCTCACCGTAGATTGATACAGAAGCATTATGATACTGGCAGATTTCTTTTCAGTCTCCTTCCTAATAAACCCCAGCATAGCACATGACTTTTTTTTATTGCAGTCACACACTGAGTTGGCATCTTCAGTGAGTTACCTACCACAATTCCCAAGATCTCTCTCCTGGTCAGTTACTGCCAGTTTGGACACTATTGTATATTTAACTAGGACCTTTGGCTCCAATGGGCATTATTTTGCACTAGCCCATGCTGAACCTCATTTGCCACATCGACAGCCGCTTACTCAGCCTTGCCAAATTCCTCAGGAGTGCATCAAGTTCTTCCCTGGCTCTCACCACCCTGAACAACTTAGTATCTTTCACAGACCTAGCCTCTGCATTGCTTACTCCCAACTCCAAATCATTAATGACCAAATCAAATAGCACCAGACTTAGTATCAAGCCTGTGGTACCTTACTTCTTACCACCTTCCACCATAAAAACTGTCAATTTATAGTCACTCTGTTTCCTGCTAGTTAACCAGTTTTTAATCCACAAGATAATTTGTCCTCTTATCCCATGACTGCCGAGTTTAGGTCAGGGCATTGTTTGCCTAAGCTTTTATCTGAGCTTTATCCGTTTAAATTAGCTATTCTAATACTTTTCATGTGCTATTTCTGGTTTGTTTTAAGGTAACTTTAGACACTTAAGTGTTTTTGTTTAACGCTTCAAACCTTGGATGCAATTACTTTTATTGGCTACTGGATTTCTTTGCTCTTTTGGTTCTTTTGTTTTGATATTTTTGTTTTTCTCTGATTTAAGGATCATGTATTAATGGTAAAAACAATGCTGGTTGCCCATGGATAAAAAGCAAGCCATATTCAGATTTTATTGTTAGGTGCGAAGTCGTGTCCGACCCATCGCAACCCCATGGACAATGATCCTCCAGGCCTTCCTGTCCTCTACCATTCCCCGGAGTCCATATTCGGATACCTACTGTCTATTTCAGTGGTATGAAACTGGTTTCTAAAGTTAACCTTGTACCACCCATTTTCAATGCATCATTAACACATTCTCCCCTTTAGAAAAGTTACAACTTTTCTTTTCTCCAAATAGATGGTGTAAATTTTCACTGCCTAGTCATAACTTCAAGGCTTTATCATTCCTGATAACCCAGGAATGGATTATGAAGCAAAATAGTTTATACAAATGGAACCAATTTTGAACTGAGCTATTTTATAGTATGTTGAATGACTGTTTCAGTATTGCTTATTTGGTGCACAGAACTTTTGTTACAAGTTAGAGATTTGTTACCAATTAGACTGTTTATGCACTGGAGGTTTCATGCCAGGTTGCAGGCTGGAGTTTTAGTCGTGGTAGGTTGCCCCCCCCCCTCTTTCTGCACCCACATGGGGGAGCATTTGGCCTGGTGGACCTCATCCACCCCCTATCTGTGCTCCTGATAGAGGGATGGGGCAGTGAAGATCCCAGTGCATAGACGGTCTTAGGTTTTTAACCCCTTATTGTGCTTTACAAAAATGGTAAACAGAACCCATGACTAATATTCTGTAGCCTCGTTATTCTTCCACTTTTTCTGAGATCTTCCAAAATGTCAATATTTTTCATCTAAAGAAATTGTAGAATGCACATTTATGCTGACATTTAGCTGATGTTGCACTATAATATATTAAACATTCTTGTTTTTATTATCCAGCTGAATAAACTAGTTTAGCTGTTATTGCATGATTGGAAAAGTAATTTCCAACAATGCTTCCCTGTAAAATGTTTTCCTGAAAATAAACAATATATAATTAGGCTTTGGGTCCCTTGAGGATTATGAATCAAGGATTCTGGTTACAGCTTTGTGTTCAGGGTTGCATATTCTTACAGCTGTTTGTTTGACAAACTGATAGATGAAAGAGGCATGTTTAGGTGGTATATCCCTCTGCTCTAATTAAAAATCAGATGATGCTCAAAAACATTTTTTAAAAAAAGAAAATGATATGATTTAGTACTGTTTTAATTCTATATACTCGATATACACATTTTAAGAGTAGAAAAAAGATACAACTTGATTCCTTACAAATGTGAGACAGGATGTTAAATCCAACATCAGAGGTTGGTATGCTCTATTTCAGGGCATAGTGATCAAGCCCCATTTCAAGAAGGAAATGTAATTTAGTTCTGAAGCCCTAGTGAAAAAATGAATAAGGTAAAGGTAAAGGTATCCCCTGTGCAAGCACCGAGTCATGTCTGACCCTTGGGGTGATGCCTTCTAGCGTTTTCATGGCAGACTCAATACGGGGTGGTTTGCCAGTGCCTTCCCCAGTCATTACAGTTTACCCCCCCCCCCCCAGCAAGCAAGCTGGGTACTCATTTTACCGACCTCGGAAGGATGGAAGGCTGAGTCAACCTTGAGCCGGCTGCTGGGATCGAACTCCCAGCCTCATGGGCAGAGCTTTCAGACAACGTTTCTGCTGCCTTACCACTCTGCGCCACAAGAGGTTCTTAAATGTATAGGGTTGGTCTAATTCTGGACAATTAATTATCAGATCTTCTCAGAAGAAAACATTTGTACCTGAATAATGACTCGTAAAAACTGATCTATAACAGCTATATATGTTTTTTCCCAAATAATTAAAAACAACAGTAATTGTTGTTGTTGTTATGTGCAAAGTCGTGTCCGACCCATCGCGACCCCATGGACAATGATCCTCCAGGCCTTCCTGTCCTCTACCATCCCCCGGAGTCCATTTAAGTTTGCACCTACTGCTTCAGTGACTCCATCCAGCCACCTCATTCTCTGTCGTCCCCTTCTTCTTTTGCCCTCGATCGCTCCCAGCATTAGGCTCTTCTCCAGGGAGTCCTTCCTTCTCATGAGGTGGCCAAAGTATTGGAGTTTCATCTTCAGGATCTGGCCTTCTAAAGAGCAGTCAGGGTTGATCTCCTCTAGGACTGACCGGTTTGTTCGCCTTGCAGTCCAAGGGACTCGCAAGAGTCTTCTCCAGCACCAGAGTTCAAAAGCCTCAATTCTTTGACGCTCGGCCTTCCTTATGGTCCAACTTTCGCAGCCATACATTGCAACTGGGAAGACCATCAACAGTAATTACAATTAATTAATATTTATATCTCTTTGTTTCTCTAGTGACTTCTCTAGTTAAGTTAAGGGGAGGGACAGTAACTGACATGTACTCCTTTTCTACATCTGCCTTCAGACCATGAGTTGCTCTTGTTCTCTGCCAGGTCAAGTCAGTCCAGCCCATTGATAGCAGGTGACTGAAAATCTCTCCCTGCTTGTTCTTCTGTCTTTTGAAGACTCTTTCTGACACTCCTTTTGCAGGCTCTGCAGAATTGTGGAAGTTCAGGCAGGGCCCTGATCTCTTCGGGGAGTTAATTCCACCAGGTGGGGCCCTGGCCCTTCTTGCGGTCCCATGTGCTTCTTTAGAGCCAAGGATCCGCAGCCAGTTGGAGGTGGCGGAGCATAGAGCTCTTCTGGGGGTATAGGCAGGGAGGCAGTCTCTCAAATATACTAGGCCCAGACCATGTATGGCCTTAAAGGTGATTACCAAAACCTTGTTTAATCCAGAATTCAACTGGGAGCCAGCTTTCTTGGAGTACCGGCTGGATGTGAGATCTCCATGATGTTTTGGTGAGGATCCTGGCCGCGGTGTTCTGCACCAGTTGTAGTTTCCGGATCAAGGATAAGGGTAGGCCTGTGTAGAGTGAGTTGCAGAAGTCCAGTCTAGAGGTGACTGCCACATGGATCACTGTGGCTAGGTGCTCTGGTTCCAGGTAGGGTGCTAGTAGTTGGGCTTGGTGGAGGTGCTAAAATGCCAGCCCTGTTACCTTTGTGACCTTGGCTTCTATTGTAAGGGAAGCATCCAGAATCACGCCCAGGTTCCTGGCGGAGTGAGTCACTAGGAGCTGCATACCGTCCAGGGTGGGCTGGCACACTTCTTCCCATGGTCCCTTCCTACCCAACCTCCATCTTTGCTGGGTTGAGTTTCAGAAGACTCTGCTAGATCCATTTCATCACTGCTTCCAGGTATCTGGCTAAAGATTCGGGGGGGGGGGGGAGTCAGGGTGGACATCCATCAGGAGGAAGAGCTAGATGTCATCTGCGTATTGGCGGCAATCGAGCCCAAACCTCTGCACCAATTCATACAGATTCTCTGTTCATTCTAAATGGTTACACAATTTCAAAGCAAGTGAGGGAGGGAATGAAACTTGGAGGGCAAGTAGAGGAGCTTCCAATGGAGGACCTCTGTGACTCTAGCTTGCATGGGATCCTGAACCTGCATCTGTCAAAATGACCACCATCAATGATGCAGGTTCAGGACTTCAGGAGCATATTAAATAGATCCTGTGCAAGCTAGGGACATCAACCTCACAGGGGATCTCTGGCAGAATCTCCTCTACCTACCCCCAACTCTGGTAATGATTGGGTTTATGGGATCTGAATTACACCGCTACCCCAAAGGTGCCCTCAGGAAAGTGCTTTTGGGGGAATTGATAGATGGGCACCTTCTAGGGGGGGGGGCTGTAACTGGGACACCATAAATCCAATCTCCACCAAACTTATGGGGCATGTAGAGGAACATCAGGTAAAGATCCCCTGCAACACACTGAAGGACATGACATTGTGGTGCAAACTTCACAAATCAAACCAGTTCATTTGACTCCTAAAAGTTCTTGACAGTTCTTGGTTCACTAACAGGGCATGCCACAAGCCAAACTGCATTATTCCAATCTTTAGCCATCCCTAAGCTCTAACCCCTTCCTCATCCATTATGTGTAGATCTGTTCTAGTTTCTTAGACAAAGACTCACAGACTCAATAGTCAACAACAGTTCTTTCTGCTAGCATCTTCGCTCTGCCCTTTTTGTAGCAATGGTTATAAAGGTTTCAGTAAAACTATCACACACTCCATATTAGAGAAACCTTAAATGTTTAAATACCTCATTTCCCATCAAATGTGTTCAGGAATATCACTGCTCCTTGGGAATATGATCATTTCCATCTGTCCTGGAAAAACATACAAAGGAGAAAGCTTTCAGGTAGCATTGAGGCTGTTTTCAGCATTTGCCTCTCATATCTAGGTGGTTCTAGCAGTTGTGTATATATAATCATTGTCACAAAATCATTGGCAGAGTACCTGGTTGTATATATTTGCAGTAGTAATGCATGTTGTTTTATTTCCTCATTCGTTTCACAAGGAGGTCACATCTTCCATTAGTTTAGCTCCTTGTCATTTTTTTTGTTATGCATCCTATTTTGCATGTAATTCATCTTACTGCAGCTCCATCAGTGATCTATGAGCCAAATGACTCTGCCTGTCAGTTTGCAGAGTTTCAGACCCACTAAAAATGAATTCATCCGAAGCTGAGCTCAAACAGCATTTGCACCTGATTGGTTCATTTTATGCACCACACTGCTTCTTTATTCTTATGGTATGTAATTCCATCATGGGGCCCAATAAAACACAATGCCAAGTTGAAGTTTGCTGTTACTGTGCATTATGTAGTGCTGCAAATAAGGTGTATAAAAGCCAAAATCTCTTGCACATATTTGATCTTCACAGCCATGATGTTGAGATATACAGAACTGCAGTGTAAAAGTCAGGATTTATTCATAACACTGCAATCAATGTTTAGTTAGCGTATATCCACAGGCAGAAAGAATGGGGGTCCTTGGATACAAAAGTATCCGAGATGGCACAGGGCTATGATTGGCATGGGAAAGCCTTCCTACCCTGTTCTGAGCCCTGTGCCATAGCAGGGCAGCATATCTCTGTGTTTCACATGTGTTTCACATTTTTGTACTGCCTGGGAACTGGGTTCAGGTAAGTAGAGGCCATGCACTTACCTGCCTTCTCCAGGGTAAAAAACCCTACTTCCTTGTTAAAGCACCCCAGTTATCTAATACGACCACCTTTTTTTACTTTTGTTTAAAAAACCCCACACACCTTGGAGAAGAAAGGGGTAGCCAATCAAGAGGACATGGAATGAAGGGGGGGGGATGCTGGGCATGTGGAAGAGCTGAGCACTAGCACACCATTCCCACCGGAAGGGGAGGGAGGATGACAAGGTGGGAAGGGGCGTGCTCAAACACTCAAAATGGTGGTAGTGAGAAATCCTGACTCAGGCCAGCCTGACTCATGCTGTGGAGCAACTGAGGGGGAAAATTGGTTTTTTGCTGGAAAAGGAGAATTTAAATGCAGAAATGGACAAAAAACTCAACCCTATGCAAACTGAAATCCGAGCCAAAACCCTAGTGCGGAAGTGGTCCTCTTCCTGTCTCTTTTCCCTTTGCATTTCACTTTGAGCAATATGAAATTAATTAGAAGCCGAACACATAGATTGTTGGATTTCTTTGAGAGTTTGCGTAAAGAGGATTTATGGGAATTTATCTTAATAATACTATATGGTAACTAGGTCGAGTGATTATTTACTTCTAAGCCACAAAAAGCCTCAATTGCCCATCGCACCTTCATTAAAGGGAGTAGATGTATTTCTCCAAACCTGTTGTGAACCTGAACACATACACACACATGCACCATCACTGCCATAGCATGTATACGTGTGTGTTTGTGTGTGTGTACACGTCTAATAGGAATACGCTGAATTAAAGAGGACATACTACCATGTGAAAATAAACCAATCTCAGGATTAAAAGGATATTAATGAACCCATTTGTCTTGCTGATGTTCAAAGTGATTCCCCCTTTCAATTTACTTTAATGAAGATAATTAACTTTAGCAATGTACTTGTAACTTAAGTGACACATAAAACTATCATTAAACAAGCAACTAAACAGCAAGAGGGTTTATGTCTGAGAAAGAAAGAGAGAATTAAATCCCAATTATAGCGCAGGTGTAAGGTCCATTTGCAGCTTGATAGCTCTTTCTAATGGAAGAGGTTTTCACAAACGTAAACATTATTTATAAGGGACAATACAGTGCCATAACTTTCACTCATAGGAAAAGTTTATGGAGGAACTACACATTACATATCGTTCTGTGATTATTTCCCCATCCAGCCTCCCTCCACCGAATGTCATCTCAGAAGCTACAGTTTAAAGGTGTCCACTGGCACAGGAGCAGGAGGTGATTTAATTCTCTGTCCCATAAATTTTGCCTATCCCAAATTATCCCTATCAAGGTGCTATTTTTTTACAGTGCGGAAGACTGACAGGTGTATTTTAGCCAGCAGAAAAATCAGTGGAGCTTATTTTTTTCAGTTCGGAAAAAGCTCTTGGTAATTCTATGCATATGGAACAAAGAGAAGACCCAGTGTGTTTCTGAGGGGGGAGGCAATGAAAGAAAGACTGGCCAACTTTCAGTCAGCTGAATATGGGCCAATGAAGAAATAATTGAAGATGTGGATTCAGGTGAAGCAGAGATCTAGGAACCAAAAATTCTATTTTTCCATTAGAGGTGCTCAGAACCATGCAGTCCCCAGGGACAGATATGTTATGGGTGTAAGAAGATAATGAGGATGTTTGCCAGCTGGCTGGTAGTTTATTTCCTCTCCTTTTAATTAACTCAAATTGCCTCGTGTTTAAACTAGGTCCAATAACTTTAGAACTTAGAGCTTTAAATAAATGACTAATCAGTCCCTGTATCATTTTCCCAGCCACTGAGAATGTTTTGAAGCTTGGTTATCTAGCCTTGTCTATACAGCTTGTGTTCCTGCACATCTGGATTGTGGGGGGAAACCCCTTTATTATTCTGGAATATCCCCCAAGTATAACCAATGTCTTGGGGAGGGGGTTTCATGATAGAAAATCACTTTTCTCTGCCTGCTCTTGAGATATAATTTGTCATCTCTTGCTGGTTGACCACTGATCAATTATCTATAATCTCTTCCATTAATATTTTAGTTTGTCTTGTTATAGACTAAATAAATGACTGACGTGAAATGAAGTGACTCAACCATGGCAGAGTTATTTAAGCTCATCCATCTCTTCACTGAAGGTTTCCATCAGTCTTGCCTTACGGAGAATATCCAAACCTTGAAAAGCTGGTGTTTAATACTGTACAGCTTTGGGCTAGGATCTTAGCTTGTATAATAACTAGGAGAGACAAGGGCATTAATTGCTATTCTTCCCCTCCCCCAATGTACTGATTGCTGCCCCATCTAATGCTCTGGTAAGGAATTAGGAATGAATTAATGTTTCCTACTGGTCTGCTTTTTACATTGATATCTATGTTCACCCCCCCCCCCAAATAGTTTCAGTTCTCCTCTTTTCCCTATTGATTTTGCAGATTTATTTGCATTGTGTATTCATAGTGTTCTCTTTGTATACACGATTAATACTTACATGGATATGAACAAAATTCATATAGTGTATTGTGCAGATTTATGGGCTCACAAATGATATTGAAACTGCATACATTTCATGGGGGCCATTTGGTATGCAGAAGCAGAAAATGACATTGAAAATATAGAATTACTATGGGGATTCCTGGGTTGGAAACAGCAGGGGCGAGAAATGCATCAGTACAAGGAATGGGAATGGACTGAATCAAAGCACCTCTATGGCCTATTATGCACGGCCGCTGAAATGGCAGCATGGAGAAAGTGGAGGAGGAAGAAGCGAAGCAAACCGCTTACGCACGGGACGGAACGCAATGGCGGCAAAACCCAGAGTATCCGATTATGCACGAGTTGGAAGGAGCCATACAGGCCATCTCGTCCAGCCCCCTGCTCAACGCAGGATCAGCCCTAAGCATCCTAAAGCATCCAAGAAAAGTGTGTATCCAGCCTTTGCTTGAAGACTGCCAGTGAGGGGGAGCTCACCACCTCCTTGGGCAGCCTATTCCACTGCTGAACTACTCTGACTGTGAACATTTTTTCCTGATATCTAGCCTATATCGTTGTACTTGTAGTTTAAACCCATTACTGCGTGTCCTCTCATCTGCAGCCAACAGAAACAGCATCCTGCCCTCCTCCAAATGACAACCTTTCAAATACTTAAAGAGGGCTATCATGTCCCCTCTCAACCTCCTTTTCTCCAGGCTGAACATTTCCAAGTCGCTCAACCTATCTTCATAGGGCTTGGTCCCTTGGCCCCAAATCACCTTGGCTTAATCACTGTCGAGAACGACTAGTTTGGGCAGCGCGGGGGGTCCGGAGAAGGAGCGTGCGGACAGGAGCGGAAACCTAAGAAAGGAAGATACAGAGGAAGAGATCCTGACAGACCCTCTTTGGATACGAAACTTACATAAAGGGATGTGGGGAATCAGTTCGCCAGGGGTGGGGGAAACGGTAGCACAGGGGCAGTCAGTACAAGCGGGGAGAGCAAGGGAGAAACCCAGGGCGGGGCGGTGGCGGAGAGATGCGGAGTCCCGGAAGGGCGAGGTCCGCCTGAGAAGCCCGGAGGGTGGAGACAGGGGCTAGAGAGGCTACTTAAGGAAGCGTCAATGAGGAGATGGGGTTGGAGGCGTAGTGAAGGAACTACCCTGAACCCAGGAACGGGAGAGAGAATACCGACTCCATTCTGAGACGCTGTTTCCTAACGATAAAGCCTTCTAGTCCTGGGTCTCCCTCACCGAACAACGTGGCGGACCCGAAGCGTGGCAAAGACCCGGCAGACCCTGACAATCACTTGCCATGAAAACCTGGTGACCACAAGTCTGCTAAATACACTAGACATGCCATAAGTCTACTGCAAGTATGCACAAGTCCTATGGCACTACACACACATGCAAATACACACATATAGACACACAAACACACACAGACCTACCTCTAGGTCCCTAAAACCGTTTATGCACTGGGAAATTCACTGCCCCAGCTCTCAAGCAAGAGTACAAATCAGGGGCGGATGAGGTGCACCGGGCCAAATGCTCCCCTGTGTGGGTGCAGGAAGAAGTGGGGCAAGCTTCCACGACTAAAACTCCAGCCTGCAGCCCAGCATGAAACCTCCAGTGCATAAATGTGAATGAGAATTTAATTAAAAATTGAAAATTGGAAGTTCTCAGTGAACAGCCAGGCCAATGCTTAGTCTCTTGAATCCTGGCACAGTTCTATAGATTTCCTGGACAATCCATAGTAATATCTTCCTTTACCGCTTGTGTTACTGTCAATAAAAAGGAATGGTAATTGTTGTATACTTACCCGAGTACTATTAATCTTTTGCTAAATTGGATGTCCCATGCAGAAATAAAACTCTCTCCAGGGAGATGGTTAAAGTTGGTTATTGTATCCATGCAAAACAGGCACCTGGCCAACTGGGACCTATCATTCCCTTTAAAGACGCAAAAGGAATTTTTTTCTAGCAACAAAATAATTTGGATAGCCTTGTGTTTAATAATTCAGAATCAAAGAGGAAGAAACGGAGCTGTTTCAACTGAATATATAGAGAGTGGGAGAAGAAAAGGCTTGATGTATCTGGAGGGAAAATATTTGACATATTTGGGGGGGGCAGAATGAGAATAAAGGGGACTGGCAAAGATGTGGGGTATAGATGGAACCAACCTCTATCTGTTTGTAAGGTATGATCCAGCGGCTTAGGATCTATTTTGGGTGGTTATTATTACTACCTGTTGAAATAAATAGCACTCCAACTGTAAGGGAGTTTACTCAGAAATAAATTCTAGAAAGATGTTATGGTAGGAATGTGTCAGATTAAAAATGATCAGGAATAGGGAGGCATTTATGACTGCAACTGTAGCATTCCAATTCCATAATGCTTACCTGGGAGTAAGACCCATTGAACAGAGTGGGACTCACTTCTGAGTCAACTGGTGCTGCAAGTGCAGAGATGATCAGTGATTATCAGTTTCAGCACCAGATGCCCAGAAAAGTTTGTATCCCTCAATGTTTGAGGAACCATGAGTGAAAAGGAGCATCATGATCAATGTGCTGGTCTGTGCTGCTGGGCTACTGTGCACAGAACCTTATTGCACAGTCAGCATGAGCACAACAAGCTTTAAAAACTGGATTTCTGGAGCCATCCTAAGTAGGTTGACCATGGAGAAGATCCCATTGTATTTAATGGTCCTAGGAATGTGATCATAGGATTGCACTGATGCACATGCTGTAATTTCTCTGCTCTGAACCCAATGTGAGATGAAAGCATTTCAACGAACTTTGAAGGGGAGGGCGAAATGGAAGAAAATACAAGAACATAAAAATGAAAGGACTGCTGAAGAGGAAGTAATGACCGAAAAAAATAGCAATTGAAAATATTCTCATATTGGCTTGGGAAATCAATGCTAGCAATTGGCTAGAATAGCAAAGTAACTTCCATAAGATACAGTATGAGGTCCTCAAATAAGAAAAAAAAACACTTCAGTATATCAGTTTTTATCAGGCTAATGAATTCTGTGACCTACAAAAATTAATAATTATTTACGGAGAGAGAAAATATCTAGGCTTAATGAAGAAATAAGAGAATGGCTGGAGACAGATAATTGGTGCAACACTGCAGGAGACTATATATTTCCAGAGAATGTGTAAGGCCTCAGACTTGACAAATTTGTCAATAGCATCTTTATCTTATTTTTAAGCAATTTTCACAGGCTAATAGAAGTGAATAAACAACTGTGATTCATCTCCCTGTCCCTCCTGCAGTGACTTGATCTTTCAAAAATATCTAACGAAAAAAACCCTAGGCACAAGTTTCATAGGCAGCTTAATAAGAGAACTTTTTCTCCTTCAAACACAGCTATTAATAGGGATTGCGATCCGGCAGGTAAGAAAGATTTTGTTCAGCACTAGCACTCACTTCAGCATGATGGCATTCTCATAAGAAGTACAAAAGAGTAACTTAAGGATCTGTTCACCAATTAAGCTCAAAAGCACTTCTCTGAATGCTAACTCCTTCAAAAATTAAATGGGTGGCTAATGGAGAGAGCACCTTTCTGTGCAAATGTTCCTGTTATGGAATTTCCCTTTGCAGATTTACATGTTAGTTATGCTAGCAGGTGGGAATACAACAATCTGTCAATGGAAAGTACAGACAATCATGTCTCTTTCCTACATTCCTCTTCTCCCTATAATCTTTTCCAACGTAGACCCTTGTACCCACATATTTCTAGATCCTGGCCAACATACTTTGATACCACGGCTACTTTCACACCAATGATTTTCCTCTTTTCAATCAGGGTACTTTCCCCCCATGTATCCACATGATGTTGGCCTCTGTTAGTTCACAGACTCCTTCTGAGTTGGTTCCTTCTGCTTTATTTTAAACCTGCCATGAAAGGTGTTTCCCTGGGCAGGACCCTGTTAGCACAAGCAGTTGATTGTTCTGAATGGAAAATTGAATTGCAAGACTTTGGAGACCAAAATAAGAACAAAACAAAGATTAAAGCAGGAAGGGCACAGACTCTTGAGGGCCATAGAATCATAGAGTTGGAAGGGACCTCCAGGGTTATCTAGTCCAACCCCCTGCACAATGCAGGAACTCACAACTCACAGGGTCATATGAGTACTCAGTTGGGTGGATGATTAAATGTAGACTTGTTATGAAAGGGAAACTCCAGCTAACAATGGAGAGAGAAAGGTTTACCCTCTGCCCTCTAGAATCTCCATTTCAAGGGTGATTTTGCACACCACTGCAATGGTAAACTGACAGCTCCAACCCGCCCCCCCCCCCAACCTTGGTTGTGGAAGCAACACAGGTGAAGTTCATCCTGCTTACCTGAGTATTTCATTACATACACAGACAATTGCTTCTTCTAGATACATGTTCTTAATGTTGGTTTTATTGTACTGAATGACTTATTTTTTAAATTTGATTGTGAGCAACATTGAAGACTTTGGAAGTAGAAAAATGAAACTGATGCTCCCTTTAATATATAAATAAACTAGCAGAGAAGCTCGTTATGGATATGGGACAGGAGACAGTGGGGAAATGGGCTGGGGGATGGAATGCTCCACCACCCTGCAGCTACCCTGCAGCAATCTTGGCTGGCAGGAGGCCAGCGAGGGCTGTGGGGTCATGGCAGAGCATGCATGGAGGTGTCCCTGCATGGGAAGGGAAGGTACCGCAGTTGGGCATATAAACAGTTATGCTTCCCAACCATATTCTGCATGATCATGCCACTTCTGGGGTTTCCCAAAGCTTGAATAATGTTTCAGGGGTTTCTCAATCGTAAAGAAGTTGAGAAAGGCTGGTTTACAAATACTGTATCCCTGCAGTTTGAGGTGTTGGATATAGGTGTTGCGCTTGTGGATTCTGACTTTAAATAATTAATGGTCTGAATCAGAATATTTCTTTTACTGAGGCCTAGATTGACTTGCCACTTAGATAAATCCAAGCTAGGGCTTGCAAGAAACTTGCCTCTTTCTGCTTCTCTGTTAGTGTTCCTCTTCTTTCTTTCTCTGCCACCCTCCTATCTACATTGACCCCTTCTATGCCAGTCTTCCCCATCCCCTCCCATCAACCCTAATAATCTCTTGGTCCCCCTTCCTTTCTCCATATCTTCTCAGACAATTTCATCCCTCTGTCACAATTTTTCAAGTAGGACTGCCAACTACCAGGTGAAGCCCAGAACTGCTCGCCATTCCAGATTCAATGTCCTGAAAACCACTACACCATACTATGGAGAGAAGCAGCACTTGGGGTTGGGAGGAAGGTGGATTTATTTCTCTTAGCTGTATCCTCAGCACTGCTTTCCCCGTCTTCTTCCCATCTCCCATTGCAGCACTGTTACATTTTGGAGTTTTTAACCCCTCCTCTCACAACTGTTTAGCTGAGGGTTTTTTTCTGCAGCCTTGGTTGAGGGGAGTCCTCCAAGCTGGAGAAAAATCTTTCTTCTCCCCATACGGGCTTATTCAGTGTTTATGGATATCTGCAGACGAGCTTACTAGTGGCTCTTATAATATATGATTTTTCAAGGGAAAAAAGTGTCTTTCTTTTGGTTGTTTAGAGATGACCCTGAAAGTTTGTTTCTAGAACACCTGTATTACCATGAGCACTTCTTGTAACGGAAATGTTAAATTTTACAATTTTGTTCATATGAAAACATCTGAGGCCTCTAGCTCCTCTATTCAATATTCTTTTCAAGGCTCTGTACAGAGCAGAACTTGCATTACTTGTTTTGAACATTAGAACAATAGTTGCTGAAAGTACAAAAAAAAAAAAAGACGAAGAAAATTTAGAACCTCTCTGCATGCATAAGGCCACTTCGTTTAATGGAAAATTAAATGGATTCAGAACACTTTGTCAAAGTGGGGCTTCATTATAGAACTCCATTTTAATCTGTATTCCTAGTAATGCAGGATTTATCCTTCTGAAAATTTATCGGTTAAAACAAATACATTACGAGCAAGTTAATTATAGTATCCCTAGCACTGCATTCCTGTTTTGTTACTCTCAATCTACTGGCCCACCAGCAGTGAGGAAGAAAAAACAACAACAATAAAAGATGGAGACAATGAGAGAAAACTAAAAATAATGTTATGGACTCAGTTTGAGCTGAGGTTTTGCCTTTTTTTTGGGGGGGGAACCCCCAAAATATTACATTTTGTTAACAAATGTTTGTTAGTTTGACCTTCTTAGGCAGGGGTAGTCAAACTGTGGCCCTCCAGATGTCCATGGACCACAATTCTTAGGCATCTTAGGTGATATATACATACATAGTAAACAAGTACTGCTTCATTTTCATTAGAGAAACCTAGTAAATACTTTGGTGTGCTTTTCTAGAGATACCATTGTCCCTGTTCATTTGATGATCACATTGCCCTTTGTCCTTGACAAACACACATACATGCAAGGTATATATTTACTCATTAAAACTAGCATATCGAGGTTTTGTGACAGTAGAAAAGGTATGTATGTGTGTCACAATTTTATTTGTCTGAAAACTCATATGAGATTATGGGATTCTCTGGGGAATGATCTTAATGGGATTTCATTTTGGTATGAATACATAATACTATAGCTGAATTGCAGATGTGTTTAAATGCTATAGGCATTTTCAGTTTCCAGTTATTCTGTACCTGTTTTTGTTGGTGAATTTAGATATGGCTTTAGAAATGGCATGCTAGTAGTTTGTAGAGGTGACAGTCTAGCTAACAATGTGTTTTTTTACTTAATAACCAGGTGGCTGTTCAGACAGCTTAATTCATGTTTATGTATTTGGTTATGATTATTTATGTTTAGCTTTCAAAACAGCATTCTTTTAATGCTCTCTGTGTTCAAGTGATCAAGAAGGAAATAGCAAATAACCTTTCCCGCTATCAGATAACATGATTTCATGACTCTTGCTCCAAAGGCAGAAGAGTTTCCAGATTCAATCTCATAGCATCTCTGGAGCCTTGGAAATTTTAGGTTAGCAATTTACTGATGTTTCAGATCTGTCACTTTGGGAGAGCACCCCAGACATTTCAACAATGTTAACACCTCAGCTAGTAGTGAGGATTGGCTTTTCTCGTTCAGAATTTCTGCTTCAGTATTGAATTCCCAGGTCTCTTTCTGGAATTCACCAGAAATTCTGGAATCTCTTATGCCATGCTTGGTGTGCTAGAGCAATGGTCCCTGACCCCCGGGCTGGAGAACGGTACTGGTCCGTGGATCAGACGGTACCGGGCAGCAGCTCCTCCTCATCCTCCTCCCCGGCTGCTGCCTTGGGGGCTGCTCTGCCACTCTGCCGTCAGCTCACCTTTGGTGTTCTCCAGCAGCCGCCATGGCTGGGGCTCCCCCTCGACGTAGCACTGCGCAGCTGCTGCTGGCAGCGCCCCCAGCAGGCGGCAGGAAGTCAGGGGCGCCAGCGGGAAAGCAAGTGGAGCAGGGGTTCAGGCGGCGACGTCCCTCGGCAAAACACTACCCCCCCTGGGCCTCAGTAAAATTGTCGAGCGTTGACTGGTCCCTGGTGATAAAAAGGTTGGGGACCACTGTGCTAGAGGTATTCATATAAATGTGTCTATAGAGTCTCCCTTTCTGGTATAAAATCTTTAAGCTGAAAATGAGTTGTGTCATATGGTATTTCAGAAGTTCAAACATTATAGCCAGTTCTTTGACACTTTTCATGAGCAAATGTTTTCTTCAACATATTACAATACTTGTCATTATCATAGGTCTCCTAAGTTATCTGACCTATAGTTGTCAAAATATTGTTCAATTAAGGGACTTTAGCCAGTGTTCTGATGTCTGAGAATACTTTATTCATAAAGTTTTCTTCATTGATTAGAAGAGCTGGATCCTGTGTGAAAGGAGATAATAGAATTCACAGGTTCCTTGTATTTTCCAAATTTCAGTTTTGTGCAGATATGTCAACACGAGTGTTTAGAAATATATTTTGTAATAAAGATATGCAATAAATAGAAATGCCCAGATGACCATGATTAGATTGGCAATTCCTTAGACATGTTTCAGTTGAAGTGCAGCTAGATGAGTTACCTGTATAACTAGCATTGTGTGTGCTGAAATCAATGTATGATTTCTGCAGGACATCCCAAGTCTATGGAATAGTGCCCTCAGGCTTAGATGGCAAGGCTTGGAGGACATTGACAGAAGCTGAGTGCAGAAACTGGAAGATGATGCTGGAGTACAGGTGCAGTTGGTGGACAGGTTAACTTAAATAGATTGAAAAGTTATCAGGCTCAGCTGCCCTGCTGGCTAGTGTTGAGCTCCTGCAGCTCTTCTGTGCTTTGGCCAAGACCCTGTGAGTAAGTACTACCTGGAGCACTCTCCTTGAGATCCACAGGGAGATTAGGTACAACATTTGTACAATTCTCCTCTTTTGTGCCACTTCAGCCTGGGCCTTTCAGCACCGCCATTCCTATGGATCAAGAGAAGACGCTGAGGGAACTACAGTCCAGTTTTGAGACCAGCCTGGCAGAGGTGTTCTTGGGGGCATACCTGGCCGGCACCTCTGCCATGCTGGTGTTTCTATAGTCTTCTTTCACCAATCTTGGCTGCTCAGGTTCTTCTCCTAGAATTGCCAGCTCAGGGTTAGGAATACCTAGAAATTTTGGGGGTGGAACCTGAGGAGGATGTGGCTTGAAGTGTGGAGGGACTTAATTGAGGTATAGTTCCATAGAGTCCACCTTACAAAGTGGCCTTCTTTCCCAGGTAAACTGATCTCTTGCACCTGGAGATCAGTTGCAATAATAGGAGATCTTCTGCTACCACCTGGATGTGGGTGATTCTATCTTCTCCTGAAGACTCTGAGTTGGATTTGCTGGGCTGCCTGGAATGGGAGGAAAGGGAGGGGAAATGTAAGAGAGCCAGTTTGGTGTAGTGGTTAGGAGTGCAGACTTCTAATCTGGCATGCCAGGTTCGATTCTGGGTTCCCCCACATGCAACCAGCTGGGTGACCTTGGGCTCGCCACGGCACTGATAAAATTGTTCTGACCGAGCAGTGATATCAGGGCTCTCTCAGCCTCACCCACCCCACAGGGTGTCTGTTGTGGGGAGAGGAATGGGAAGGCAACTGTAAGCCGCTTTGAGCCTCCTTCGGGTAGGGAAAAGCGGCATATAAGAACCAACTCTTCTTCTTCTAAGGTGATTGTAAGCCACTTTGAAGCTTATTTTGGCAGAGAAAAGTGGCATTTTTATTTTTTTTAATTTATACTTATATTTATTGATCATCAATCTTGGCATAGTTGGTTCATGGTGGTTTACATACATTTAAAACACCCAGATGGTGGTGGAAAAACACTATCTATCTTGGATGGGTTGAATTTCAGGTGACTCTTCCTGAGCCACCCAGATACAGCTTCCAAACAGCTGACAAAAGTTTCTGGAGGGGAATCTAGCCATCCATCCATCCCTTTCAACAGGAGAATTCCTGGAGAGTTTAAAAGAGGCAGTGGTTCGCCTGCTACTCAAAAAACATTCTCTGGATCCACGACTGCCATCCAACTATCGCCCCATCTCGCACTTAGCGTTTTTCGGGAAAGTGCTTGAAAAAGCAGTCATGGACCAACTGTCCACATACTTGGAAGAAGCTTCGGACCTAGACCCATCCCAGTCTGGTTTCCATCCTGGCCATGGGGTAGAGACAGTGCTAGTCACCCTGATGGATGACCTCAGCCGCCAGCTGGATCGGGGCAGATCGGTGCTGCTTATTTTACTAGATTTATCAGCAGCGTTCGACACAGTAGATCATGAGCTTTTAGCTCACCACCTTGCCGATGCTGGGATCAGAGGGACTGCCCTTCAGTGGCTGATCTCCTTTCTCCAGAATCGCAGACAGCGGGTAGCATTAGGAGAGAGCTCATCAAGCCGCCACCAACTTGGGAGTCTCCCAAGGGGCAATCCTCTCTCCAACCCTATTTAACATCTTTATGCGCCCTCTTGCCCAGCTGGTGCGGAAGTTTGGGCTGGGTTGTCACCAATATGCCGATGACACCCAGCTCTTCCTCCTGATGGATGGCTGCCCTGACTCTCCTCCTGAAACATTAGCCAGCTACCTGGAAGCAGTGATGGGTTGGCTCAAGCAGAGTCGTCTGAAGCTCAACCCTTCAAAGATGGAGGTCCTATGGCTGGGTAGGAAAGGTCTAAGCGAGGAAGCACGCCTACCAATCTGGATGGAGTACAGCTAAAAGTGGCCCACTCCACCAGGAATTTGGGAGTGATACTTGATGACTCCCTCTCAATGGCATCTTACCACCTTTGCCAAGCCAAGCTACTAGTGCTCTACATGGCCCCGGAACACCTGGCCACCTCTAGGCTGGACTTCTGTAACTCACTCTATGCTGGCCTACCCTTATCCTTGATCCGGAAACTGCAACTAGTCCAGAACACGGTTGCCAGGGTTCTCACAGCAACACCTTGGTGCTCCCACATCCGGCCCATCCTCCAGCAGCCGCGCTGGCTCCCAGTTGAATTCTGGATCAGGCTTAAGGTGTTGGTTATCAGCTTTAAGGCCATACGTGGTCTGGGCCCAGTATACCTGAGGGACCGCCTCTCCACCTACACTCCTCAGAGAGCCCTGCGCTCTACTACATCCAACCTCCTGGTGGTCCCTGGCCCCAAGGAAGCCCGCTTGACCTCAACCAGAGCCAGAGTTTTCTCCATTCTGGCCCCCACCTGGTAGAACGAGCTCCCAGAGGAGATCAGGGCCCTGACAGAACCTAAACAGTTTCACAGGGCCTGCAAAAGGGAGCTCCTCCACCAGGCATTTGGTTGAGGTTGACCAAACCACCGCTTCCAGTTGGCCCTCAAGCTCCCCCCCCTCTACAATGAACATTAATCGGTTGCCCACAGGGTCCAGTAAGAGTTGAGTTGAGGCTCTTACAATTTCTATTTTATGTATCCTTGTTATTATCATGTTCAATTATTATTGTTATAATATTACTGCTGTTATTGTTACCTGTTACCATGTGTTAATTGTATCCTCCCTGTTTTCTGTAAACCACCCTGAGCCCTCGGAGAGGGCGGTATATAAACAAACACACAAACAAACAAATAAATAAATAAAAAGGAGATAGATCTGGGTGTCATCTGCATGTTGATGACAACCCAGTCCAAAGCTCTGGACCAGTTGTGTCTGAGGGTGCATATAGATGTTGAAAAGTATGGGTGAGAGTATCACCTCCTGTGGCACCCCACAAGGGAGCACAAAGGGGTCTGATAACTCCTCACCCACTGCAACCCTCCATGTCTGGTTCTGGAGAAAGGAGATCAGCCATTGCAAGTCCTTCCCTCTACTCCCTGTTCCGGCGAGGTGATGGGCTAACAACTTGTGGTCGACAATGTCAAACACTGACAGTTCTAAAAGCATGAGGACAGTCAAACCGCCTGAATCCAGCTGGCATTGGTGATAATCCATTAGGGTGACTAGCATGGTCTACTCCTCCTCCCCCTTCTCCAACCAGGAGTGGACATGAGCATGCTAACTCTGCCCAATCCTGCATCAATCGCTTGCAAGCCCTGAGTCTGCACGAAGAAGTGTTGCACGTGTATAGGCACCATCCCTGTGACTGGGAATTTTGGAAAAAGTAGCTTTTCCTATTAAAAGGATGGAGCTGATTTATATACATGTTAACTCTGCACTAACAAGGTAGCAGTGGTGGGTGGGTGGAGGGGCCAATCTGCTTCTCTTCACATGGCAGGAACAAAGAGCAGGTGCTGGCATGTTTTAAAATTCTCAAGTACGTTTTTGGAGTTTGCGCTTAATTATTAATAGTTGTAAGTTACACACACGTACACCATGATTTTCACAGTGTTAGCTAGAGAAAAGCCCCACTCATGTAACATTTGCTTTGCACTTTTCTGTGTAAGTGCTAAGGAAAACGTCTTAACTTTATGGCTTCAAAGTAAATTGTTTAACATGAAATGTTTGCTTTGCTTTTTAAAAGCCTACCAGTGAAAGAATAGGCCATACAGGGCTGTCAAGGAAAAAGGGATTTACCAATAAATGCTTTCAGCTCAATTACCATTCATTTCCCTTTTCTTAGCTTCAAGAAGAAACTGTGCACTGCATCAGTCAATCATCCAGAGACAAGGGATAAAATGTGAAGGGCTGCAGTAGAAAAGTCAGGGTTGGCTGCCCAATATTTCCATATGAAATGTGCTGGGGGATCAGAGAAATACAATAACAACCCAATCTATCGCCTATTCAAGTCCAAGTCCTTGGGTTTCAGCCGATTCA
Source organism: Paroedura picta (assembly GCF_049243985.1). NCBI lineage: Eukaryota > Metazoa > Chordata > Lepidosauria > Squamata > Gekkonidae > Paroedura > Paroedura picta. The sequence goes on from NC_135377.1 coordinate 26,586,726, forward strand.
GTACCATTGCCTAGGGGGATTCTAACAGGGCAATTCTACGCAGAACTGCTCTAGCCTAGCCTACCAGAAATCAATGGGTTTAGACCTAAATTAACTCTGCATAGGATTGCACTGTAAATCCTAATACAGCGGGGCTCACTGGTTTGGGGATTAGGCTACCCCTTAACTCTTAAAAGGAAATGACAGGATGACTCCAGCAGAAGGCTTTAAATGACTATAAATAACAACAATTTACAAGAAATTGATTTCTTATTTCCCTTAGAAATACAGTCTGGCTGCTGTTTTTCAGCTGAGTTGGCACCCCTGCCTGAAACAGCATTGCTTTCAAGTACATTTAAAAAAGGAAATTAATGCTTTTAAGTTCTGTGTTCTTCGGATGAGTCAGCAGAACCGCAGCTGAACTGATGACACCTTCCCTACCCTTCAGGAGCCGAAATCCAGCACTTAATGAAGGCTCCCTTAATCTCTTGCCATTGAAGGGAGACCAAGAAGCTCTTCTGAGGAACTGACATTAGAAATCAACAGAAGATGGGTTTATTATTCTTTCTGGAAATTTGTGCAAGCTTGCATCCCTCTGCTTTGCCTCTTATTTTCCAAGGTTTCATTACCCGCTATGGATACTCATTTAAGGCTAGTGTTTCATGTGTACACTGTCAAGCTACAGCAATCTGATTTGGATATTTAGTGTTTAGTAGCTGGAGATCTTTTCACAGTGTTATATGTCTAGATGGCTTTATAGTCTTCTGAACATGTATAACGAGGTGGCCACTAGTCCTGCCACATGATGGTTTCAGAAACCCATGGAGGTAGTTGTTTGTAGGCTCTGTTCATGCAAAAATGAACAGCGGTCTGTGGCCTCTTCAGTTTGCATTATTTTGTGGACTAGAACCCTCTTGGCACATCCACCCATGCAGTTTAGTCTACTATGAATCCTGCTCCAACAGCTATAGATTTGAATTTCTTCCTAATGATGCCATAGACTTGGCCAAGAACATACCATGTTCAGGAGTCACAACTAACTGTGAGGCAATCATTGGATCCCTTTTGTTGCTCTCCCAGCATGCTGTAGTGGTTAAAGAGCAGATGACTCTAATCTGGAGAGTTGGGTTTGATTCCCTGCTCCTCCACATGAAGCTGGGTGACTTTGGGCTAGTCACAGTTCTCTTAATCTCACAGAGCAGTCCTCTTAGAGCTCTCTCTGTCCCACCTACATCACAGGGTGTCTGTTGTGGGGATAGGAAGGGAAAGGTGTTTGTAGCTTCTTTGGGTACTAAAAAAACAACTCTTCTCTCTTTCCCTCTCTCTTAAATGCCTGACAGCCTTTTGGCCTTTGTAAAGTAGGTGAAACTGATTTTCATTCATGTCATGGATGGGCAGGTCAGGCCATTAGAAGATGTGGAAAGGGAACTGTGCCTCCCCTAAGGTTGTGCAAAGACACACATACATGAAATAACCTCAGCACCGCACATTGAAACAAATGCATGGCAATCATACTGAAAAACAAAACAGTATTTACAATCCCTAGCTGACCAATTGATTGATACAACAGACAATTGAGCAGCATGCAATGAGACAAATCTGTGGGGAGGGGGAAACCAGAATTCTCATTTGACTTTATGTGAAATACTTTCAGTTGCATTGCACTGCTCAGTGCCGTTTGCATAGGAAAAAAAATGAATGGCCAGCCAGCCCTGAACTGCTTGTGAACTATCAAATGAGGGATGGAAAATCAGTTCTGCTTGTTATTGGCAAACAGAGAGTAAGCTAAGCCCTCAGTGGTTTATACATCTCTACTCATCACTGTCGTCTTAGTTTAAAAACCAGCCTGAAAACCAGAGCACTTCTCCAGACTGAGGGGGTTTCATTCCACAGAGGGCAATTCTCTTATCTCCCCCCTAGGCCACTGGGAGGCAAAATCCTCCTGGAGAACAGGGGACCTCAAAGAACAGCATGGGGGGAGGGGAGACTCTCAGGGCTGAACAGGAGAAAGCCAAGCTTTATGAGCAGCACTAACAATTACCTGTAATGCTTCCGCGCCAGTATCTGGAGTTACATGATGGCTGACGGTACAAATTACAGCCACAATGGAGTGATGAATGGCCATGTAGTCATCATGATGGTTGGAAAAGATGTTTCTGGCGTGACCCTCACCACACCTCACAGTTCATATAGTTGGGAAAGATGTTTATTAACAGAAGTCATCCATGTGCCACATAGAATGAAAGCTATACAGCACAGCTGCACAAACCATTGCTGCCCTAATCCACCAATATGTTCTGATGCTCTGAACGAGGTCCATTCCAACTGGCGCCTTGTTTACTTCATACGCATGGGGAGTGAAGCAGGGAGCATGGGTGCAAGCAGAGAGGGCTCTTGGTTCCACAGCAAAGCACAAGCTTTGGCATGCACCGAGGAAGACGCAAGACCCTGTTGAGCCAGTCAAAGTCAAGAGTACTGACCCAGACAGACTGAAATAAGGCAATTTCATAGGTTCAGTTCTCTTTCCTGACAAGCAGTGGCTGTTTTTCTGTCATCCTTCCTAGAATAGGATTGTACCCCATTTTGAAATGGCAGCAGATCTAGGACTGGTATGTCAAACTCCTTTATAGCTGTCCAATAAACTTAGCAAGAAATGGAGCCCAGCTTGGGGGATTAAGAGAGCGCTTTGGAAAAGAAATGTCAGAATTAAAATTAAATATGGCAGGAAAATGCAAATTGATTATCATACTTTAAGTAGGCAGTAATTCAAGTGACATTATAGTTAGTGTGTATGGTACTGAAAAGGCTGGAAAATACATATTTAAAATGCAGCATGGAGTTTAATAGTAATTTTTAAGAAGAAAGGGAAACATTTGGTGTGAAAGAGCTCTTGTTAGTTAGATGAATTATTGCAGTACTGCATTGCAGGAATCCTTTAGCCAGCTCCAGTTTTCCTGTAAAAGAATGGATGTATCAGCCGCATACACGTGCTATTTTAATTGCAGAAATGGAAAAAAAAACCATGAGAATTCGTCATTTCCCTATCATACAAAAACAATCTACTAATGGCTGTGAGCTTGGTGATACACGGGTGGTGGCAAGTACTGTCCAATCACAGCTGACTTACAGTGACCCCATAAGTTTTTCAAGCTGTGAGACAAACAGAGGTAGTTTGCCATTGCCTCTGCATGGACTTTCTTGGTGGTCTCCGCTCCAAGTACAAACCAAGGCTAGCCCTGCTTAGCTTTCAAGATCTGGCAAGATTGGGGTAGCCTGGGCCATTCAGTCAGGGTCTCTGACAGATTCCCTCTTACTAATGAGTCCTCAGTGGACATTTCTTTTGAAAGAAAGTGTGGTACAGGTTGGTTAGGCCAGGATTTGTGAGACTCAACTTAAAATCCTCATGCTACTACGAATCTTGCTGGGTGACCTTGAACCAATGTGCGATTTTGCTTGCATATGATCTACCTAGTGCTTTTCCCCCATATATTATGTGTGAGTGTAAAGTGCCATCAAGTTGCCTCTGGCTTAATGGTCACCCCAGCAAGAGGCTTTCAAAGCAAAGGAGAAGCAGGGATGACTTGCCGTTGCTTTCTACTGCAGAGCCTTCCTTGGTGGATGAAATGAATGATGGAACATTCATTTGTCTGGATCGCTATGTAGATGCATGGGATGGCCTGACCTCCCTGCTAGGTGCTTCTGATCCAGCCATTGCTGTGAATTCTATTCACTTGAATATCTTTTCAAAATCTTGGGGAAGGGGGGGGGGAGTGAAGGAAAGAGGTACATTGCTTAATATTATTCCTGCAGTGCAACCATTTATGAGTTGATAGCAAATGGCGTCTCCTACTAGGCTGTTATTTTTATGCTTTTTGTAAATGAAACTCTGCAGTAGCCAATCTGAGTAGCAGGGATGTGGGAATATTAAAATTCCTGCTTTCTGCAGCTATGAAGAATAAAACACAGCATTATGGCTGGAAATACAGACAGGAAGCAAAAAATAATGACAAAAGCCTCTTAAAGTTCCCCCGAAAAGCCTTTTCCTAAATAGGGAACGACTTATTTCCACCAGAACTGCATACTCTTACCTAATCCACTGGCTGTGCATTTATTTTCTTAATAAATATAGTATCAGCAAGGGTTGAATTTGGTTTTGGCAATTTCATTTTACTGGGGAGATAAATCTTTTTTCTCTCTCTCTATAACAATAAAGCCAGTGCAGTAAAAACAGTAGGGGTAGAGGTGGACTTTAATATCTCTCTCTAAGCAGGAGGCCCTATCATTCGTAAGGCCTGGAATGGTCAGAAGGCATTGGAGTGCAATCTGCGATTGCTGCAGGTAGATATGTTTTACTGCAGTTTTATTCTATCCAAGGTGTTCAGTTCTCCTCCTCTTCCATTTAGCTGTCACAACTCAAGTGAGGAGCACAAGGTCAACAAGTGAACTTCATGGCAAGTGAGGATTTGAAGTTAGGACTCTCTAGTACCAGTCTAACATTTGAACCACTGAACCTCATTGGCTGACTACAATATGCCTGCAGTACCATCCTAAGCAGGGATACATTGATTTGAAAGGACACAGAAGAATGTTACCTTAATTAGGATGGCACTGTGGATTGAAGTCAGTTCAGCCCCTTGGAAACTAGTGAGGACCAGGATACAGATTCTGTGCCAATCATGACTTAATTTAGGCGCTATCCGTGCCAATATCAGCCTTTCTTCAACTGCGATAGAGCTGATATGGAGAGGGAACTCGATCAGGGGTAGTCAACCTGTGGTCCTCCAGATGTCCATGGAGTACAATTGCCATGAGACCCTGCCAGCAAATTCTGGCAGGGTCTCATGGGAATTGTAGTCCATGGACATCTGGAGGACCACAGGTTGACTGCCCCTGCTCTAGATACTAGGATCCTGAATGACACAAAGGCAATTATACAGGTCATGTGCACAACAGAGAACCAATCTGAGAAAGAATGCACTTAGCAATCACTACCAGAGATGAACCAGTGGTTCCCTATTTCATTTCTTTTTATATTCAACAACAACAGCAATTCTCTGCTTTTATTGTTGGTTGTGCAGATTGATTATATTCTATGTGCATGTTGTTTAATTTTAAGTTCAGTTTTGGTATGCCTAAACAATGTATGCTGGGCTGCATCCAGACTAAATAAGCATGTCCCACTGATTTCCCCTTGCCACTGCAGTTCTGCCCCCTGTCATCCCTCAACTTGTCACACATCCCTAGTCTTGGATGCAGAAGTCGCAGCACAACTTGGAGCCAAGCTGACTTGCTAGTGCCCAACCAGCAGCAGAAGCGGACAGACACAATGACCCACAGCTCAACACAGGACTGCAGCACAGAATCACAAGCCCAGTGAGGGAGGGGGGCTAGTAGTAAAAACAGCAGAACTACCAGTGCAGGAGTGCCCAACTCCCATCCTTGCCAGCAGCCCATTGCAATACAATAGCAATGCACTGCCCCAACACACGGGATCAAGGAAAGCCACAAAAATACATATTAAAGAAGCTAAATAAAGATACTAGAAGGAAACAAGAGCAAAAAAGTTAAAAAGGAGGCCTGAGATCTGCTGCCGTACTAATTTTTAACCCCCTCTACCCTAACGCAATGAGCCTCTTGTGGCGCAGAGTGGTAAGGCAGCAGACATGCAGTCTGAAAGCTCTGCCCATGAGGCTGGGAGTTCGATCCCAGAAGCCAGCTCAAGGTTGACTCAGCCTTACATCCTTCCGAGGTCGGTAAAATGAGTATCCAGCTTGCTGGGGGGTAAACGGTAATGACTGGGGAAGGCACTGGCAAACCACCCCATATTGAGTCTGCCACGAAAACGCTAGAGGGCGTCACCCCAAGGGTCAGACATGACCTGGTGCTTGCACAGGGGATACCTTTACCTTTACCCCAATGCATACCAAGCAGCAGGCCCAAAGAAACAAATTAAAATAACCAGAACTGAAACAAACAGAACAAAGGATAAACCGAAGAAGGCAAACCACCCCCGCCAACTACCTACCCACCATCCAGCAGCACCCGCCAACCCCACAGTAAAAGAAAAGAGGGAAAATTTCAAAAAAGATACTCCTCAAATCAAACCAGATGAAGCCTTCTCCAGTGATGATCAGAAGTAGTCCAGATGATCCAGAGGTCTCCTGGAAGCCCAGCAGCAGAGTCAGGCCATCTCAGAAGAGCAGCAGTGAGTCAGAACTTCCGTCACATGTCTCTTCTCTACCAGGTTCAAACAGCAAAGGGAGGTAGGATCAACCATATCCTTGCCACATGCAGAAGGATTTTAAAAAAGAACCACCTTCTGTGATTTACCAAAGTGCAGTTTTCCACAAAAACCGTCTTCCCAATTGGCCAACCCACCTCCTCATGCCTCCCTTGCTCCTGTTAGCTTGGCTGAAGGCTGTAAAAAGCTTTACACGCTTCCAGACCTCAATTTAATTGCATTTGCAAAATGCACTGCCATGAGTGACTCGGAAATTGAACTGGAGCTTTCCCTCTTGTTCCTCCCCTTCCTTTGTATTAGAATGGGCAGCCCCACCAAAGTGGTAAGTATGACAGGAGGCAGGACAGCCCCCTTGCTCAATCAAAATGTGAAATATATGCCACTCTGAGGTCCTGATCAGTGAATGAAGTAAACCACAGATGCAGAATGCCAGGTGTAAATTTGGAGTCTGCATTTAGAATCTGATGCAGTGGAATCATCCTGGCAGAATCAAAGCTACTTTTTGCACCATGGCCTAGAGACCACTAACACGCAACCCAGATTAATTTTAAAACAAGCCCAGACCTCACTTGGATAGCCTGTGATTTGGAGACAAGAGAAATGCACCTATAAAGAGCTGTGCTGGTGTAGATTAAAGAGAAAAAAAGAATGCTCCTAAGACTGAGCTAGCTTGGTGGAGCAAATATAGAAAACGATACTCTTATTTGTACAACTCTGTTGGCACCATGCGCAAAAAATTCAGTTATTACATTGACATTCTTCGTCCAGCAAATAGTATTGGCAACAAATATTGAACCAATAAAAATGTCAACCCCTTTTACTACTTTTATCTCTTCATTCTCTGGGACCAAAAGCACTTCAAACAAGAATGCTGCCTGGCTGTATAATTCTTTCAAGTGCACTTTATGTTGTCTTGTATAAGCACTCTGAGGTTACTCTTCTCCTCGAACCAGTTCTGAGTTCCTGGCTGTCGGGTGATTGCAAGCTCTTTCTTTTCCTTAGGAATGCACGTGCACACAGAAAAACTCGTTCTTTTCATCAAGAGCAGAATTGTTTTTGTTCTGAAAGATGTTCCTAGCTTTCAATTACTGTATGATTCCTTTGTTTTGTAGAACATTGCTCAAAAAGACTGAAAAATACAGTCTTTTGGCAATAAAAATTTTAAAGCACGTAAAAGCAAGGGAGGTTTCCTTTCTGTCTTCAGCTTTCTTACATCTGCCATCCACCTGGGGAAGGCAGAGGTTGCAGAGGGGTGTTCAAAGGGATATCTAAATCTAAATATATCTAATATAAATCTAATTATAATGCCTCAGAGTTCATCCTACAAAGCAGCCACTGACTTCATGCAAATTGAACTTTGCAGTTCACTTGCAATTCCAGGAGATCTCCAGGGCCCATTAGGAGGTTGGCAAGGCTAGGAAAACAGTGAGAACCGGGCATGGAATCACTGATTGGTTCAAAATTGAGAAAGGAGTTCGGCAAGGCTGTATACTGTCGCCTTGCCTATTTAATTTTTATGAGGAGCACATCATGAGAAAGGTGGGGTTAGATGAGTCACAAATTGGGATCAAGATTGCAAGGAGAAATATCAACAACCTCAGATATGCAGATGATACCACTCTAATGGCAGAAAGCGAAGAGGAACTAGAGAGCTTGTTGATGCGGGTGAAGGAGGAGAATGCAAAAGTTGGCTTGAAACTCAACATCAAGAAAATGAAGATCATGGCATCTGGCCCTCTCAATTCCTGGCAAATAGATGGGGAAGAAACGGAGGTAGTGACAGATTTTATTTTCCTGGGCTCCAAGATCACTGCAGATGGGGACTGCAGCAAAGAAATTAAAAGATGCTTGCTCCTGGGGAGGAAAAATGTGGCAAATCTAGACAGCATCCTAAAAAGTAGACACATCATCCTGCCAACAAAAATGCATCTAGTCAAGGCTATGTTCTTCCCAGTTGCAATGTATGGCTGTGAAAGTTGGACCATAAGGAAGGCCGAGTGTCAAAGAATTGAGGCTTTTGAATTCTGGTGCTGGAGAAGACTCTTGCGAGTCCCTTGGACTGCAAGGCGAACAAACCAGCCAATCCTAGAGGAGATCAGCCCTGACTGCTCTTTAGAAGGCCAGATCCTGAAGGTGAAACTCAAATACTTTGGTTACCTCATGAAAAGAAAGGACTCTGTGGAGAAGAGCCTAATGCTGGAAGCGATTGAGGGCAGAAGAAGAAGGGGATGACAGAGAATGAGGTGGCTGGATGGATTCACTGAAGCAGTTGGTGCGAGCCTAAATGGATCCCGGGGAAGGGCAGAGGACAGGCAGGCCTGGAGGATCATTGTCCATGGGGTCGCGATGGGTCAGACACGACTTTGCAACTAACAACAACAACAATAGAACTAGTTTCCTTGGGTCCAGTCAATGTATGTGGCAGTTTCCATGCTGTGCCCAAACTGTTATTTAATTGACTAGGAGTGGAGTGGATGATAACAGTTATTTAATCTATATTGTTTACATGAAATCAACACATTTGTTGTTGTTTACAGCTTCATTGAGCAGATCTGCTTAAGCACAAATTATGTTTCATCTAGACTACTTCAAACAAGTAAAAAAAATCAATTCCATTACAAAGTTCCTGTGGGTATTATAATACAAAGCACTGTTTTTCTATGGAAATATAAATCAAGATGGTTTTTGTCATTAAGATCATTATATTCCAAGGTCCTATTCTAAAGGCAAGTTATGAGTCTAAAATTTACAACACAAAATTAGGCAGAATTAGAACTGTAGACCCCCCAGCCTAAAGTTCTGTTTTAATAACTAGAGCTGGTATTCTATATTATTGGAAATTATGTCTGAGTATTGCAAGGTGAATAAGTTAGCTCAATTTGGTGCAGAGTGGTAAGCGGCAGAAATGATGTCTGAAGCTGTCTCCCCATGAGGCTGGGAGTTCAATCCCAGCAGCCGGCTCAAGGGTAACTCAGCCTTCCATCCTTCCGAGGTCGGTAAAATGAGTACCCAAGCTTGCTGGGGGGTAAAATGGTAATGACTGGGGAAGCCACTGGCAAGGCCACCCTGTATTGAGTCTGCCAAGAAAACGTTAGAGGGCGTCACCCCAAGGGTCAGACATGACTCAGTGCTTGCACAAGGGGATACCTTTACCTTTACCTAAGATCATAGCTTTTGGGAAATCACAGAAAATGTATAGGTGGTCAGAAGAAAGAATTAGAACAGTTTAAGGCCCTTAAATACCTTGAACTCCACTTTCATCAACATAGTTCATGGTCAACTCATAAAAATATGGCAATTAATGCCCCTAATGCTAATACCTCAGCCATCACAAGATTCCACTTTAGTCAGGGCAATCAGTATATCCCAACTGCTGTTATAGTATTCAATGCTAAAATGACTTCTCAATTACTTGGAATGTAAACTGATCTTTTCCAATCCTGTGGCCACTGTTGAGTTTTCCAAATTTGTTGGCATATTGAGTGTAGCATATTTACTGCATTGTCTTTTAATATTTTGAATAGTTCAGCTGGAATGCTGTCACCTCCACTAGCTCAGACTTCCTCCACTGGTTACCAGTTATATTTTGGATTAGGTTCAAGGTTCTGGTTTTGACCTTCAAGGCCACCCGTGGTCTGGGCCCAGCGTATATGAGGGACTGCCTTTTGCCCTATGCCCCCCCACAGGGCTTTATGCTCTGCGGGGGCTAATCTACTGCTTGTTCCCGGTCCCAAAGAGGCTTGCCTGGCCTCGACCAGGGCCAGGGCCTTCTCGGTCCTGACCCCGACCTGGTGGAATGAACTCCCGGAAGAGCTGAGGGCCCTGCGGGAACTTTCAACATTCCAGGATGTCTGGCTCCAGCTCAGTAACTACCCCATCATGGTTATCAGGGATGTTAAGCTCGCTCTTGTATAGTTCTTCTGTATAATTTTGCCACCTTTTAAAAATCTCTTCTGCTTCTGTTAGGTCCCTACCATTTTGGTCCAGACCCATCTTTGTATGAAACATTTTCTTCACATCTCCAATTTTCTTGAAGAGATCTCTGGTCCTCCCTATTCTGTTGTCATTTAATGCAACCTTTGTGGTGACACCTGGTGTTTACAATGTTAGGAGTAACCTGGAATCTTCATGGTAAAATGCCATCTGTTCCCTACAACGAGGTACTTAAAAAAAATATTCAATTTAATACCTTATTTTTTCAAACTCCAAGTTCAATGCAAAGGTAAGTAATACCATATACATGATTATTTCACAAATCTCTTGATTTGGTATTTTTTTAAGCAGTAGAGCAGATAAAACGTAAAGGAGGAAAAAATGATCTGGCAAGTTCTGGTGAACCAAACCTTCTTAAAAATGTTTATGTGTCATGAATAGAGAATAGAAAGATTTTAAACAGTGAGGCAACCTCGGTTTATTCTAGCATTGCAGCAACTTAAATGATAGCTTACCATAATCATTCTTCCATCTTTGAATTCTCTCAGTTTGATGACACTTATAAGTAATATAGTTCCTATGAGAAATGGATAAAGTAACATTAATCAGGCAATCTAACCTCAGATACATTTCAAGGGATAAATATTCCTTTGACCACTTTATAAACATTCCTGTTCTGAGACGCTCTTGCTTTCCCCAAGACATCTCAGCTTAAGGATCAGTTTCCTTATTGTTCCCAAGGGTTCGCTGCATTTGATAGACCGTATGGTTAAATTACGGTGCTTCAGTTGTAAACCACCTTGAGACTCAGAACAATAAAACATTGTCATATTAGAAATGACAATTCCATTCCTTACCTGCTGTGTCTGTTCTGACATGTTAGAACTCCTTGGTTTAAGCCACTCATGCCATTCAACTGCTTTATGTTTACACACAGTATTTACCACACCTTCCAGAAAGATAACACAAGTGGCAGCTTCAACAGCTGTCCTTATGAAGGAATTCTAGTATTTGCTGACCTATCATTCATAGATCTTAACCTTGTAGTCCTATAGTGATACTTTCGACATAGCCTTTGGTGACTATTGTACAGAGGAAGATAAATGCTATCAGTATAATTTACAGTTTCCGAAGGTTGGAACAATAATAGTAGCAGCAACAACAAATAAAAACCCAGTCCATAACATGGCTTTTTATCTTAGAAAGTGTGGATTTTGCCATCTGTTTTTCATCAAAATAAACTGTATATTAATTTTGGAAAACTACAAATGTGATTTTGGCATTATTTCAATACTGTGTAATGTATTTGGGCTCAGATGAAAATTCTTCAGAGCAGATTAAGTAACAAAACTTCTATGGGGTTCCCATCATCATGGGTGTCTATCAAATTTCTTATTTTCCTGTAAACAGAGTGAACTTTCTTCACCTTAATCGTTGTTTTAAATATTCCATACAAATCATGGTTCCTCATGTTGGCAGGGTTTGAATATGGAGAAAAAGCAAAGCACCATGCTGCTTAAAGAATAAGATAGTTTTATTTATGAAGAGAAACTACTAGGTCTAGAAAAAGAGAGCTAGAGATGAACTTTTCCATGTTGTCTGCAGTCATTCTTCTGTTCCATTGCTGTTCTGGAGGCAAACAGGGAGGAAGTGTGGCCAAGGAAGCAGGAAGTCCTCTGTTGAACCAATCAGGACATTTGAGGAAATAACTTGAAAATCATCAGGAAGTTTCTATCCTATTTATGTTAAACAAACATCTCCCCAGTGTCACCTACTGGACACCCTTTATATTCTGCTCAATTATGCACACTGCAGACCTTGCATATTCCAACATCTCTCACTCTGATCTTGTTGCTCGCGGTAGTTTGATTATACAGATGGACTTAATACTTTATTAAGGAATCACATTTTTGAGGCAATATTATTGTTTCCTTGATATTTTAATGCCATGTTTAGAAGTCCTGTGATGTCACAAAGTTTGCCTTTGAGACAAGTCAGTTTCCTTTCTACTTAATACATGTGATGTTCTATTTGACAGTCAAAGTGACAAGTGATAACAGGAGCCATTATGACAAACGGTCCATGGCAGGTGGGGGTAGAAATTACAACATTACAGTACAAGGTAAAATATTGTCATCTTATCTTTTTTTTTCTGGCAATGTAGCAGGAGCTAATAATAATTCCTGTTCTGTGTGGCAGCTATGTTTCTATACTGCTGTTTTTAGAAACAATTGTTCAGTAGTCCATGCAACCTCAGAATTCTTGATACGCTATCCATGAGCTAGGGTATTTTTATATCCATCCTTCATTATTGCTCTTGAGATCTAGCTTTTGGGATCACTTTCAAATCTGAAAGCATTTAATTCCCCTATTGAAAGGTATGTAGTTTACTTCCAGTCTCTGAAATTTAGCAGAAATCCAGGTTGCTGTTTTAGTCATAATCCTATTTAAACTGCGAATAGAATTTTATTTGCTTATTTTTGTCCTTGCAGAACAGAATTACCATATTTGATTTAATTATTTCAGTTCATTTATAGTATGAGGAAAATAAGAAGAAATCAGTACAGGGTAGGAAATCTAAATTCAGTTAAAGAGAAAAACATACTTATTTCATGATTACTATAGAAGTTGCCTTGAGAGAATCTCTGTCCAGGGAGAATAATTTCTACATTTATATTAGAGATTATTGGACATTTGCTGACTACTGTTTTCCTTCATGCATAGTGAACCTAAGATGCGTTGTTCCATGTTTTTGTAGCTTCTTTGCATTCAAATATTACTGTAAAAATTACATTTTTTCTGGTCTTTATGGAACAATAGATCAGCAATATACATTATACATATATTATCCTTATCCATGGTTCCTCTATATATTTATGAAAAACAGCCTCAGAAGTGGAACAGTCTGGCTGCCCGAGTTGGAAATAGGGCTAATCAGGGTGCAGCTAGCACACTGAGAAGTGCCCAGCCCATATGTGCCATAAGGCCACTAAGGTAAAGGTAAAGGTATCCCCTGTGCAAGCACCGAGTCATGTCTGACCCTTGGGGTGACGCCCTCTAGCGTTTTCATGGCAGACTCAATACGGGGTGGTTTGCCAGTGCCTTCCCCAGTCATGGCCGTTTACCCCCCAGCAAGCTGGGTACTCATTTTACCGACCTCAGAAGGATGGAAGGCTGAGTCAACCTTGAGCCGGCTGCTGGGATTGAACTCCCAGCCTCATGGGCAAAGTTTTCAGACGGCTGCCTTACCACTCTGCGACACAAGAGGCTCTTCCATAAGGCCACTAGCAGGTTAAGAAAGAAGTTACTTGGCATGAAGGACACTCCTTCCCAAGCCTCACCTCACTATAAGTCCACTGATGGGTTTTCTGGACATGCCTTTAATCACACTGATGTTAACTGCTTACCAATCATCCCTACCTACCATAGGTTACCTGCCCTATTTCTGACAAACTCTTTATTGCCTAAACAGTTAAAGACCAGGCCTATTTAATCTATTACCCTCTCCCCAATTTGTCATCATGAAATAGGTAAAAAAAAGGGTCTCTCAGAGCCAGACAGAGAAACCCAGAATATCCCTACTTAGCCCCTAGGAGGACTGGATGGGTTATCTGATAGCAGCAAAACCCTGCCTGAAAGGGCGTGATGCATGCCTGTATGGCTGTTGGCTGCACCCTCCCATTGGTTGGCTCCTTTCATCCTGCCCAATCACGCCTTGTGCCTCGTTTGAAGAGAAATGCCTGGGGCAAACAGCTCCCAGACCTGAATGCCTTGGATTCCTCCTTCTATTAAAATCATCTATTAATATAAATATAATTATAGTCAAGAGCAACAAAATTTGAAAAGACTCTCCATACACACTTACCATGTGGTTCTTTCTCTCTATATAAAATGTGCTCAGTATTTTTTTTAGATGAAGTCTGTACTCCTAAGAACACTTTTTTGGGTAATTAGTCCCATTGGATAATATGGAACTTCCCAGTAGAGCAGGCTAGAATCTCTACTGGAGGTTCACCGGATGACCTTGAGCCAATCACTGTCAGCCTATCTGATCTCAAGGGTTGTCATGAGGATAAAATGGAGGGGAGAGCAGAACAATGTAAGCTGCTTTGGTCCCTCATTGGTTCCCAACAATATAATGAAACTACTCTATGAGGATCTGAGAAAATAAAAGCTGTAATTTAAAATGAATAGCCAAAGCAGTAATAGCAATTAGCTCCCCTGCACCCCTCCCCTCTAAAAGAGGGAATATATACATCTATTCAATGCTCCTTTTCTGCTTGGTTTAGGAACCACTGATACAAGCTGCCCAAATGTATTCTTAAATATTGTATATTGTCCAAGATATACCTACTGCATGTTAAGTACAATTCATTTGTCTTCTTTATTAATGCTTCGAAAGATCCTTAGGATTGCCCCAGACTCATTCATATTTTCATCTTGTGTTCTTGCAATAACCCCAGAGTCCAGCACATCTCATCTCCTCCTTCACTGTCACTGTTTGTTCCTGCGTAAATGACTATTAGTTCCTCAATCTCCTTTGGGAAATCTGGCAAATTTACTGTGAAGTAATTGGTCCTGGCGTGTGAAAGGCGACATTGTATCGTATTTATTTTATGTAGATGACAGGCAACTGGGCTTAGGAGGATTCCCACTATGGAACCCTCACGATTCATGTAGCTTTCATCCCTCACTCCTCCCTGGATATTTAGTGGGTTATGCAGGGCACAGCAAATGGCATGATGATAAAGCATCAGAAGGAAGAAGGGAAAAAAAACAATCCCCATGAGCTGTGTATGGTGACCAGAAATGGAAGGTGATCTTTGAATGACAGAGTTGGAAGGTGCCTCCAGGGTCATCTAGTCTACCGCCTGCAGAATGAAGGAAATTCACAACTACTTGGTAGTGCTTTGTTAGACTTGCCAAAATGGTTAGACTTAATACAATACTTTCCCTAATATCCTGCTTCTTTGATATTTGGATGGCAGAAAATAGCTATTAATTAGATTCCAGAGATTCTTTGCAACCTCCAATTGGAGAAGATGTAAACTACAAAGGAACTGGTAAAATAATTCAATGTTATTTAGATGCTGAACACTCCCTGGTTCTATCTGTCAAGTATAGTAAAGGTGCTAGTGTAACTCTTAAAGAAAGAACATAAAAGAGGCACACACCTACAAGACTATTTGACAATAATATTTTCATAGCTATGGGTGTTTTTCCTTTTAAGATGTGAAAGATAATTGCCTTGTTGTATCCCACGTTACAACACAGTCATGTAATAACATTTTGATTTTCAACCCATGTATTACATAAATTGTGTTTTATAAAGCATCCCTGAGGGGAATATAAGCAGGAAAATACAATTTCGATGCTACTTCATTGTACTGAGAATAAAGACAAAGAAACAAATCTTTTCAGCAGCCTATCAGACTTCATTAGTATTTGTGCACTAGATAGTTGTGGTTAACAAACTAATAACACCTAAGTAGTCAGTCAATTTGACCCATCTAGGTAATACTTATGCAGAAGCAGAGAGCTTTACAGTTAATAGGTAATAAAATCACAGAAGTTCAAAAATATCACTAGATGTACATATTAAAATATAACAGTATTAAAACAAGTTAGGTGTTATTTATATAGAAAGAAATAGGACATTAGCTACCAGAATGAAAAAAAAACAGCTTATACAGCCCATTAACCCTTATACACATATATGAGAAACAAATGATCAGGTCATAGTTACCTGTACTTTTCTATCATTCAGACATTCTTGTTGATCTTATTCTGGTAGAAATATAGATAAATGTAGCTACCATGTAAGAGATAATTGAGTCCTTATCCCTTAACAAAAATGTAACTAAAATCCTCTCTAAGAGGATAAAGACAAGTATCTGGTGTAATGTGACAGTAGTGGTAGAATTAGGGTATACCTAATAATCACTGTCACTAAACATTATAAAGTTGAAGTTGCACGCAGCCAACTCACTCCCTACTTGATTGGTCCTGCAGGGTGTTGCCAATAGGGAGCTACCACTTTGCCAGTGAGGGCCAATTAGGCCACTCTGCCAATTAGGGTCAAGCAGTACAAACTGCACTCTTTCAATGAGGGCTAATTAGTTTAAATTGCATGCAGATAACTCAATCTGTACATGATTGGCCCTCCCCGGGAGTGTGCAGCCAATAGGGAGAGAATACTCTGCCAGTGAATGCCCATCAGTTCAAATTGCACTATTTCAATGAGGGACAATTAGTTTAAATTGCATACAGACAATGCACTCCCTACCTGATTGGCTTTCCTGCGTGTGTGCTTTCCTGGGGGGGGGGTGACTTTCCTGAGGGAAGAGCACTCTTCCAATGAGGGCCAAACATTTAATTTTAAATTATTTAAAAATTAAAACATTAAAAAATTAACATGGGGATTATCTGTCCTCTTCCTGCTGCTTGCTGGGTGGAAGAGCTGTTGGCCTCTCTGAAAGTCTCTGCCACTGGTAAGTTGCTCTATTCTCAGACTCTTCCCACCCTCCATCTCTCCCAGGTAAGGGAGCTGCTAGTGCTTCCTTTGCTTCCTGTGTTGGTCTCAGGTTTCAGCTCTCTGCTGGAAAGAAGCACAGACAAGCTGCAAGTAAGACAGCGATATTCAGTATTAAAAAAATGGAAAGCCAAGGGACAACCAAAATGAAATGAATTTATTAACTCAGCCCACTGAGTCAAGGGTTCCTTCGGGCAGTCCAAGGGCATCAGCAGAAAGAGCAGGTTACAAGTTGTGTCCACAACCCAGGCCTCCCATCCTCAAGTTAATATAGGCTGTCAGCAGCCTCTCAGTCCTCACTCTGTGATGATGCCCAGTCTTCTGCAGTCATCAACTGTCTTGCTATCATGGTGTGGTGCTTTTTAGACTGGAGCTGTCTTCCAGCACATAGCTGGCATTGCTTAATTGGCTCAGGTGAACCAGATGAGCTCACAAGGCAGAGAGCTGCAGCTGGAGGATGGGTAGAGAAATGAGGAGCTCCTGCAACAATTTTGGAACCTAAGCTCTGGTTTGTCTGCAGCTCCATACCCTCCTGGTGGTCAGAGCTCGCTGTCTGTTGAATATCTGACGGCTAAGCCCAGGTGAAGCTGGGAGCTCCTGGCAAGGCTTTCCTGCAACAAATTCACACAATGAAATGGAAATCATCAAAAGACAGATATAAACATAAACTGTGTGCTTGGATGGCATTGCTTAGGGCATTGGTTGTACTGCGTAAAATTCCACAGATCCTTGATGTCACTGTATACATCACCATTACCATCAAATATAGGCAAAAAATTAAAGATGCATTTTGTATCTAACAGCTTGGTGTTGTAGTTAAGAGTGGCGGCCTCTAAACTGGAGAGCTGGATTTGATTCCCTACTCCTCCACTTGCAGTCATTTGGGTGACCTTGGGCTCGTGACAGTTCTGTTAGGGCTGCTCTGAAAGAGCAGTTCTTCCAGAGCTCTCTCAGCCCCACCTACCTGACAGGGCATCTGCTGTGGGGAGAGGAAGGGAAGGGTGGTGGAAATTGGGTATAAAAACCAACTCCTCTTCTTATATTCATTTTAATGAGACAAAAAAAGAACAAGAAAATATTTTATCAACAGTAAGCACTCTATTGTGTTCCCATTAAGTGATATATTTTTAAAAAATGCAGTATAAAGTGTCATTTCAAAGAATAAATAACGAAATCTGTACATAGCACTTGTATATCAATGCAAATGCCATTACATAATCATGTCAGGTTTCAGTTGGAAAAGTGAAAGATCACTCAATGTCTTTTAAGGATGAAATGGCTATCCATATTTCTTTCTGAAATTGACAATAAAGGGAGAAGTTGAGGCTTGTTATGTTCACCCTCTAATCATTCAGTATTAGTATGCAAGGAGCATGCTCCTATCTAAACAGTGTAAATTGAAGGTGGATATATTTAGCTGCATGTTCTGATTGTTATTTATTGCAGCTGCAAGATCTGTCACAGGCTTTCAGAGCATGAAATAGCATGCAGATCTGATAATATATAATTGATAAAGTAACACTTCTGAAACTATCAGAAAGGTAGAATGTTTCAAGAAGTGCCTATGTTTGTATTTGGCTATGCTGCCAGGTTTGGTCCCCTGCACCTCTATGACCATGTGGTGAAAAGGGAGATTCTATAGTTCTATGGTCCTTGTCTTTATAGTTCTTTAAAAAAAAAACACCCACAAACCTTTGTAAAATAAGTAGACTAGTCATAATAACTGGTAACCCTGCTCACTATTAACTAATGAATGCTCACATCTCCCTTTTCCAAACAGTCTGCAATAAGGAAAGCAACACAGATTATATATAGGTGCCTGGAACCAGTGGACATTGGAGGGAATATATGGAAATACAAAAGATGATAAATCTCTACAGTTTGGCCACAGAATGTCTTATTTTCTCTTTTCAAAATTCTACATGCAGAAACTGACTACCTGCCTGTCCTCAACAAAAGAAATCTGCTGTGAATGTTTTTGATTATCTGATCCTTAATCTCTGGGAAGTTCTGTCTAGAAAAGTCAGAAGCCACCAGTACTATTCCTGGAGGGAATGTGCCCCCAAATCAGACTTACCCAACTTTCAATGCACATTTTTTCCTACTTGATTTTATCCATCCACCCCTTCTGCTGATGATACATTTGCAATGTCAAGTGAACTGTATTTTAAGTTGCTGTGCTGCTTTTATATTGATACGTTTGGTGGCATTTATCTTCACAGGTTGATAGCATGGCCAGAGGTTAACGGATCCTTGGCAAAGTCATGTATGCTCCAAAGACAGGGCCAGGAAAGGCATAATTTAAGACAAAGATGCATTCCAAGTTTATAGTCTGCATTTGTACATACACATCAGCATCAGCACAAGAAAATGTCAGTGTATAGCCACACTTGGGGAGTGTTTGGCATTATTAAGAAGTTTGGTGTAGTGATTAGGAGTGTGGACTTCTAATCTGGTAAACCAGGTTCAATTCTGCACTCTTCCACATGCAACCAGCTGGGTGACCTTGGGCTAGCCACAGCACTGATAAAGCTGTTTTGACTGAGCAGTGATATCAGAGCTCTCTCAGCCTCACCCACCTCACAGGGTGTCTGTTGTGGGGAGAGGAGAGGGAAGGCAACTGTAAGCCGCTTTGAGCCTCCTTTAGGTAGAGAAAAGTGGCATAGAAGAACCAACTCTTCTTCTTCTTATTCCTAAGCGTTATTTAAATTATTGAAGCATTATTTAAAAACCAAATTAATCAAGGAACAAAAAATATATAGCAAATTAATATAACCCTGACTTAATGTTTTCCTCCTGCTCCATGTTGTGCTGGTCATATATCTTTATCTAAGTGTATCTAAGTTTCCCTGTATCATACATCTGTTGATTTTAGATTAAGAAAAAAGTGGAATCTGAAGAATACTTTCCTTGGAGTAAGCCCCCCTGAATAGACCTCAGCAAGGTTGTGAGTAGATCTTCTTTGACTTTATTTTATTTATTTATAGTTTGACTTATTAGTTGCCACTCTTGGTCATGCTAGTTTACAGGGAATTACATAATAAAAATACATCAATACAATAGGTGGCATTACAAAAAACAAAAACAAACGAACAAAGGAACAGGCAGTGGCAAAAACAGCTCATAATCAAATTCTTCCTTGGCAGGCATCAGACCCTGTGATGCAATTAGGATAATGAGGATGGAGTATCTAGGGTGGAGATGTCATCCATGGAAGGGAAAAGGGAAATGAGAAAGGAGGAGGGAAGTTGAGAGAGAGGAGGGGGACTCAGAGATCTACTAACCCTAAACTCAACCAAACACCTGGGGGAAGAGATCCATCTTGCAGGCCCACCAGAACTGTGATAGCTTCCTCATCTTGTCTGGGAGCTCATTCTACCAGGTAGGGGCCAGGACCAAAAAGGCCCTGGTTGAGGTCAGGCACACCTCACGAGGACCAGGAATTGTCAGTTCATTGGTACCCACAGAGTGAAGCAACCTGCAGGGAGGTGGTCCTCAGGTAGTTTATGGTTATTTCATGGTTATTTACTGGACAAAAGTCAACACTATGTAAATGATGGGTATCCATAATCCTGTTTGTTAGTGCCCATGGAGCCATATTCTCTCTTCACCATGTTAGCCAGAAGGTCGGTTTAACGAGATGCCTTTTAAAATGAACACAATATTTAAAAATATTTTTTGTATATACTCAGCTTGTGGCAACTGCTCTGAAAGCAATGTTTTTTTAAAAAAAAATAATCTGTGGACCCAATCAGATCTCTAATGGCCAGTAAGAAATCCCATCTAGCCCACCCACTTTTAAAAAATACCTGGAGGGAACTGGGAAAGGGGTTGGTGGGCACCATGTTGTGGACCCTGGTCTCGGCTAAGCCTTTTAGGCTTGCAGTCAAATATTTCAGCCACCACCTATGTCTTTCTGATTACCTACCCTCTTCCATCTGCCAGGAACTCTGCTTCCAAATGTAAGAATTTGTGTCTGTGTTCAATGCAAAATAAAAGCACATGTTCCTTCTTTCTCTCCATTATGCTAATAAGATGAAACAAACAACTCCTGGAACAAAAACGAGCCATTAATATTTATTTGCCAAAGTCTTCAAATATCTGCCATTTGAGAAAAAGAATGCCTTTGATGGTTACTTCCTCACTGTGGACTTGGGGGTGGGGAGGGAGAATTCACTCATCAATCAACCCCAATACATCATTTTTTTTCAGGTTGCTATTTAAAATATTAAGCAGTATTGTAGGGATGCATGTCTGTTCATTTTTCACCCTTGATGCTACATGACATGGATGCTTGTGATACTGGGAATCCCACAGAATGTGTGTGTGTGTGTGTGTGAGGCACAGGGACAATGACAAGTGAGAGGAGGTTTTATTTTGGATACATCATATCTTAAAAACTGAACAATAAAAAAACCAAAAGGTTACAGGTGCATCTTTAAGGAAGGGTGATTTTAAACATAAGCATACATAGGAGTCTGCCTTATACTGAACCAGACCTTTGCTTTATCAATGCCAGGATTGTTGTTGTTGTTGTTATTTAATTTCTTGCCCGCCTCTCCCCGTAGGCTTGATGTGGGTTACAACATTCATAAAAACCCCATACAACTCCTTAAAATCAATATAAAATCCACAATAAAATAAGCAGCCCCGACAAAGATAAGCAGCCATTCCCTTCCCCAGTCATTACCGTTTACCCCCCAGCTGGCTGGGTACTCGTTTTACCCACCTCGGAAGGATGGAAGGCTGAGTCAACGTTGAGCCGGCTGCTGGGATCGAACTTCCAGCCTCATGGTCAGAGACAGCACGGTGGCTGCCTTACCACCCTGCACCAGAAGAGGCTCATACCGACAAAGATACAATGGCACAAAAAGTTCCTTCTGGACCCAAGACCTCCTAATACTAATTCTATCAGAGGGGAAAGGTACACAGAGGATGCCGATAACATTTGCTACCACCACTCCAGTGAGGGAGGGGGGCATGATTTTCCTTGCCGCCCAGCCTCAACTATAGACCTGGCAAAAGAGCTCCATTTTGCAGGCCCTGTGGAACACTGAAAGCTCCCACAGAGCCCGCAGCTCCTCCGGAACTCATTCCACCAGGTCGGGGCCAGGACTGAGAAGGCCCTGGCCTTAGTCGAGGCTGGTTTCCTCTGGCTGGTAGTCGATATCCAAAGTGTCATATATGGGGCCTTCTGCATGTGAAGTAGAAGCTACCACTGAGGTGCAGCCCAATTCATATTGCATCATATTGTTGCAGACACTCCACTCCTCTAAATAAGGGGTTTTGGTTACCCAGGTTGGTTCACTCTGATTGTTTCCACATTGGGAACTTTGCTGTCCTGGCTCTCATGCGGGAGCACAAATCTGGGGCAGACAAGGTACATTGGGCCAAATGCTCCCCCATGTGGGAGCAGGAAGAGGTGGGGCACTGTGTCTCAATTCAAATTCCAGCCTACACTCCGATGTGAAGCCCCCAGTGTGGAGATGGTCAGCCTGGCAAAGACCTCATTAGAGTATTATGGTTTTGGGTTTTTTTTTTTAAGTATTTGCATTATTTACAAATGTACAAGCTCTGGGGCAGCAGATCTCCGACGCCACCAGCATGTAAAACTGTACTTTCTTTTACAAAGAGTCATCCAGTCAAGGCCAGTCAGGAAAAGGACTCACCTTTTCCAAGTTCTGAGGGGTGTTAGAACAAAGCCATCTCCTAACACTTAATGCCCACTAGGGGAATTTCCACAGTCATAAAGACAAATTATGATTCCTTTTGCCATGTAGAGTAGATTGATCCACAGTGAACAAAGGCCAAGCCCATAGGAATGTCATGTTAATAAATGCTATGAGGATGTTCATGTTCTACACTTACAGTCACAGCCAGCAGTACTTCAGCCAGGCGCTGCAACAAAAACTTCATTTTAACCTCTGGAATCTATATAATGGATCTGGCAAATGTACAAAAAATGCAGCCACAATAATAAGTGATTCACAGATCTCCTCAATCAACCCTACCACTAGCCTTGTAATCCTGGTAATCCTCAGGAGATAGCTGAGGCTATTCCACCTGTGGACGCAACTTCCCAGCCTACTAGCCAGCTCCTCCCCTCCCTGAAGATCGATCAATACAAGAAATGCAAGGAAGCCATATTATGTGCATAAGGAGAACATTCACACATTGACATGTCTTAATTACAAATGTCTTTGGAATGTGCTTTGGAAATAGAGTTTGATGTAACCTTCTTTTAAATTCCTTGTAAATTCCCACCTATAAACTGGAAACATCAGTGGCCATAAACCATGGTGATTTAGGGTAGCGATCCCCAACCTGTGGGCTACGGACCACATGTGGTCCTTCGACTAATTGGAGGTGGGCCCCAGAGGACGCCTTCTCCACACCCCCCCCCTGGCCCTTTACTTCATCCCCCCCCAGCTCTTTACAACACACTTCATTGTTGTGGCGTGTCTGTATCTTATTTTGAAGGGATGTTTAAACATTACCATAGCGATCAGAGAGCGTTAGGGCAGTGGTTCAGAGTAGAGGAGTAAACTACCCCCCCACGGGCCTCAGTAAAAGGCGTTGAGTGGTCCCCGGTGAGTGGTCCCCGGCGTTGAGTGGTCCCCGGTGATAAAAAGGTTGGGGACCACTGATTTAGGGGAATCTCCACTTTCAGAGGCACTAATCCCCTGAATCCCAAGGCCAGGAGGCAACATCAGGATAAGGCCTCAGCTTCTATGTCCTTTAGGTGGCCATCTAAGGAACTGGCTGGCTGCTGTGAGACAGGATGCTGGACTAGATAGGCTACTGGTCTCATCCGGCAGGGCTGTTCTCATATTCCCATGAAGTGACTTCCTCAGCAGCCAAGACAATCTGGCTGAGAGTTAATAAAAAGAAGCATGTTATAATTACCAGCTTCATTATCAGCCAGACATAACAAATGTAGTCAAAGAAAATGGGAAACTTACAACATTTTAAGGTGTAAGTCTGGTTAGTTCCTTGCTGTTCAATTATTTTACACGTTCAGGCTGAAGAGCCGTAGGCTCAGTTTAGGATCATGGAAATAAAGTTGTCTCACATGAACACTTCAAATTTACAATTGGAATCAGGTTCTCTCTAGTGCCTAGGGACAAGAGGATTATCTATAATTCCTTTGACCCTCATCTAGCCAATGTTTCCCACAAAAGAAAAAAAAAGAAAGCGACTAATGAATTGAGATAATTCGGTGTTACATTCTATTATGATATTATGAATCAGGCTACTGGAATAGAAATGCAGGCTTTTACATATAAGAAATGTTGCTGAAATAATAAACCAAGACATTAATTATTGTCAGTACATTTTCTCTTCCTGCTTCAGGTACAGGCATTATCTTTGAGCTGAAATGTTGAGAACCACTAGGAGACAGAGATTTAGTTAATTTAATTTGTGGGCATCCCACCCTTTCTCCCAATGATGACCAAAAGCAACTTATATTTTTCTCCTCTCCTCCATTTTATCCTCACAAGTAGGTTAGGCTGAGAGAGTGTGACTGCCCTAAGGTCAGCCAGCAAGCTTCCATGGCACAAGTGGAGATTTGAACCCAGGTCTCCCAGATGCTAGTCCAATACTCTTAACTACTACACCACAATGGCTCAGCAATCCCTGTGTCAAATCTCTACTTAGCCACCAATCTCTCAAAGGCTGTCATCCCCAGAGCACTTTCCTGGCAATTAGCCCCATTTAATAACATAGGCCTTACTTCTAATCAGATCTGCTTAGGACTGCATATTTAATTACCTTGGGCCAGAGACTTTTACCTTACCAGACTGTTGTGAAGATAAACTGCATAAGGACACAACCAAAGATCCTCCTGATCTTGGAGGAAGAGTAGGATAAAAAATTGATACAGTGATAGATACATAAGTGCAACCCTTGCATATACAAAGGTTCCTATGCCCACACAACCCATCTGCAGCTATAACTGAAAGGACAATGGAAGATTGTATTACGATTTATTGTACTGCTGCTGCTAAAGATTTGAACATCATGGAATTGCACAAATCAGGCAGCTTGACTCCCCAAGATGAGAGAATTCAGAGGAAATGAAGAAGGAATTATGGAACCTCTAAATTTAGGCAATTGAGGGGGGGGTGCGCTGGGGCTGATGTGTGAACTATTAGTTCTGGTGTATCTTGAGAACACTGTTTGGAAACTATCAACTTCCATGTTTGCTGCATGGAAATCAAGACATTCATAGGGGAAAATAAGCAGGTGTGAGTTCATGCAGAGGATTATTTAACCCAACTTGTATCAAACACGTTAACCCTGAAAATCTTTCCCCAGATACCTATGGGGTCTCTTTAGCCTTGCATATATCATTTGAGGTGAGGAGATTTATCCTGGAGGCCATTTATCAGAGTAAATTGACATGTGTGGGAGCATTAAGTCATCAATAACATAACATAATTCTTTTTAGAAGATAGTCATGATATAACTAGTAGAACAAAACAGAAAACCCTGTAGTGAATGCAGTCCAATAATTGCTGCTCAGCATTCATGAACATATCCAGCGAGCAGAAACATTAAAAAGGGCTCAAAGTTCAGTTTGGATTATAGTCTTAGGGGTCTTAAAGCCAAAAGATCTGGTTCATGGCATCACTGAAACCCTCTATTATGATTGCGGCATTGATGCTCCCTTTGGGCATCTGTGTAATTAATTTAGGACTCCGATTAAATTCTGATGATCCTGAATATATTTATTTGCAACAGCTTTCCACTGTGTGAATTCTATGAAAGGTAATTGGACTAAGTCTTCACAATAAAAACAAATGCTGGTCCAAAGTGTCATGGAACCCGGTCCAAATTGTCATGCTCTGTAGCTCAGCTGGAAGCTGCAAGCAAGAAGTTGGAAAGGGAGATGTACACAGGCAATAAAGGAGAGTATTCATTCAGCGGAGCAGGCACATGGTGCTAGTTCTGCAACTGGGAGTTAGTGGCTGAGAGCCAAAGTACATGCTGAGGACCTATGGCTGAAAGGCTCCAATACGGATTGGAGCTATGCTTCTGGGGAAAGTTTTCTTTTAAAACCAAAGCTCTGCTTCCATGACAACCAGGAATACCTCCTCCCAGCTCTGTAGAGCCTCAAAATCCTTCCAGCTAGGAAAGTGATGTTGAGTGCCCGTTAGATGTGAGATGAAATACCTGGGTAATTTCTCTTACCAACGCAACACTTAACAGCTTTAATTCAAGATCTGTTTCTGTTACATGAACAGCACATACCACACAGTGACGTTTCTCTGGCTGGCTTTTCCCAACTCCCTCCCCAAGCATTTTGGTCTTCCTTTCTTTATCAAAGCAAAATTTGACAGCAGTTGACTGGCTTAGCCAGTGGGATTCGAACTTTTGATCTTTGACCAGTCATGTTCCTGGAAAAGTGGGTTTCCATGTCAAGCTATGGTCTTTCCCATAAGAAGACCATCCCATACCAGTGAAAAGTGTGCTACCTGAACAGCTCTGCAACAAAATATTTTTCTTTGTTTGGTTTTATTTATGAGAACCCCATGGAGAGCCTGTATTTGATCTGTCCTTCAGCAGCTGCACTGGCTACCAGTTGAATTCCAGATCAGATTTAAAGTGCTGGTTCTGACCTTTAAGGCCCTACATGGTCTGGGACCTGCATACCTGAGGAACCATCTTTCGGCCCTGGCTCCAGCCTGGTGGAATGAGCTGCCAACAGAGATCTGAGCCCTTACAGAATATTCAAAGTCCCGAAGTACCTGCAAAATGGTGGTCTTCCACCAGGCATTTGCTTGGGACTAATAGAGTTCCCCTAATGACTAGGGAAGGCACTGGCAAACCACCTGTATTGAGTCTGCCATGAAAACACTAGAGGGCGTCACCCCAAGGGTCAGACATGACCCGGTGCTTCCATAGGGGATACCTTTATCTTTACCTAATCTCCACCTAGGCTTGTGCCATAATCATCCCCCTCTCATCTAAGTCAGGCCAGCTACTCTACATGAATGTCTTAACATTCTGGCCTGGGAGATTTTTGACTGACAGAGTGACTGAAGTAATATTTTATTAATTTTAAGGTTTTTAGTGTTTTTATTGTATGAAATTATTCTCCTCCGATGTAAGCCACCTGAGAGCTTTTTGGAGAGAGGCAGCCTAGAAATCTAAAAATTAATTAAAGAAAATTTGCATACAATAAAATTAGTGCATAATCGGAGGAACTGGGCTTTTGGGTCCAGATCCTCCCACTAACTACGGCATCCCTGCAGGGATGCCTCTCACCCCTACCAGCTCCATGGCTCCCCAGAGTTGACAGGGGCATCCCTCCGACCCCCACCACGGTGGGAGAGCAGCATGCTGCTCCCCACCACCATGCAGTGATGGAGTGGGGGCCGTGGCAATGGAGCACTTCTGGCCCCACATTGCATCCATGGGGCCATTGCATTGGGACAGCCAGTGTGCGCCAGGGGAGCCTCTCCCCCGTGCACATGTGGGGAATGGCAGTGCTTTTTGCCCTGCCGCAACCAAACAGCGGCCGCCTGGCATGGCTGCCGACATACATAATAGGTCCCTGGTATATGTAGAACAATAATCCTGTGTCATTTCTTTCTGGAACCCTTTTTATAGCTAATTTCCCTTTCTCTGGGTCCAGTTTGGGCAATTGTGAAGCAAATAGACTGAGGCAAAAAAGCAACTCTTTCCTACACTTCCATTTATGCATTTTCAAATATATTCAGTTTAACAATTCTAATATCATGAAAACAGCAATACAAAGAGCATTAAGTATATGAATATATTTTGGGGATCATCTACTATACTCGATTTACCCTAAAATCTGATGATTGCACTTGCTTTTAGGAAAAAGAGAAACATTCTTTGTCATGTTTCAGAGACAGATGATATTGGCATTCAGATTTACTTTCAATATAATTATTCCCTTTAAAAATTTAAACTTATACAAGAATTACATCCCTTTCTTGAAGATTTATGATTATCAATGCTGACAGGATGTGTAAATCTTAGTGCAAAAGAGTACTGTTTTAATGAATAAAGATGAAAGAAAAGGCCAAGAATAATGTTTAACCCATTTTTATGCTGTGCTATTAATCACTGTAAAGGAAAGACAGTGCACTTTAAATGGGCCATATATACTGAATAAAATGCTTGAAGGTATTACATTAATCTATTAGATCACCAAAATTAATGTGGGGCTGGAACAGTTCTCCAAGCTCATTCTAACATGTTTCTAAGCTGTAAATCTAATATTATTTTCTTCTTCTGATGTGCTGCTATTTGCAGTTTTTACAGATTTGTGCTGAATTCTTCACATTTTTTTATTTGGCATCTACCTCTGAAAAGAGAAATCCTTACAAACACTGCTATCATAACACAGATATTTCTTTTCTTAAATGTAATCCTAGAAGTTTTACTATATATGAGGGGGGGGGATTCAAGAGTTCTTCAAGAGAAAATTAAACGTGGATCAGAAAATCAATGCATAAAGCAAGAATTAAAATGTGAGTACTTTGGCTTATGCCAACATAGTATGTCCTAATATCATTGTATTCCCCTGAATCATTTTGTATTTTAACATTACATTTATGAATAAGTTCATGCATGTCCCTTTTCTTTAAAACAAACCTTGTGGGATCTCTTTACTTATGAATAAGAAAGAAAGAAAGAAAGAAAGAAAGAAAGAAAGAAAGAAAGAAAGAAAGAAAGAAAGAACAGACCTAGTATCAAGAAAACAGCATTTATTTATTTAGATTTATATACCGCCCTCCCCGAAGGCTATGATATACTTATCATAATAAACAAATATGTCCTCAGAAGAGCCCTGTGCTCAGCCAATACCAACAGGCTAGTGTTCCGGGTCCCCAAAGAAATCTGACTGTCCTTGAACAGGGCCTTCTCATCCTTGACTCCTGCCTGGTAGAATGAGCTCACAGAAAACACGAGGGCTCTGTTGGAAATCACTGAGTTCTGCAGGGCCTATAAAACAGAGCTCTTCCACCAGGTTGAGGTCAGTAAAACCATCAACATCTAATTGGTCTCCCTCCTGTATCACTCTGCTACCCTGGGTTCTGGTTCCAAATGCATGTAGAATTTTTAGAACGTATTGTTAAACACATGTTGTCCACTTCCCTGAGTTTGTTCCGGTAGAGAGGATGGTTTATAAATTTAAATCAATCAATAAAATAGAAATAAATAAATAATATGATAATTTTCAACTTTGGGAAATTGGGATAAAAGCTTTTAAAAATATGGCATGTGAAAACATTCCTGAAATTTTGATGGGGGGAAGAGAGCACCCAGTGTCGGAATTCAAGGTGTATACTTTTGAATAGTTTGTTTTTAGAAAATGCAATTCACTCCTCAATCCCAAGAGGGCTCTTATCATATGGGGGAGTTTTGCCACAGGCAACTTCTCACTTTGCAGGACGACAATGATAAGAGAAGCTGACCTTGGTGTAAACTGCATGGAGCTTTTATTCCAATCCCAGATCGATTCAGTCCCTGCCCTCTACACAGAATGCGATTTCTGTTTGGATTTTGGGCGATTTAAATTTTCCTTCTGCAGCAAGAAGGATTGATCCGGAGTGACCTTACCTTTATTGTGCGATATCTTAGAGTGCTTTTAAACCTCAATATTTTTCAAATCCAGATTCGGAAAGCAAGCTCCGTGGTAGAGAACCTCTGATAGGCCCCACCTGGTCATGTGACAAGCTTGCCTTAAAGGAGAAGCCCCTATTTTCTCTCAACTTCTGTCAGTCCTGGATTTTTTCTCCCTTCTCTGCCTTTTTTGATCCTCTCCCCCCCCCTCCAAGAAAAGAAAGAAAGAGGCTTGGATCCTCCCCCCCTTCTGAACTACACTAACCATGTGCAGAAGACTTTCATGTTTCAGTGGGGAGGGGGGAAAGAGGAAAATCCGAATTCAAAGCGATCTGGATTCAACAGGATTGACAATGGAATAAACAAAGTAAGTGCAGACTCTGCCCTTGTTTCAGTGTCGCCCTTTTGGACTTGGCAATCTTATTTATTCAAATATATTGTATACCTCCTTCCCCACATTCTTTAGGCTCGCACATCAGTGCACTGGACTCTCTTCACAGTCTCTGTATTGGGGACAGCCATGCTGGCTGATTGCCTAACTCCTGGAAAGGTAGCCACACATGCATAGTTTTGGAGACAGTCAGCCTGCAGCTGGTTATACACTTTGAGAGCCTGGGGTAGGTGCAAGGCCCAACAAATGGCTGCATTTAAAGAAATCGGCTGCCTATTGAGAGGTATTTTTGGAGAGAAAGGTTCTAGTTAGCTTCTCTCTGACAACCCTCAACAGGTTGCATTGGCTATTCAGCCCAGAATCCTGGACATAATGGCAGGCTGAAAAGGGGGGGAGGCAACATGGAATGACCCCTCTGGGCATCAGCCTTTGTTGAGTTCTCCTGCCCCCCCAGAAATGCAAGCCTTCAACCAGGCTCTGAATCCACAGAACCCCTTAAGGGGGCCCCTAAATCTAGGGGAGGCCAGTGCACAAGCTTCACTGCCCCAAAATTGATCCTTCCCATGCTACACTTCCGCTGTTTGTGACAATTAAACAATAATACAATCCAACATCTAACAATTAGTCCAACAGTTCATAAACAGGGAGGGAGGGTTGGTTTCACATCTTTGGGCGCCCTGAGGGAGAAAAGAGGCAGAGCAATGTCAGGCCATCCATTTAACTGATGCCTAGCTCAGCCACTCCCCCTGTTGCCATGCCAACACACACCCTGCCCAGAGAATGCCAGGGCTGGGAGTTCTCTCCCACCAGCCAGATTCCTGTCGGCATTCCTCCCCCGCAGTGATAATGGCCCCATTTTGATGAGTCTTGGGGGCTTTTCTTCCATGTGCTTTCTACTGGCCCTAATGTGACTGTTTTGAAGAAATAAGTTTCCTCCCCAGGACCTATAAATAAATGAGAAGATGTGGTATTCAAGGCACTTCTAAGCTTCTACCCGGCTTGAGCCCAAAATACAATGCAATTCCTGAAGCCTAAAAATATCTTGGAGGGAAAATTCCGCACTTATTAATGACTGTTTTGGCATGCAGTATTGAGACACCCTCTGTCTTCAGTGCAATGCTTGGTGGTTTTGCAAGCAAATTCCTATTTAAATCCCAAATATAATCAACATGGTACAAGATGGGATGTACTTCTTTGATGACACAGGACACTTTTCATATCACTGATGAGATGCCTAAATACTTGGAACTCTATTTCCTATTCACCTACTATTTCTGCAGTGCCATTACATGTACAATTGCCAACCCTTTCTCCTCTACCGTCTTGTTTGTTGTACGTGAATGACATGACAGCGCCCCTTCTGTTTTAGGAAGAGTACATTGCCGTCATAACAGACCTGAACCATTTAATTCAAATATCATACGACCTGATTTAGTTGTGCCTGATGTTTTTTAACAAGCCCACCAATCATATTAACCATTGATAAAACTTACCTCATTATATACTGACTGAACATGAACTATATTTTCCTCTTCTTTCATTTTAAACCAATGGAAACAGGCAAGTTGACATTAGCAAATGTATATGATCAAGTCATGAGGTCAAGTAGACTTTGCAGTGTAATGAAGTCACCATTTTTCAGTTGTTTCAAAAGAGCTTAAGAAATATTGTTCCTGAAACTTTTATGTTCTTTGGCAAAGAACACTCTCTAACCTAATTACTTATCTTTCACATTTGAAGATTCACATACACACACAAACAGAGAAGGAGGAGAGAGGGAAATGCATCAGATTATTTTTAAAAGCTGTTTGCCAGACAAGACATATCTCAAAAAGGGAATCGTCATTATTCCTGTCAGGTTACCAGTAAAGCTCTCTGATATATTAGTCCTGAGAGGGGTAAATGCTTTGGCACCCAAACCTACAAATATCACTATTTCTTGGATAATATACCACATATACATTTTGAGGCATACATTTATGGTACAAAATTGGATTTTAAAAAGGGTTTCCTGAAAAACAGCACAATTCTTACTTTTTGGACTAGTTCATTAGAGTTTAGCTCTCATTTGGGTGCCATTTCTTTTCAGAGATGGATGTCTTCTTCCTGGTACAAGGTAATCATCATATAGCCAAATCTGAATATGATGGCTACTTTTAAAAAGTGTGCTGAAATTGCATCTGATTGAAATTACAGCTGAGGAAACTCTGCATCTCAGCCAACAGAATTCTGGATGCCACTGAGGAGGGAGGAAGCACCGCCTGGATGTGCATCTGGGTGCCCTCCTACCACTCAAGAAGACATTTGTAAGTTTGCTGTTTCAACTTAAATTGCATGGTTCCAATATAAGGAACAGAATGGCCATTCTAGTTATATACTTCTTTATATAACTGAAAGGTTTTGGGACTATCTGTAAAATGACATCATGGACACAGTATTTTGTTTACTCACCTGGAGGTCTTCATATTATGTGATACTGAGATCAAGCTACTTGGTCCACAAGAATTCTATCTTTATAACTTACTAAAATTATAACAATGTTCCAGTTCAGTTCATTTCTAGTGCCACTTTCAGCCTTCATTGTCAAGATGCTGTTTGAAATTCATGGAACTGTCTTGGTCCAAATTGTATAAATGTGCTGTAAACAAAAGCTGGCATATATACTGAGAAAAAAATGCAAAATATAGCTAAGCAGAGCAGTGAACCAATTGTCCAAACTAGAAACTCTTGAACTTTCTGATGGGAAACTGCAGTGCAATATCCATTTACCAAAGCCAATATTTCACAATAGAGTGTAATACAATGTTATAAACAATTTAGGAATGCTATCCAATCTGGATTCATTTATCTGACTAGAATAACACAACTTTTGAGCTGCTGGCTGGAGGACTGCAGCCTTGAAAAGAGACAGACAGACAGACAGACAGACAACAGACAGACAGACAGATTGATCATCTGGTTAAAAATATATATACATATACTTGACCTTAATGGAATCCTGGCTCATGAACTGATTCACTGCTTTGGATGTATCATTCTCCAAGCTTTTTTCTTCCTCCTCTTTTAGGGCAGGATGTATTCCCCAGTGGTCCCCAACCTTTTTATCACTGGGGACCAGTCAATGCTTGACAATTTTACTGAGGCCTGGGGGGGGGGTAGTCTTTTCCCAAGGGACTTTGCTGCCTCAGCCCCTGCTCTGCTTGCTTTCCTGCCAGCACTCCTGACTTCCCGCCGCCCACTGGGGGCGCTGCCAGCAGCAGCTGTGCAGTGCCACGATGAGGGGGAGCCCCAGCCATGGTGGCCGCTGGAGAGCACCAAAGGTGAGCTGGTGGCAGAGTGGCAGGGCAGCCCCCAAGGCAGCAGCCGGGGAGGAGGACGAGGAGGAGCTGCGGCCCGGTACTGATTGATCCATGGACCGGTCCGAGTCCCCGGACCGGGGGTTGGGGACCACTGCCCTAGAGGCAAAGGAACATATGTGGAGTTGTTACAGGCAAAATTCATTTTGCTATATGGCTAGCAAAAGAACTTGCTTATCAGGAGGCAGCATCTATTTCCTCAGTACACAGTACAACAGGGATCTTTTTTGGCTCAGCTGCTTTGGCAAAGAAAAACAGCTGGGCTTTTTGCTTGACTCAGTCTTCCATCCTCATGGTAGGTACTAGCCTTCTGGAGGTGAGGAAGCTAAAGCTGTGACCATTTATTCACCCAACAACTTGTGTGAATCTCATGATTCGATGTCCATGTGCAAACTTCTGGTGTGACATTTGGTTTAAAAAAAGCATTTGAAAATATTTAACAGGGTTGTAGTCCTGTAGCTGAAAGATTACACTTTTAATAGACATCAGTAGCTGCTATGAGCTTCATGTTAATTGGTGGGGAGATCTTCTGATCAGCTCCATTTGAGGATCAATCCTCATTTTGACCTCGTGCACCACAGGTGAATTGGTTCTGAAGCAGGAGGTGAGGTAGGATGAACTGACAAATAGTTTCACAGAGTACTTTGGATATAAGCTGAATATTTGAAGAGAAATCCTTAAAAAAATAATTTGGTGGCAGAGGATTGTTTAGTACAACTTCAGAATATCATTGCATGCCATCTGTTCATCCATGACCACAATATATTTGATGGGTGCATATGACATGGCCCTCTTGGTCCACAGCAGGGAACAGATTCTTTTATGAACACTGTAAACCAGGCTGATCTGGTGCACAAAATCCAGTTTCAGAAAGAGTATAATCCTCCTGCAGCCATTTTCCTAAGTGCCCCAAATGGCTGCCCAAAAGAATGTTATATTGACACATACTACCATGGTGCGAAAATTCTAAATCCTCATTCTGAGTGCTTGATCTTCCATCAGGTTGGGATCAGGTATGCCAACCATCTTGTGGCAAACATGTTTGACAGATAGACCTACCATGCTAGATGGCTGTGATTGCTCACCGACCTGTCCTACAATTTGATCAGTTCACTGTGATCAGCCTCCAATGGCAGTTAAAATGATGAAGACCCGTTGAGCCCATGAGGCAAGAGATGGAAAAAACAGGATTGACTAAAAAGGCTGAGCAATAAAGTCTTTGTTTACTCAGAAATTGCTTTGCCACTTCATACAGGTAGAAACCAAGAAGGAACTCTGCCAGAATGAGGTCCCAGATCTTACTCTCATTTTCAAAGAAAAGCAATTTTGTCAGTCGCTAACTCCATCACAATAACTTGGTAAACATTATAATAATTCCACGGCCAGCAAGCCTTCCTTCTCAGCTGTCTGCTTCTCAGCTGTATGCTCCAACTGCCAAATGGCCGTAGAGCAGCTTTGCCTCTGAACAATAGGCATGGTGTTTTGGATCATCCCCTTTGGCCTTGAAAAGCCTCTCTCTCTCCCTTTTTTTTTTTACATCTGTTAGATAGGTGGAACAAATTCTCTCTGTGAGGGTTGTAAATAAATAATGATATGTGAGGTAGTCAGACTTTTGAATATAAATGATAAAATGAGCATGAGCTTCAATAATAACATAAATTCAAAATAGCAGTACTTTTCTTCTAGGCCCAACAGGCCCAAACGGTTTACTACTAGTGACTGATGGAAAAATGCTCCCCAGTTTACTACTGACAAACAGAACATGAGCCCAACTGGCTGGTTTTTGAGTATCCCTAGCTAGAATGGGAGTGACAGTGCATGGATTCAGCATATTGTGCTAGCTTTTCCTGGACTTTGCAAAATAGGTGAATTGAATTTGAATCATGAGAGAAGCAGGACACTTCCTTTCCCTCTGATTGGAGTGGTCATATAACAATGTACTACAGTTGCACCTGTTCTCTGAGAATTCAAATGAAGCACCAGACCTCTGGAACATGGCAAGCATTTTACACTGACTTGGTATATTAAGAAAAGGGTGTGTTCTGCTGAGTTTTAAAACAAACAGTGTTTATTATTGCTATTAAATGAATTACTATGGTTGAATAAAGGTAAAGGTATCCCCTGTGCAAGCACTGGGTTATGTCTGACCCTTGGGGTGACGCCCTCTAGCGTTTTCATGGCAGACTCAATACGGGGTGGTTTGCCAGTGCCTTCCCCAGTCATTACCGTTTACCCCCCAGCAAGCTGGGTAGTGATAAAGAAGAGTGCCTTAAGCCTAATATGAGAACTACCTCATTAAACAGTGATAGCAACTGCAGAAGTAGCTTCAAAGAAACCAGTGGTTTATTCAGGTTCATTCCTTTCACCCCACATTGTAAGCCTATTACATTGCAATCTGACACTTGTCTAATAATGTAGACAGTGTCATCCTAAGAATACTACCCTAGGACTAAATTCCATTGAGTATATTTGAGTAGCATTCTGAATGTAGCTGCCTAAAATAGTTCACTCGGCTCAGTTCTATTGTGCTTTGGTCTTCTTATTCCATGCTTTCTAGAAGAAAACATTTCAGGCTGACAGCAGATAGGTATGCCTTTCTGCTGATAGGTTAAATGGAAGGGGGAAAGCAAAACTGAGGGTTTAAAGGGCTGCTAGACATTTAAATCTAATGGCTGACAGGCATGCCAAGCTGTTATCAGTCTGAATTCCCCCTCCCCTAAAAAGCATGGATTGAGGAGATCAAAGCACAATAGAACTGAATGAACAAAATAGGGATGGAGTGAAATTGATTTAAGAGGAAGTGAAATTTATCACTGAAATGGCTTGCATCCATTTTAGTCTGACAGCAGAGCAAGTGCTCCCATCTGCTGTCAGCCTGAAATAGCTAGCGGCCATTTTAGTAGTCTCTTTCATTTCCCCTTGCTTGAAAGGGGGGAATGAAATAAACTGGCCTGAACTGACTGGTTGGTTTGGGGGCTTTGGGCTAAGTTCACTTGGGGGGTTTGGTTCAAGAACAGCTTGAACACTGAACAGAACAAGAATTTTCCAGTTCATACTCAGCTCTAATCTATGTGAGAAGGAGGGCAGTTCATGATCTTTTCATCCCTCTTCAGCGTCCTACACGAATAAATTCTTTGTTCATGTTTGTCCTTCAGCTAAGGTTGCGGTTTGAGTTGCCAGATTTACACTGAGAAAGTCCTGGGTTATTGGGGATGAAGCACAGGGGATGATGCCACAGTGTTTACTCTCCTCCAAAGCATCCATTTTATCTAGGATAGCTGTACTCTGGAAATGAGCTGTACTTCCAGGGGATCCCCAGGTCACACTTAGAGGATGGATCTCTACTCTTTGCAGAAGGTTTTCATAGCCTTGCATGAGCCTTCCCTCATGCATCTACCAGAACAAGCCTAATGACCTTGATATGCTCTTTGGGGTCCATTATGCACGGCTGCCGAAACGGCGATTTCGGGTCACATGGAAAACGCGGAGGGGGAAGACCGGTTATGCACGGGGCGATTTGGCCGCCACTTCTGGTTGCGCCCCGGTCACCCAGAAGCTGCGCTTTCTTCCGCGTTTCGCTAACGTGGCTTTTTCGGCGGCATGCACCGAAGCTGTGGCCGGTTGCAGCCAGCACTGTGCGTTATCGGTGATTTTAGTCTCCGCCATTCCACCCCGAATGTGCGCTAAAACCCCCGTGCATAATGGGTCTAACTGATCCTGTTAATTTCAGTGCGGTATTGCAATCTTTCTTGTTTCTGCAGTCTGTTTCTTTGTCCTGTATTCTTCACGCACAACTATTTATTCAAACTACCATTGTTCTGTGAGAAAAACACAGTGTAGGAACCATAGCCATGCAATCTTTTTTGTTTAATGTCTATAATTCATTTTATGAGTGTTTAAAACATTTCAAAAATATCTATAAAATCATGCTTTGATCCAGATGATTGGGTGCATATTTAAATGAGATTCGCTCTGTGGCAAACAGTAGCTGATTTATGCCTATTTACTTCTTGAAGATCCGGTGTTATAGCTATTGATCTTCCCCAAAACATTAGAGAATTGAGATCATTTCCCATCTCTTCCAGTCACAAAATTGCTCCAATAGATGAAACAGATTCAGTCTGTTTATCCTCTGGAGAGAACAAATATGGTCCTTTTCTGGCACATTACAATTGTTGCAAATATCTTGAATGGATCTCTGATTAGCGAATGAAAAATTAGCAATTTTATCTACTTGAGCGGCAATTAGTAATCTGGCACTGTACTGTTCCTCATTGTGGATCTAGTACCTTTTAACTTAATAAAAGAAATAAAACCTCGAGTTTTTATCTGTCATCAGGGCTTTTCAGCGACATAATCCATGAATAAAGCACTAATGTGCTGCACAGTTGAAATGGCTGCTTTTTCATCCTGTAATTGAAAATAATGGAATACCATAACATACCGTTAAAACCAATTATAGTAGCTCAAGTTACTGCAGCAAAAAGCCTGCAGAGGTACCTGACCAGAGACAGCATAATCAAGGCTGAATCACAGGCACAAGGGCTCCTCACACAATCCTCTCATGCCATCGAACGACGACAGCAAAAGCAACACTAAATACTCGATGTGTTTGGAACACACATCACATCAACTCAATAACCCTTGTTGAGAAATTCCCCCTTAATGCCAAAGAATTCCCTCTCCACACACACACACAACAACAACAGCGACAAGAATAATCATCGCCCAGTATGGGAAGCAATTGGAATTACCAGAAGTGTCAGACTGACTGGATAAATGTGGAAAACTTTGTAAGATGGCAAAACGGACAAGATTAGTGAACAGGAGACCTTTTGAAGAATTTCAAGAGCATGGGTAGCATTACATAGACGATATGAATAAGTAGTGTTTAAATTTTTATTAGATTAGAGGAGTTACTGGTGAGGATAACAATTGTACTTTTTCTTCTTTGTCTTTTCCCCTATAATTTCAAAAATAATAAAATAATTTACCAAAAAACTCCCAAACCCCCTTGCTGTTTGGATAAGAGGATATCTGCCTCCTAGTGGTGGCTGGGAAGAAGACAGTGTGCTGTGGCTGTTAAAGATGGTTGCTAGAATGGTTGCAACTAGGATCCCACGGCCTGTTTTTTTTTACATGTAAACAAACCAGTTGAGTTCCTTCACAAGTGGCTAAGATCATTTCGCTGGGAAACTTGGAAAATCTTCCTAAATTCCCATTATAGAATGAAGAACTAAAAAAAAATCAGGATTTTTCTACCATTTCTACCATTACTGATGGTATAAGAAAAGAACTGAAATGAGGATGAGAGAAGTAAAAACCAAAATGTTCTCCTCACCTCCAGTTGCGACACCAGAAAAAAAAATCTGAGGAGACACAGAAGGGGAATGTATATTTCTGGTTGGGCAAACTTAACAGAGATGTAATAAGATTTCAGAAAGAAAGATAAAGTACATTTCATAGCAAAACACCAATGCTAAACATGTTTTCTCTCAAATAAATCATGATGTTAGGCAATATTCATTTTTATAAAGCATGTATCAATCAAATTCAAATTACAGTAAGGTAAAGAGATTTTGAACAAGTTTTAAGTTGCTACACCAACAATTCCATGGTGTACATATTAAACAGACTGAAAATTCTCTGGAAAACAGCCATTTTTTGAAGCAATGCAAACAGAACTTCCTAACTGTAAGAATGCAAGTAATAGCAAACTAAGACTCTTAGTCCCTGTACTCATCTTGTTTTTTCCGTCTTGTATATTGTCGTGTATTGAGAAAGGGTAGTATGCTGATCTAAAGGAGATGAATGTGTCAGTTTTTGTGTAGTTCTGCAAAATGATCAACAACAGTACCAAGGTCAATGATTTCTTACATTTTCTTTCGATTGACAGCATGGCAATGCTGCTAGCCGATCATGACCCATCCTGTTCCTTAAAGCAGCCTTAATGTGCCACAGACATGAAAATGTCCTTTCACATTCAGAAGTCGATGGATGTATTGTCAGGCACACACACTATGGAGTTCACTGAAATACAGTTTTAGTTCTTCAGGAACTAAGGGTCAGAATTTGGTTTATTGTATTAATTTTGACTTGTCTTTCTTGTGAGTTCTGCTCAAAAACATCTATATCACTACTGTAAAGTAAAGGTAAAGGTATCCCCTGTGCAAGCACCGAGTCATGTCTGACCCTTGGGGTGACGCCCTCTAGCGTTTTCATGGCAGACTCAATACGGGGTGGTTTGCCAGTGCCTTCCCCAGTCATTACCGTTTACCCCCCAGCAAGCTGGGTACTCATTTTACCGACCTCAGAAGGGCGGAAGGCTGAGTCAACCTTGAGTCGGCTGCTGGGATTGAACTCCCAGCCTCTTGGGCAAAGCTTTCAGATGGCTGCCTTACCACTCTGCGACACAAGGGGCTCTTATCACTACTGTAAGGTTCTGTAAATGGTCAGAGTTTTCTGGATCAATAAAGTAACAGCACCTAGGATTGAAAGCAATAACTCCATTGAAAACACTGCAGTTGTCGGTAACTTATCGCTTAAGTTCACTCATAGTGTCATCAATAACAGGAAGAAACACCTTGATCATTTCTGCATAGGAATATGTGCCCGGACAGCCTTCGAATGTAGGTGGCTTTTAGAGCCCCCTGTACATAATGTTGCCTGCATCTTGAGGCTGTCTGGGTCACGATTTGGCCATTTTTAACTTACGATTTTGGGAATCGCCAAAACTGGCTTAACCACTCCAAATCGCGCATCCCATTGAAGAGCAACCAGGGATAAGACCGTATGGAGGGGGAAATGTGCGATAGTCTTGGCAGGTTTGTCTTGCCCTCGTACCTGTCCTCCCTTTTCCATTTACTGCTTTGAATATGTTTTTTTGTTGTTGCAGAGACCGCAAACCTACATTGTCAAAGGTGAAATAAAATCTTCTTTAAATTGTCCATGGTCTTTTGGGGATCAGGCAGGCAAAACACAACCCCTCTTCTATTTTCTGGAAGTGGGGATTGAGCTGTGAAAGTGGGGGTGATTGGGCTGCCTTCTCCCAATCATACAGGGGTTTGAGCAGCTTGTTTTAAAGCCAACAATTTACAGAAAAAGTCTTTTTGGGCTCTAGGGACCATGTTCAGCGTCTTAGAAATCCACAAAGAGAGAAATAAACTGCAACAGAATACGAATTCAAATAAAAGGAGAGGAATGCTTTATTGTTCTGGTGTTTCTCCATAGCAACGGGGCAGTGTTGATTTCTCTTAAAA
The DNA here is from genome assembly GCF_049243985.1 of Paroedura picta. Taxonomy (NCBI): domain Eukaryota; kingdom Metazoa; phylum Chordata; class Lepidosauria; order Squamata; family Gekkonidae; genus Paroedura; species Paroedura picta. The sequence continues at coordinate 26,627,020 of NC_135377.1, forward strand.
ATGCATCTGTGTTTTAGCATAACCGCATGGAAATGCAGAAGTGTCTTACTTTTTAAAGATAAATTAATTTTGGGGCCGGGGTGGGAGAAGGTTTCAGTCCACGAAAGAACTGCTGTGCTGTGATTGGTGGCTTGCTGTGACTGACAAGCCAAGGAGTGGAGGGAAATGTTCAGCTTGTTTTCCCTTGCAGCCTAGTCAGAAGGCAAAAAGCTGTGACAGGGCAGAGGGAAAATGTGGGAAGGATCTCATAGGGAGGGCTGCAAATGCAAGATTTACCATCCTGCATTCGCAAGCAGGAAGCCACTCCCCTCTGTTCAGAAATGGTCCTTGATTTTAAAAGTCATTTCGGGGATTGATGCTTTCTGCTGTGTTTAATTCAGTAAAGCAGCTTTGGGATTTTTTTTTCTTTTGTTTGCATTTTGATTGAATTTTCTCCTGCAAACATCTCCACTTGCTGAACTTTTCATCCTGATCCCTGAAATCTTGCAATTTATCAAATAAGGAATTAATTAGAACACAAGCCTGAGTCGAGTCACAATCTGGTTTTGCAAATAGTCTAATACCATTTTATGTTCAAGAAGCACTTCACTAAAGAGTCAAGAAAAACACAGTGCTGAAATCTATTTGATTTAGACTTCTATCAGCCTCTACACTTTTTGAGAATTTGATTCCATACTGATTCTATTCGGAAGCAGTACAATTGCACAAAGTGTAGATTTAGCAGCTAAAAATGATGCAATCTGTCACACCCAACAAATCTCTGACGGGCTTTTAAATTCAATAATTCTGTTCCGTGTTCGACTTTGCAATTTAATGAAATGTGGATGCACGTAAGAATAGGATACAAATGCATATATTTGTCGAAGAAAGCTAAAGTACTTTTATTTATTTATTTATTTATTTATTCATTCATTCATTCATTCATTCATTCATTCATTCATTCATTCATTCATTTATTTATTTAGATTTTATACTGTCCTTCCCTACAGTTCTGGGCGGTTTACAGAAACATTTTGGAACATTTACATGGGACAGTATCAGTATCGATACAACAATATAACAACAATAATATACGAACTGGAACTACAACACTATTTCCACAACAATAACTTTGACACTTCCTTGGTAGGTTCAGCCTCTCAGTCTGGGGGGGGGGGCTGTAGATGTTATGGGTCAGTCGGTCTCAAGCAAATGCCTGGTGGAAGAGCTCCTTTTTGCAGGCCCTGTGGAACTGTGGAAGTTCTGGCAGGGCCCTGATCTCTTTGGGGAGCTCATTCCACCAGGTGGGGGCTAGGACTGAAAAGGCCCTGGCCCTTGTTGAGGTCCGATGTGCCTCTTTGGGGCCAGGGATCTGCAGCCAGTTGGAAGTGGCAGAGCATAGAGCTCTTCTGGAAGTATAGGCAGAGAGGCAGTCTCTCAAATACACTCGATCCAGACTGTGTGTAGCCTTAATGGTGATTACCAAAACCTTAAGCTTAATCCAGAATTCAACTGGGAGCTAGCCGAGTTCTTGAAGTATTAGCTGGATGTGAAAACTCCAAGATATCTTAGTGAGGATCCTCGCTGTGGTGTTCTGCATCAGTTGTAGTTTCCAGATCAAGGATAAGGGTAGGCCTGTGTAGAGCAAGTTGCAGAAGTCCAGTCTAGATGTGACCATCGCATGGATCACTGTGGCTAGGTGCTCTGGTTCCAGGTAGGGCGCTAGTAGTTTGGGTTGGTGGAGGTGGTAAAATGCCAGCCGTGCTATCTTTGTGACCTGGGCTTCCATTGTAAGGGAAGCATCCAGAATCACGCCCAGGTTTCTGACAGAGTGAGTCACTAGGAGCTGCACACCGTCCAGGGTGGGCAGGCGCACTTCCTCCCATGGTCCCTTCCTACCTTTTCATGGTCCCTTTTCAGCAACATCAAGATTGGAGAAGTAGGTGCCCAAGAAGAGGCACAAAGATATGATGTGCTGGCTGGCACGTTAGGGATGGCCTGATGCTGGTATGCTAGGTGTGCGGGTAATGAGGCAGGCTATAAATAGTGCCATGTGCGCTAGCCCAGCCTTATTTGCTCCTGGGAGCTGCTATGATGGAAGGTTCCCCTTCCACCCTTCCTAGGTTTATAGTTGTAAAAGTTATGCATTTACTGTTATGGTTGTTGATATCTGATCACATGGTATTATGTTATCTTTTGTCACAGCTTGCAGGATGTCATATGGGGAGCTTGAATTTTGGGGGAGTATGACCTGTGTCCCAACTCCCAGGTTGGGGCTTTCTAAGAGGTGGCTTGGTGTAAACAACCCGACCCTTGGGGAAAGGCTTGGCCCGAGGTTGGGTCAATTGAAGTGTGTACCCCCTGCACTACCTTGGCTTGGATACTTCCCAGGTAGGGACCATAGTGTCTATGGAGCCCCTGTTCCTGGCTGGGAGATGGGGAAGGATTCCTGGTGGGGCCACTAGGGTTAAGATTCAGGTTGGGGTGTGGTCTATTGACCACAGGGCAGACTTCCCTCCATGTCAAACCAAGACTCCTGGTTTTATTAAAGTTGTGCCTGGTTATGCCAACATAATAATGTGTAAAGCTTCTTTCTTGGGGCTGGTAATGCCCGCTTGCTTGTCAATGACACAGCTGGAAACCAACAGACCATTCATATACAGTGCCATTGTAGCAATAGCAGAGAACTACTGGCATGTGTTCCTATCAATTTGCCTGCCCAATCTCTGGGCCACCTTGTCCCCAAAAGGAGGAAGGAAGGAGAGACAGCCTGCCCAGCCAGGTAAGCTTCACTGTCTATTCACTCATTGCAATACATGCCAGTAGTTCTCAATAAACAAATACACCATTGAAAAACTTGGGCAGTCTTTGGAAGAGAGCTAATGACTGAAAACTAGACAAGACATCATCTTTCATTGAGTTTAGCATTGCTTCTTCCTTGCTGAGTGAAGGACAGGATGACACAGCTTCCCTTTCAAGTGGGGACTGCGTTGCCCTCACTGCGCAAGACATTGAGCTGGCCCAGCTAAAGTTGGGGAGAGGCCATTGGCCCACATAATGGTATACATAATGACCAATTTGCCTCTTTCCCCACCATTAGCTCATGGAACCATAACCATTTTCATAATTTTTGAAACAAGCCATGTATGTGTCTGTCAAACTCCCAGGGACTTCAGGTTCGCCTCTTCCCTCTTGCTTCCTTCTGTACATTCTTTCCTTTTAAAAAGAAGGAAAGAAGGGGATTACATGGAGTTTTGTGTCCCTAGACAGTAGAAGAGAGAATCTTTTTCTTCCTCCAGTTGTCCTTTCCTTTTGTTCAGGAAGGTAGCTGTCATTCTTGTACTATGAATTTAGTTGAGTAGCAATTGGGGAATCATTGTAGGATGCAAATGGATGCCCAACCACCATGGCAGGCCTTTACCTTTCTTTACCTTTCTTGAGACTCTCTTACTTGTACAACACACTTCTCTGTCATAGTGGCTGCAATTTTCTATTTAGGAAACTCAATTAGTTGCTGATAACCTAGTGCAATTCCTATTAAGTTATCTTGTCATCAGAGTGTACTTGTACATTTGCATTTGATGCACGAAGAGCAGTTGTTTCTGCTTTAGACAAAGACAGATTGTTGTATGCCTGCATTCAAGATAATTAAAACCAACTCTGCATTCAAGATAATTAAAACCAAGTCTGCATTGCAACAAGGCCAGACACTTGGCATTTGAAACCACACTGAGGGTAGATAATCTGCTGTTCACCCTTTAATAATAAAAATTGACCAACTATGGTTTGGGGATGTGCTGCATGTACTAGCTAGTGATTCTTCATTATGTAATGAAAGAATGATAAATGAATGTATTTATAAATACTCAATACCCCTGCTAACAACATACCCTGGCCATTAATTTAATTGTGACCGCTGCATTCTACAACACACAGGCTTTCCAAATGAAACAGGATGCACCAATAATTTGCAGGCAATGACATTTATATATATCTATCTTGATTAAAGCCTATAGGGCAAACGAAGCTGCTGAATCCAATAAACATCTGGTTTGCTGCAGTGAATCTGTATCCTTGGATTTGTGCAGGATTCCTGGGCTACCTATTAGAATCTGACATAAATCCAGAAAATTCCCTGAAAAGCTTATAATATCCTGTTTGAACAGGCAGGAATTCTAGATATACAACTCTCAAATCAATTAAATAACAATAGGCTACATTTTTAAAAATGTAGCTGGAATCCCAAGAGCCACTTCAGTCACAACAAAGTGGTGACACAAGACTTAACAGTGCCAAGCCTAAACAGAGTTACAACCTTCTCAGCTTATTGGCTTCAATGGACTTAGAAGGGAATACCTCTGCTCAAGACTGCACTGTTAGACACAGATTGGGTTGCACAGTTCTCTGGATTTTGCTTCACCTCATACCAAATTTACAATTGTGACTGCACATTTGAGCTCAGTGCACAACTTTCTTTTAATTACAGAACAACATAGTATTAATTCTTTCTCTTCCCTCCCATAAATTTTATTATCTTACCATAAAGAAAAAGTTAATCAGAAAGAGAATAGTTAAAGATTTCATATGATAGTCCCAACAGTCTTGAAATTCTTCTGGTGGTCTTCTGCTGATTAAATGAGTTAACTTTGCCATTACCGCAAGCTCTCTGATCTTTCCAGTCCATAAGTCTATGTCAGGTGGTTCTTGATACTTCTATCTCGATGCAATCTGGAATCTAGCAGAAGTGGTCGCATGGAAGAAGAATCTGCTAGCTTGTTTTGAATATTAATCATTTCATTTATATAATACTAGTTTCAGGAAGCACATAATGTTCTACACATTCTTCTTGACACAAAACTGTTAAAAACTTATTCTTATTAGCTCCTCAATTTATTTACACAAATCAAGTAGAGCAAAGGCAAGTTGCCATAGCAACAGAAGATGTTGCAAACAATTTTATTTCTTCTTAATTGCTGCATATTTGTATACAAACAACTTAATGGTATCTTTTCGCTCCAGTTAGAGACTTTGAAGTTGTAAGGATAACTTTGACTTTGAATTCTCTACTGATTGTCAATTTAGCTGCAAAAACAAAAAACAAAAAACAAAAAAGGCAGGGGGATATGAAAATAAGCCAGACTTTGTCACTGTGAAACTCCATGTAGACAAGCAGCTTTCAAAACTTTAATATATTTCTGTTGTCAGTGCTTGCGCTATACTTGTTTAGCGTTGCCAAAGGGGGGCAAAAATGATGCATTCTTCCTGTAGTCTCATTTATCATCATTCCTTATTTGCTATTGTTAGTTGCTTTCTACAGGTTAGGCTGTCCAATGTTCACCCCATCAAATGGTACATCAACACATATTTCTTCCTTTATATTTCTCCCAGTATATATTTCATTTAAAGCCAAACTCTGTGTTGTGTGTGTTGGTGCTGGACGTAATTTTTGTTGGTATTCAGCTTTACTTGAATCTCCATACTCACCAGTGACCCTTTATACTTTGTTTAGTTCTTTCTTGAAATGAGCTGTGGAATACTGTTTACTTCAGTGCGCTCTGGTGTCCCTCATGTTCTTTTAATGCAGGGTCTTGGTGTTGTACATTGTGTACATCTTGACACTTACTTGAGCAGGTTATAAGTTCTAGAGCCAGCTCTTCCTTGCTGTTGCAGGACAGGTCACTGGAGTCTAATCGTTTTTTTGGACAATTTCTTTGTTACAAGTAGGGCTCAGGTGGACGCAGAAGACCTTCTAGGCAGGGATGCTTGATTGCCTGCTGGTTCAGCTCATGTTTCACTTGTAATCATAGCACAGCTGAACATTCAGCACACTGTTCAGCAGCATCCATATAGCTAAAATATTTCTGATTGCCGGGAAAAACATGACTACATGCTGTTATATTGAAGCTGCTGCTCCTATTGCTGCTACTGCTGACTCTAGAAGGCACATTGTTAAAAGGATCTGGGAGGTGATATTTTAACATTTTGTGTCTGACTTGTTTCTTTGGTATCTCTGTGTGCTTTATAACCATTTAGCCAACTGTTTGCTAAAGGCTGCCAAGAGAACTGGGCCCAGATCAGTTCTTGCACTGCATCCTGAGAGGTATTTATTTGTTTGTTTGTTTATTTATTAGATTTTTATACCGCCCTCACATACGGCTCAGAGCGGTTCACAGAAAATGTTGCAGGAATAATACATAGAACAGTCTAAACACATAACACAGTCATAAATAACATATCAACAATAATCTAATTGTGGCTTCAATAGAACAATAACTTGGACAAACTCTCAGGGAGGTCAGGCTGCTTCAGGTGATGGAGGGGGTGTCTGAGGGGGGACCAGCAGGTGTTGTTGGGTCAATCAGACTCAAGCAAATGCCTGTTGGATGAGCTCTGTTGTGCAGACCCTGCAGAACTGTGGGAGTTCAGGCAGGGTCCTGATCTCTTCAGGGAGCTCGTTCCACCAGGTGGGGACCAGGACAGTGAAAGTTCTGGCCCTTGTGGGGTGTAGGCAGAGAGACAGTCTCTCAGGTACACTGGGCCCAGACTGTATGGCCTTGAAGGTGTATGGCCTTGAAGATGAGAACCAAAACCTTAAGCTTGATCTAGAACTCAATTGGGAGCCGGATTAGTTGTTGGAGTACAGGCTGGATGTGAGATCTCTATGGTGTATTAATGAGAATCCTGGCCGCAGCGTTCTGACCAGTTGTAGCTTCCAAATCAAGGATAAGGGTAGTCCTGCGTAGAATGAGTTGCAGTCCAATCTAGAAGTGGCTGTCGCATGGATTACTGTGGCTAGGTGTTCTGGTGCCAAGTAGGGCACAAGTAGCTTGTGCTGATGGTGAACTGATGGTGATTGGATACTCTCTCCTATTACTTATAGCTTGTGCACCTCTTTTACTAGCCTTCCTTAGACAACTCCTGCATCATGGTGAAGAGCTACTTTGATTGGCTGTCTTCACAGTTTATTTATGTCACAGCTGTTTGGTGTGGCATTTGAGTCAAATATTTAATAGTAATATCAAGGCTGTCTGGCGAGGCTCTTTGATTCATATGTAAGCAAGGAGTTTAGTCAAAGTAAGTTTCAAATAGAACATGTCAGCATATATGAATAGATAAAACTGCCTAATACCAAATCATACAATCAGTCCATCAAGTCAGTATTGTTTTCTCAAACTGACTGTGGCTCTTCAGGGTCTCAGGCAAAGGTTTTACACATTGCCAGCAAGGTGCCATGGTAGTTGTAGTCCATGGACATTTGGAGAGTCACAGTTTGGTCTCCCCTACCATAGAGTCATTCCTCTGTAGAGTCTTCTCTACATTTCCTCTGTAGTCTGGAGATCAGTTATAATTCTTGGAGAACTGCTTGGTCCAACTGGAGGTTTTTGCTCGAATAGCAGATTAAGAACAGGCTCCTTTTGCAGCACCTTTTACCACCTGCCCAGCTGCAAAGAATCCAGCCTCGCTGTGAATGGTTTTTTTTTTCTTGTACTTTTATTCTGCTAATGTGTAAATCATTTTGGATTATCAGAAAAAGGCCATTGAAAACATGCATAAATTAATGCTGTTGTTGCCATCAGCTAAAATGTAAAAGGAGCCTTCCAGCTGCCCCAACAGGGATCACTTTCACATCTTCATCTTTTGCAAAGGTGCTGTAAACTCTGAGTTTCTAAGAAGTTACATGTGTTTGTTTTAAAAAGGGATTTCAAACTTTATATCATGGCACCACTATAATTTATGCAAATGGAAACAACTATTGGCAAAAGACAAGCACCATCAAATATTGAGTTGTTGTTTTTTTTTAAGCCCTCTTGGCATAGATGAAAAAATTGGCTTCTACTTTTATTTTGTCACACAAACAAAAACCCAAGCGAGACCTCACTTCCTGGAGTCTGAGATACCCAATTATACCAATTATAATCAATTTGAGATTGGCAGAGTTCCAAGTAGTTGTTTGTTGTCATATCAAATGGAACTAAACTTTTGAAATATCTGACAGAGTGTCACCCTTGTATTAAGGGGCAAATGCCAAATTCTTTCTCATTATTTTGCTTTGGTCTTGATGTGAGAATAAAAATATAACTTCCTTGGCTCTTTATGATTTAATTTTGTACAGATCCTCGACATCTGCAGCAATATATGAGTGTTTTATATTTTTGGTTATAATTGAAATTTTATATCAAAATACTATCAGCCTTCACATTTTCTATTAAATTAAACAATATTCTTCATTTCATACTTGCTGATTCTCATCTTATTGGGGAAAATTCATTCATTATTTTATTTGCTCATGGATCTAATCATTCATTTACTGGCAGTGCAGTTTAAACAAGTTGAAATGAGATACTCAAACACATCTGTCTCAGATGATAATTTATAATATTTCAGAAACTGGATGATTTGCCCCTTAATAGCTCTCTTCTTCTCATGAATACTTTATTTATGATACAAGAGTTGGTGGTCTAATGCTGCAGAATGATGGGATTGATCAGAATATATTTGTAAAGGTCGATTACTATTCCATTGTTTTACCTCTTTTCTTAGGTATTTTTGTACTCAAGAAAACAAATATCTAAAAAGAACCACTTGAGGCAAACAGTGCAAACCTGGAATTTGTCCATTAATCAGGATATGTTTTCCCCTAAAACTTATGCAATAAGTATTGTAAAACTTTATTTCGAAGCATGCCTTATCCAATGGCTACTAACTAGGGTGGCCATAAATCTCAGAGCCAGTTCGGCAGACAAACTTATCTTGCTCAACACTCACTATCTGACTGTGAGCCAACCAGGGACATCTATTTGGATTGCTTCAAGCTACTCAAACAGTTGCCTAACACTAAGTTTTTAGTCAGCTGGGAACAGAGTTCTTATCCACCTTGTCCCCTCAGCAAAATAGCTTCTCAGTATATTTTCAAAAGGCAGCTCTCCTTACCCGCTTTCAGCCTGTTGGGGACAGAAGCAATACTTTCGATCTCTGCATTGCAAAAGGGGGGAGGGGATAAAAAGCTTGTTTTTCTTTCTCCACCTCGAGCTGGACTGAGATAGAAGTAATGTCTTTAAATTCTTCAGGAAGAAACTGTTCGAGCTATTAGCTGGGAGTCATCTCCCAATCCACCCCCCTCAAAAAATAACAATGATATTGTTGAGTATAGTTAAAACTTTTTTGAAACAAGTTATCAGAATTTGACTCATATATGATCCCTCATCATCCAAGATCTTGGCTTTTGATGGTTCTTTTGTTAATTCCTGGCATCACACATGAACAGGTTATAAACAGCCAAATAGCCATTCTGTTAACTGTCTACCTTATCACCACCGGCAAACAGAAACTGGCCAAGCTGGCATGTGTTCCTTTCTTCAGTGTTCCTTTTGGGGGCTTAAGCTTACTGAATGATGCCTGTTCTGTGCCAAAAAGCTGACTCCTGGTCACAGATATGGAGCACTGGACTGTGGTTAGTAATTGTAAAGTGCAAGACATACTCAGAAGTATGCTGTTTTCCAGCCAGTGAAGATGCATATAAAAAACAAAACCAAAGCAAGCTTAGGTGACATGCATAATAAGGGTTTTGTTTTTAATTGTTTAAAATTAGTTTTCATATATTAGACAAAGGAAACAAAAAGACAAAACCCAACATAAATACATTCAAAAACGATAACAACTCATGATAACAATGGTTTTGAGCCTACTGAAGAGGGCATTGTGTTAGCTATGCTGGATCTTCCATGTTTTCCTTTCCTTTCCAAGGAAAGGAGAATGTGGGGAAGATCTCTCTCCATGAACTCCTTGCACTGGGAAGTCAAGAAGCACTGTGTTTGTTGCTAAGGGAATGTAAACAAAAGCTGTTTAATAGAGAGAGTTCATTCGTGTCTACTGTAACATGCCCTAAAGACAGTGAGATGGTCAGTCAGGTTTTGTCAGTGGTGCTGTGGTTATCGGGGCATAGTATGTCACAATATTTCTTCTCTTCTCATCTTGCTCTGCTGGAACATTCTTGCAGGGAGGTGGAATGCTTTTAACAATGACCCCACATCAACCCTCAAGTTTGAAAACATTTCTTCATTTCTTTTGATAGACTGATCTGTCTGCCATTAGTTGCTTCTGTTATGCTAGCTCCACTGTCTGCCTGTCTTACATCTCCAGTATTTCAGTGGCATTCACCTGGAATTACAGCTGACTCCAGACCACAGAGATCAGTTCCCCTAGAGCAGGGATAGTCAAGCTGTGGTCCTCCAGATGTTCATGGACTCCAATTCCCATGAGCCCCTGCCAGCAAATGCTGGCAGGGGCTCTTGGGAATTGGAGTCCATGAACATCTGGAGGACCAAAGCTTGACTACCCCTGCCCTAGAGGAGACAGATGGACTCTTTTAACACATCACATCCCTGATAAACTGTTTCCCTTTCCAAATGGTGCCTTCAACACCCCCAACATCGCCAAGATGGAATTGGTGATCCTGCAGTTTAATGATTTCTAGTGATCCCCAGATGTAGAAATCAATTGCCCTGGAGAAAATGCAGCTTCTAGGTTAAATCCCTCCCCTAATTCCCTCCTCCAGAAGCAAGGTCCCAAGTATCCAGGAAATTCCCAGCGTCAGCTACCTTTTCTGGTACACTTTACATTTCACTTTAGTATGTGAAATGAAACACTGGTTCCAACAGGATAAATCACTAGCAGCATGGAGTTAGCTATCACAAACTGCAAATGAAACAGAAAGTCTGTTTCTGGGCTCTGCCAGCAGGGCTATCCTAAGCAGGGTGAAGCCCTTCAAAAAGCATTTACTTCAACAGCCTCGGAAGGTGTAACTCTACATATGCACCGCAGGCCTACCAGGTGAGAGGTCACATGACTACATGCTGCACTATAGGACAAAAAATTCCATGCAAATAGAAAACAAAAGCTGATGAGCAGTAGTCTTGCCTATGCTTTCCCCTATCATAGTAGTTTTCTATGAGCAGAGCATTTTCCAAGGTGAATAACTTAATAAGATCGTTCCTGCCTTCTGATGTGTTACAGGTCTGCCTAGGATTGCCGGGCCTTTCACTGTGGAGGGTGCCCTCCTGCCAGTGCCCCTAGACGCGTGTCAGTTTGACCATGGAATTTTTGGCAATACCTAGAGTTGCTTAGGGTTTCCTAAAGAAATTATATAGCACTGTAGCTGATGTTATCCTGATATTGTGCTTGTCCATAGGAATTAGCCCATTTTTCAGTCTGCTATTCAAAAGTATTCTGTGGTTTCAATGGCCCTTGTTTATAGCAAGGTTTTATTTCACAATATATGTCAGTAATGCATTCTGAATCTCCAATAATATTAGTATACAGAACGAGATCCCCAAGTACTATTGTATTCGAAATAAGCATGCATAATGCAGAAATGAAAATGAACAAGGTTTATTCTTGCTGAGAGTAAGCCAACAGATCTCTTAGTTGAGCTTTGTCAGATTTGATATACCCAATCTAAAATCAAGCTGGGAAGAGGTCACATGAAAATCTTAATATCTAATTGTAATAATATCATCCTGCAGCTATTGTAATCAGTAGCAGAACTGTCTCTGGTTTCAGAGGAATCAGTAGCAGGGCCACCGCTCTGATACTTGCTATAGCCTATTAGAACGCCACAGGATTTCTTAGAAAAAGACAGAAAACAATGAATCCCCCCCCTCCCCAGCTTTTTTCATTACTGATGCGGAAAGAAGTCACATTTCACCCAAGTGTCAGCTAAGAGTGAATATACAGTGACACTGAAACTGAAGAGTGGAAGGCAGACTGTAGACGTTCACATATGCCATTACTTTCCACTTTATTTGATTTCTCAAATTCTCACTTCCAGGCTCACCCATCATAAGTAGCCATCATTATTCCAGCTGAAACTAAGATGACAGGGGTCAGGCACATGCCTGAGTAATTTAAAGATTTAGAGCAAAATTATGCTCATGTTTCATTCCTGACTCTTTTTTTAGTGTCTAGATAAATGGTGAAGAAATTGTGGCTTCCAAAAAATATGGAGAACAACAAAAGCAAACAATCTGCTCATTATATGACTTTAAAGGTAAACCAATCAAACCAATGAAAGATGGAATAATCTAAGCAGATGTGTTTGATTAGTCATGGTTCATAATCCATGAACCATGGGGAAGCCATTAAACCAAACTATCTTCACACTGTTCACAGGGTACAAAGAACTTCTATTGACTTCAGAAAAATCAAAGGTTTGTCAGAACTGAAAGAGGCTTCTCAACTCTTCCAGATGTTACTTAGTTTCAGCTTCTTTCATGTGGATTACTGATAGAGCAATCCAAAGTAAATTAAAAGCAACATTCAACTTTTAAAAGCTTTATGTTTTAAGTGTGTTGCTTGTTTGAGAAACCAGTTAAATGTATTAACAGCGTTATCATCATGAGCAGCGAGGAAGGAACATAAGATCCCTGCGGAATCAGATTAAAGATCCATCTAGTCCAGTATTCTGTTTCACACAGTGGCTATTGCCAACAAGTTGTCTGGGATGGCCAACATAGAGACTAACACCTTCCCCAGTGTTGTTTCTCAGAACTGAGATTCAAAAGTTTACTATCTTTCTAGATGGAAGTTCTCTTAACTCAGAAAGGCTATTAGCCATTGATAGATATAGCCTCCATGATATACACAGACATGTACACACTGGAACACTTTGGGTCAAACCTGATGTTATGGTATCCACATTAACCTGTGAATGCCAATGCAATCTTATAACTGAACTCAGACTTTTAAAAATGCCACAAAGTTCCCCATTTGCAGCATGGGAGACCAGGTGTTCTTATTCGCCCCATGCCTTTTCAACAGCCCCCACCCCCACAGATATTTTGGCACTTTAGAAGGTGCAGGAGGGAAAACGACGGTGCCTGACTATACCACCATTCAGGCTCTAATAGGATTTGGCCATCCTAATATTGCTGGTCCTGTGTGGTGAGGGAGAATGGGCATGAGCATTCTGGCCCCTCCTCTGCATGGTTGTGAGTCATCTGTGTGGTGCCAACAAGCAAAGAAAGTGCTCAGGTACATGCTCCTTCCCTGTCTGTGGAAGACTTGGGGGGGGGCAATACATGATACATAAGAATGATGGAATAGAAGAGGAACCTTTTTGGATTAATACAATAGTCCCATTAACTTTAAAATCCTGTTTTCTACTCTCCATCCCAGTATCTGTGATTTAGAACTATACTGCTCCTCATAATGAAGTGTATATGTGCAAAGACTGCAACAGCTTTCTGTCTGTATTTTGTAAGGTGCAGAAATGGAAGATCCGTGGTGAGTGAATTAGAAGGTATCTGACCTTCTGCTTCTTGATTATATGCAAGGCTTTTATCAAATACCTGTTCTTCAAAAAAATCACCCTTTACAGTTTTAGACACAGGATAAAAACAATATTTATTGGGTGCGGAATGGCCCCGAGATTTATCTGAAAGGTCACATTACTCTCTCTTAAATGGCCAAGTCGTTCTGAGGGAGAATCCATCTGGTTTGCTTGAAAAGGTAGAAACAACCAGTAAAGGTAAAGGTATCCCCTGTGCAAGCACCGGGTTATTTCTAACCCTTGGGGTGACGTCCTCTAGCGTTTTCATGGCAGACTCAATACTGGTTTGCCAGTGCCTTCCGCAGTCATTACCGTTTACCCCCCAGTAAGCTGGGTACTCATTTCACCGACCTCGGAAGGATGGAAGGCTGAGTCAACCTTGAGCCAGCTGCTGGAATTGAACTCCCAGCCTCATGGGCAGAGCTTTCAGACTGCATGTCTGCTGCCTTCCCACTCTACGCCACAAGAGGCTCTAGAAACAACCAGTAGAGATGGCTAAAACTGTATTTTTGTTTGTATGTTTGTTCCTTTTCCTCTTGTTCAGACTTTCTCAACCAGGGTTTCCTAAAACCCTGGGGAGGATATGACCATATGTGACCACCATATGTTGACCCCCCTCCCAAAATGGCCAATGATGGGCCTGGAAGGGGTAGGATGGGGAGGGGCACTGGGTGGGTGTGTACACCGTTATGCTTCCAACCATATTCTGCCCAATTGTGCCACTTCTGTGGTTTCTTAAAGCATGAAGAATATTTCAGGGGTTTCTCAAAAGTAAAATTGGGGAATTGTATTAGGATTATTGTTGTTTATATTGAGGTTTTATAGTTGGATTATATTGTTTTATGTTATGTTTTATTGTGAATTACTGTGAGGCAGCTTACTGGGAGCAGTGGTATAAAAATCAAATAAATAAATAAATGAAAAGTTGAGAAAGGCTGTTCTTGTTAGTGGTTTCATTTCACCTCATTCTCATTGCATTCTTTTTTGTAATTATTTTATTCCGTTTGTTGACTGTCTCATGCCATTTATATAAAGTTAATGCAAAATTTGTGCTGAAACACGCTTACTGCAATAGCAAAACATCAGGTTGAACAAATAGAAACTGGTGTGAAAATAAAGCATCACTGTTCTGTTTGTCGCAATGGATTAACAAATCCATCAAAATTGGGACATATGAGTTAAATGGAACACAAGAAGCTGCCTTATGCTGAATCAGAAGAACCTCAGTCTTTGAAGGTCAATATTCTGCACCCAGACTGACAGCAGCTCTCCAGGGTCTCAGCCTTTCACATCACTTTCTACCTGATCCTTTTAGTTTAAGATGTCAAAGTCTGAACCTTGGACCTCCTGAATAAAAGCAAATGTTCTACCACCGAGCAACACGTGTGTGTGTTTAAAGGGCTGTCAAGTTAGAGCCCATTTATAGAAACCTCTTAGGGCTTTTAAGGCAGAGCAGTACAGAGAGAGTTTGTCACTGCCTGACTGTATAGCAACACTAGACTTCCTTGGTGGTCTTCAATTCAAGTAATAATCAGGGCAGATGCTCCTTAGCTTCCAAGATTTGACAAGATCAGATTAGCACGGACTATCCAGGTCAGGGAACTAAGCAATAGCCCTTCCCTAAACCACTAAGGTTCCATATACTGAGTTAATCCATTGGCCTGTCAAGTTTAGAACTGCCTACTCTGCTTGAGAGCAACTCTCCAAGGTCTCTGGTGAAGATTTTTCGTATTACCTATTCCTTGATCATTTCAAAATTTGAGATGCTAGTGATTAAAACTGTGCAGTTCTGAAAGCAAAGCAAACCATCTACCACTGAGCTACAGCCTCTCCTTTGGGAGATTTCAAAAATCACTCTCATCCTTGATCCCATATATCCAGCTTTCATCACCAGAAAAGCGCAGTTTTCCAAAATGTCAGTTCTCCATCGGAAATTTTTTTACAGCTATAGTTCTAGGTTATCAGGAGTTTTATTATGTCTACAGAGAAAAGGAGATACAGGGATGAGTACAAGAGAGTCCAAGAAAAAGCGTTAGATCGGATTGGATGACCTATTTTGCAGGGGTGGGTCTATCTATTCCCTTCCAAGTCCCACTTCCTTCAATACGGTTGAGCTCACTGGACCTAATCCCTCAGCCTTAGCACACATGTCACTTAGCACACATGTCACCTAATCCCTCAGCCTTAGCACACACGAACACTCTGTTAATGGTCATGCCTGGAGCCCTGGGTTTCATGTGCTGAACACAGGAGGTTTCATGTGCGGAACTTGAGTTTTCTTGTAACAAAAATCACAATATGTATCTAACCCTGGGTTTAGGTGTCTTGGCTTTACTTGTTATATTGCTTGTTTACACTCCAGATGGGCTTATGGAATCATTAAATATATGAAGATTATTGGGTACTGGTGCTCATACTTGTATATGATACTTCATATCTGTAATTGCCATTAATTCCTGGTAATTTTATCTGTTGGCAGATTTTGTATATCTTGTGTGTATATAAACTTGCTGTGAATTATCCTTTAGATTTTGGTCCTACCTGAGTTGTATAAGATTTGATATAGAGACATAAATATTTAAAAGTTCATTTAAAATATAATGTCCAACAGTGCAATCCTAAGTGGAGTTGCATTATTTTAAGAACACCAGGTGTAACTCTAGTTCAGATTGCTCTGTTGTAGCTCTATTAACTTCACTTGACATCCTAATCCTTGCAGGTTTGGGGATTTATAGTTGTTCTTCCTTGTTAATACCACCTCTCATAAGTTGAGCAATTTAATCACAAAATATCTTTGTATGGAATGCAAGAACACTTTACATGTATTCTAATAATAATTTAAGCATTGAATTCATAGAGTGTTCAAATGAACTTTTAGATAACTATGCTCTGTCACCAGGGCAATGTGCAATTTTCTTTCAACTTTTGAGTAAATCTCTCTTTCTACCATTCCTTTCATCCTTTCCCTTGCAGCACCCCCCTTTGTGTTCTTCAAACATTGTTTAAAATGATATAACTACATGGAACTATTTTCTCTCAACCTGATATGCAGTTTCTTGAAGTCAACTGGATTAGTTCCATTGGTTTCAATTGACTTTAGTACGTTGTGTTGTATACATTTTTAGTTGTTTCCTGAGAATCAAACTTACTGCTATGAATATAACAAAAGACAAATCTAGAAAAGCCAAATAAGCAAAACACAAAGAAGAAATATACACATAAGCATCACGGACAAAAGATATGGGCACATACAATCCACCTGTTGACACTGCCAAAGAGGCAAGTTAGTTTTTAGCTCTTGAAACCAACATCTTTCTGCAGGGAGTTTTGTTATGGCAAAAAATGAGAGTAAGTCTTGACTGCATGCATTGTTATCACTTACATGCCTGTGTACTTCCTTTTATCATGGATCTCTGAGCATTATGAAATACAATCAAATAATGATAAATACAGTTTGAAAATGCAAGGGGACTCCTCTCTGCTTTCTGAGCTTTAGATCCAGAAATGTGGATGGACATGCAAATATGTAAGAGCAGCAGTCATACTGTGTTTGTAGAGTCACTCCGAATAAATAGGGTGCTCTATAAGAATGTTGATCATGGAACAAAGAAAAAGGGTGGTTCTTATTCATTGCATTCAGGTGGTCTTTTGGATGCTCCTTTCGCCAAAAGGTTGTGTTTTCATGGATATCATGTTCTTGAAACCTTATATCACCTATTGGTGGAGTGGCCCAGATTTCTCCACTTGCAAAAACCACGAGTCAAATACTGGAAAAAACTGAAATTGACTAGTGTAGATGAGAACCAAATAATACATAGAATTTTAGATGAAAGAATCTGGAGATCATCCAAGAATTGACCAAAGTATTATCCACAAAACTAAAGGTAAATAATTCATATCTGAAACCCATATTAGCTAAATCTTGCTTACAGTGGGATTCTATTTGAAGTTGTTTTCAACCTGACATATATAATAAATCATGTATTTATGACTTGGGTATCTGGCAAAAAATATGAAAAATGATTTACATATGAACACAACTGTTCAAATCAATGGAAGTCTTATTAACAAGGATGTGTAAAATCAGAGGAGTCATTTTTCCTTGACTTCAGCAATGCATTTTGGCAGAAAACACATTGTGCAAATCAAATTTAGGGGATTATATGTAAGCATTTATTTTTTGTTATTTTTTTCTTTTCTCCCCCTCCAATGTTTTGGTTAAATTCAGACCATGATACCAACATTGGCTCAATTTCCTTTGAAAATACTACAATTAAGTTGTTTTTGTTGTGTGTGTGGGCTAAAATAGATTACTCTTCACAGCTGCACTATTTCACAATGCTGTGTAACATATTAAGATGTGTATGACTCATAAAAGTGAGAATTCCATTAGTAAGTGAGGCTCAATGCTACACTAACACAAGGACATAATTTACAAGAAGAAATGCCATTTGTATTTTGGATTAATTTTTTTAAAATCTTGCAAGTAAACATACTAAATCCCTTAAATTGTTGCCTAATCTAGCTAAAATGAATAATATGGCACTAGTTTAAGGAGCCTCTTTAAGAGCCTCTTGTGGCACAGGGTGGTAAGGCATACTACATGCAGTCTGAAAGCTCTGCCCATGAGGCTGGCAGTTCGATCCCAGCAGCCAGCTCAAGGTTGACTCAGCCTTCCATCCTTCCGAGGTCAGTAAAATGAGTACCCAGCTTGCTGGGGTGTAAACTGGGTAATGACTGGGGAAGGGGTACCTTTACCTTACCAATTTGCACAAGGGATACCTTTACCTTACCAGTTTGTTAGTTTTGTGGCCCATATGTTGGCATAGAGTTTCCCTATATTTGAGAGGATACTAATAGGCTTATGAAGATATGATCAAATCATGTCTTACAAGAGGTTATTAAATAGCAAGTCAGGCTTGTATTTAATCTTTAACCGCTCCTGTGGAGTGGATAAAATAAAGCAGTAAGGGCTTAAGGGGAGGAGATAGGGCGGGCTCTGTCCGTGATAAAAACTTGGAGGGCCCAAGCAGCCATGCGGCTCCCCCATTGGCTGGTTGGCCCGGCCTCGCATGGGCTGGCCAGAGAGTCGCCGCTCAGAGGAAGAAGCCTTCCCCAGTGGTAAGTCCTCTGGCTGGCATGCCCTCGCCCTCAGGAAAGGAGCAGGGACGCCGTGTCGAAGACACTGCATCCCTTCTCCTTTCCCGCCCCGGGTCACTTCCTCTGCACCCCCACGGAACCTTCTGCCAGGCCCTGGGTCACGCTTGCGGCGTCCTGGATGCGGTGAGCCTGCCCCAGGGCCCAGCAGAAGGCCGCCACATCTGCCGCCGCCGCCCACACACCCACACATCCCCGTCTCCCTTACCCCCCCAAAACTCGCCTCCGAGCTCCCCCTCCCAACCCGACGTGGAACCCCCGCCCCACTCACCCGCTTCGTGAGCTTCCTAAATGGCATGGCCCTGGCCCTGGGCCCGCCAGAAGCCCAAGGTGGCCTGCAGAAGCGCCCTTCTGGTGGGCCCAAGGAGAGCCCCGGCACATCAATGGCCCACCCAGGCTGGCTCAGGGCCCAGCAGAAGCCTCCGGCTGCCGCCGCATGTCCCCGTGACCCTCTGGACAGACGACAGACAGCGGCGTCACACACTGGAGGCGCCGATGCAACGGCCGGCCCTAGCAGAAGCCCGCATGGGCGGCTGCCTCTGCAGGCCATCCTGGGCTTTTGGCAGAGCCAGGGCCATGCAGTTTAGGAATAGGAGGCTCCCGAAGCTGGTGAGTGGGTCGGGGGTTCAGCGTTCGGTTGGGAGGGGGGAGCGTGGGGGCAAGTTTTGGGTGGGTGGGTGTTGGAGATGGGGATGGGTGGGTGGGTGCGTGGGAGCATGTCCCTTCCCCTTCCCCCTTCTCCCCTTTCAAAGCCCATTTTTAAAATGGGCTTTGAAACTAGTTTTATATAAAGCCACTGCTTTCAACATTGATTCCCCCCTTACATCATCACAGGATTATCTGGTCCTAGATCATTCCTCAGTTAGAAGTAGCAAGTAAAAACATGTCCCCTCCCCCCTTTTCAGCAGACCATCTCCTTTTGATATCAAAGAATCATCTCCTTATGGCATAAAGAACAAACAAACATTTGTTCCTTTTTGTCTTTGGAAAAGATATTAACAAGCAACCAGGAAAAGAAAATCTCAGAGGAAGAATGAAGAAAAATCTTGCATAAAAATGAGATTTTCATTACACATCTGCCAATGTGAAAGATTCAAGTTATACATTAAGCTTTATAGATATATTTATATCAGGAGACATCTTGGTTTTACAGGGAATCCTCATTTTCTCTAAACAATGTTTAGTTTTACATCATTCAAAATAATAGCCTAATATAATACAATACATAATGCAAATGCTTAAACTGCTTGATGCATACCTGAAGTTCAAAAACATTATACTGGAATTAACAAATAAGGTACATATCTTTCAGTAATCTATTTTAGCCCACACACATAACAAAAACAAGTAAATTGTAGTATTCAAATGAAATGGAGCCAATGTTGGTATCATGGTCTGAATTTAACCAAACCATTGGAGGGGGAGAAATGAAAAAAAACAAAACAAAAAATAAATGCTTGCATACAACCCCTTAAATTTGATTTGCACAATGTGTTTTCTGCCAAAATGCAGAGGAACTAGAGATCAAACTGCCAACATACGCTGGATAATGGAGAAAGCTAGGCAGTTACAGAAAAACATCTACTTCTGCTTCATTGAATATGCTAAAGCCTTTGATTGTGTGGAGTACAACAAATTGTGGCAAGTTCTTAAAGAGATGGGAATACCAGAGCATCTTATCTGTCTCTTGAAAAACCTATATGCAGGTCAAGAAATAACAATGAGAACCGGACATGGAATCACTGATTGGTTCTAAATTGAGAGAGGAGTTCGGCAAGGCTGTATATTGTCTCCTTGCCTATTTAACTTGTATGTGGAGCACATCATGAGAAAGGCGGGGTTAGATGAGTCGTGTCAACATTATACATTTGTATAAAAGCATTAAGAAACAAAGGTTGCATTTAGATTAAGCTTAAATGTACATGAAATTAATATGGTTGTCAGGCTTATACGTTCTCATCACTGTATTTCTCTTCCCTGTTCCTTCTAATGCCAAATATGATAATGGACCCTCATTTAAAATTAATATTGGTGACATATAAATACACAAGTGGTAGGCCTGCAAGCCTTGTGGGAAGGATCCTGTATCCCCCAACCCCACTCGCTGAACCTGGCAGGGCTCCAAGCCTTACTACCTACCAGTGAGCCCGCAGTAGCTGCCAGCACCCAGCAGCACTGCTCTTGACTCTGCAATGGCAGCTGGTGTACTCCTCTGAGGCACCTTCCTGTGTTATCACCGTACCTGGGCCTGGGGCACCTGCTAGTGTCCTTCTCTTCTGCAGGCCCAGAAGAAAGAAGGCACAGAAATGGGGCATAGAAACAAACTGGATTCATTCTAATTTAATGTGGTATCTAAATGTAGTCTTGGTAAAAATTTCACTTCCTTTCCTAATGGTTCTAGTGTCACCCCACACTGATGTAATGCTTTCATGAGCTTTCCATGTCTTGAATAAGGAATATGCCTCAATCATTTTAGACCTCCTTCTCATTCTACTTTCACACACAATCTACCACATGTCTCCCCCCCCCCCCCCATAACAGCAATTCATGAAAAGGGGATGAGATTGGGTTGGAATAGATGCCAAAGATCTTCCCTATTTTTTTAGCATTTTATAAAAGGTACCATTTATTTGAAATAAAACATATTTAATTAACAGAATTAAATTATCTTTCAACCACTTTCAAAAATTGCAATTTGGAATAACAAATAATGCAGTCATTTTCTGGCTTGTGTGAAATGGAAGAAATTAAATTTGGACTGTTTCTTCACAGAGCCTGGTCCATCGAGATGCTGTGGTATTTAACAGAGGCCCTGAGCGCCCATATCTTACTACAAATTGAAATGGGAACAGAAGGTATATAGTATCTCTCAACTGGTGCTCAGCACATTTCAGGATCAATAACACCATGTTCTCCAGGCTATACTTTCCAGTCCACTCGTCTTTCCACCTCATCACTAAGTGACCTTATGTGGTAATGACTACTGAACTGAGTAATTTCAGAAGGCAATTTGGGATGGTAATCATAGCTTTTGCTTTAGTGTCTCCCTGCTGCTTTCAACAATTTATGAACAATAGCTGATGATGATGAAATAATTAATTCCGCTCAGAAGAAAAATTCTGAATAGATTTTCATATTGTTATACAAAAAAGTATAAAAAATACAAAAAAGTACCGTATTTGCCGGCGTATAAGACGACTGGGCGTATAAGACGACCCCTCAACATTTCCACTCAAAATACAGTACTATGGGCCACTATGGGCAGCTATGTCTATCCCAACTGAAGTGCACCCGGTGTATAAGACGACCCCCCCCCCCACTTGGAGGAATGTTTTTCAGGGTGGAAAAGTAGTCTTATTCACCAGCAAATACTGTAATTGAAAAATATCCAAAGATATGGAGAGATGTTTCTCTTAATGCTATATTTCTCAAGTAGCAAATTCCAGAAGGGAGCTACTTTCTTGGCTGCAGTCTGGCTCATTCTGTATTATTTTTTTGCTTTTTAAAAAAGCTCCGTTTCAATTTTTTACCTGTCCAAAGTTAGCAAATGTCCCCTAGGACCAATCAGTGATGGTTATCATAACTTGTTGAATTAATTAAATTCAGGACAAACTCTCTTACTTTTCTAATACGGTAAAGTTGCCATAAATCAATGTTTATCAGACAATTGAAATGATGAACTGAAGCAATTGATATTATGGGCTGTATTTGATTAGATTCTTCTAAAATGTTACTGCAAATTAGGACACATTATCTGCTGCTAGAGAATAGATTGCTTATTGGCTAATTTACTTGCTGACCAGGATCCTAAATGAATGGCCAGATAAGATTTGAATATGTTTAAAACTATAATAATATAATATAAAATATTATTTTAGCCTGTCCTTCCATGTTGCTCAAGGTGGGTAACAACACAGTAAAACATCATACAATATTATAAGACATTAAAAAATATTAATTAAACTAATGCCCTCAACTAAAAATTTCAGACAGGCCTTTTGTGGGTGTGTGTTTTAGGAGCTGATACTTTCATCTCTCTCCTCCTCCCTAGTGGTGAGGTCAGCATCTTTTGGTGGATGCTATTTTGGGCCTGATCCATAAGCCTGGTGGAATAGCTCTGTCTTGCAAGCCATGTGGAACTGATTACATTCTTGCAGGGCCCTGATTTCCTTCAGGAATACATCTACCAGCTTTGGCAGGGCCTAAATGTCCTGGCCTTGGTCAAGTCTAGTTTCCCCTAGGGCTGGGGATTCTGAGTAGGTGTTTTTCCGAAGGTCTTATTATTCTTGGGGAAACATAAGGGAAAAGATGGTACCATAGGTACACTGGTCCCAGACTGTTTAGAGCTATAAAGGTTAGTGGCAGCACCTTGAGCCTGATTTGGTCTCCAATCTGGAGCTAATGCAACTGAAAGAGCACTGGTGTTATCTGTACCCTCCACCAAGTTGCTATCAGCACTTAAGCAGTTACATTTTGGGCCAGTTGAAGTTTTCAGAGGAGTCTCAAGGTCATTCCAGCATAAAGCAATTTATAGAAGTGTAGTCTATTTTTTTTCTTGAGTATTTTTTGTTTATTATGGATTATAAAGATAAAATTGAGAACAGAAAAACAAAGATTAGTTCAGATAGAATTATTACTTCCCATCAATGATATGTTACATTATTAAAGCTATTTGTTTACAAACTTTAAATAATAGGTCCAATGTTCATAAAACTCTTCCAGGGTCTTTGGTTCATTAGGTTTGTCAATTTGGTCATTGTACAAAGCGCTGCCATTTTATCTAACTATATATCCACTCCAGGTTGATGTTGTTGTTTCCAATTTTGTGCCACTAAAACTCTCGCCACGGTTGTAGCATGGAATAACAAATCCTCTAGTATTCACCAGTAGGTTATTAGGGGGGAAAACTTAACAACATAGGTTTTGAATATAGGGGAAACTTAACTTTTAATATTTTTTCCATCATACAGTGGATTTTTATCCAGATTTTAAAAACTGTATCACAAGATCACCACATATGAAAAAAGGAGTCAATAATATCATGGCATCACCAGGACTTCCTGTCATGCTGATCTGACATTCTACTTATTCCTTTAGGACAGGGGTCCCCAACCTTTTGGCACATGGGGGTCGCATTAGCATGCCCAGTGCCTAAAGAGGGCCACATATTAAATGAAAATGTAACAAAATTATTATTTAGATCAAAAGTAAACATTGAAAGGTAAATGAAGAAATCTTAACTTTAATGCAATCCATTTTGGAACAATATTTTACTGTGGAATCCTTTTATTTAGCTTCACATGCTTATCTAGTCAGTGTGATTTTTGTGGATATTTTCTGTTAGCCAAAACATTGATGTCCAAGTCAAGGACTAAGTAAGGGAAGCCACTGTTTTCAGTCTTTAACACCTGAACAAGGTGTTACCGACAGGACATTTTGAAGGTAATTAATTAATACGGTCCACTGTATGTTGGAAGTGGCACATAACATTTGTTGTTGTTGTTGTTAGATGCGAAGTTGTGTCTAACCCATAGCGACCCCATGGACAATGATCCTCCAGGCCTTCTGTCCTCTACCATTCCCCGGAGTCCATTTAAGTTTGCACCTACTGCTTCAGTGACTCCATCTAGCTACCTCATTCTCTGTCGTCCCCTTCTTCTTTTGCCTTCAATCGCTCCCAGCATTAGGTTCTTCTCCAGGGTGTCCTTCCTTCTCATGAGGTGGCCAAAGTATTTGAGTTTCATCTTCAGGATCTGGCCTTCTAAGGAGCAGTCAGGGCTGATCTCCTCTAGGACTGACCGGTTTGTTCGCCTTGCAGTCCAAGGGACTCACAAGAGTCTTCTCCAGCACCAGAGTTCAGGCACATAACATACACATCTTAAATAGATATCCAAGTCAATCACAGGTCTCATGAAAGAGCATTTTCTGATTTAGACTAAAATAGTAAAGTAATAAAATTCTGATCATATGGCGCCAGTGCCTACTGGCACTGCTTTCCATGTTTGATAAAGGCTGACGATAAACATGACAAAATAACCCATTGGTTCAAAATATCTCTCTGTGTTGAATATGGAGTGAAATCTTTATAGTACAAATGCTCAAATTAGTGTTACCATAAAATGTTGTATTACAGTTCAAATATTTGATTAATGTTTACACAGATCAACAATGGATCCATGCATATATATATGTACCACTTAATGACTAGCAGATATAAATTTATAAATATAAAGCCAATTGGATCTTTTGGGGGCCAGAGATTCTACCATTTGCTTATCAGCCTACAAAACCCAGACACTGGTGTTCTCTTCATTCATTCATTCATTCATTCATTCATTCATTCGTTCGACTTATTTCCTGCAGCTACAGGCAAAACCGTCTCACGTTGGGTTATATAAGAGATAAAATGCACGAATAAAAATTAAAAATTTAAAAACCATCCTCAACCTCCCAATAACAAACAAACATGGCAACAAAAAATAGTCCCAACCTCCTCCTCTAATTTCCAGCAGCCCACTCTGGTGCCTCAGGGAAAGTCCAGGGGTGCTGTCCAAGATACACTAGAGCAGGGGTAGTCAACCTGTGGTCCTCCAGATGTTCATAGGCTACAATTCCCATGAGCCCCTGCCAGCAAACACTGGCAGGGACTCATGGGAATTGTAGTCCATGAACATCTGGAGGACCACAGGTTGACTACACCTGCACTAGAGGTCTAAATGAACCTGGAGGGTCCCTCAGTTCTTCCATGCCCTGGCGTCAACTAAAGGCCTAGTGGAAGAGTTCCATTTTGCAAAAGCAGCTGCAGGGCTCTCAGCTCTTCTGGGAGCATATTCCACCAGGTTGGGGCCAGGACCAAAAAGGCCCTAAAGGGAATAAAAATGTCTGAGCAGCTGACTAGGTATGCCCAAAAAAATAACTGTACTGTTTTGGATCAGTGCACTGGCTACTTCCTTTTAGCTGTGGCAAGCGTACCCAGTCAGGAAGGCATTTAAATGGAGTGGGCGGGGCACCTATCAGCAACATTTGATAGGCCCATGCCCTCCCCCACCTTCTCATGTTCACATTCAGCAGGGGCTGAATGCATATGGGTGGCCAAATCATGATTCAGCCACCATGATTTGGACCGTCTGGTGCAGGGAATGGTTGCTTTGGCTCAGATGAGATGAAAAAATAACTGAATCAGCATTTATTCAGGTACTTTTCAACTTATCTGAACCAAACTACCTAAAGCTGACAACTCCATAGGAATCAAGAAAGCAAGTTAAATGACACCCTGTGTATGGCAGTAAATCATTGAGTTTAAATGAACTTTAGCTACCTGTTCTTCCTTGTTATCTGTATAGAAATGTCTTGGTCATTTTGTAGCTAGGCTTATGCTCATGTCTAGGTTATCTCTTCTTTGACCATCTGCTGTGCCACAATATAAGAAACTTCCTGCAATTCTGCCTAAATTCAAAGTTTGATTTGACAATCCCCATTTTTCATCTGCACCCTTTAAACACCATCAAGATAGCTTTAAACCAGTTCATTCCTGATGGTATACTGTGGTTTTTAAAGTAATGACCAATGGCTTACACACTGCCAGTGGATTTTTAAGGACTTGTTTTATTTGAACAGATGAGTCTCGAGTTGTTTTTGAAACTTCTTAAAGTCCAGCATTCCTGGATCAAGGTTCAAAGGACAATGTCTCATTTGTACATATGTTTAATGGTATGTTGTTCCCTGTATATTCCTCTTATAAAAAATCCCTTTAACACTTCTTCTATTCCAACTCTTAGTATATCAGCCAGACTATTTTAAGCAGAGTTACATTGCTTTTGGCTCCTATGCATGCTAGATAATCTCTACCATGGAACATACTTCCTCTGGCTAAAACTACCATTTGCTCAAGATCAATTTGACCTTGTGTAAACATAATTTTCAGTGGAAGAGGAAGCACTTTCTGCAGCCGAGACTGTCTGGTAAATGGAACATAAATAGTCATTGACTTCAATGGATTTCGAAAATCCGTAAGTTTGCTTATATGGTTACCTTAAAGAATGTATAATATCACCCATTACATTACACACAATATATATTTCCCCACCTACATGTTCAATCTGAGCCACTGGGAGTCATCAAGTAATCACAGTTGTTGCACATTTAAATAGATAATTTCAAATGGAATATGTGGAAGGCCCACGGAAACCCACAGAGCTTCATGGCAGTTGTATGGCTGCAGCATTTCCTGGATTATAACCATCATTTTCCAGAGAGTAAATTTGCTTATGAGAACAAAAAATCCTAGATATACAGAACAGGAAGGTAATACTGTAGCCATCAAATCAATATCCCAGGATTTTCTAGACTCAAAGAATCCATAGTGGCTTATTTACCCAGTTTTTAAAATTAAAACCTGTTTGGATCATGAGGTATTTGCAGGCAATTTCTCTATTTGAAACTAACATTTGAAACTTCCTTATCACCTTTCATTTCTCACCACCAGCACTGATGTAAGTGCTGTCCTAGTTGCTACAGTCTTAAACTGATAACTAAATCCACATTTATTCTAATTTTAAAGATTAGAATGAATTAATGTCTATAAAGAACCTGATTCTGTTGTTCATGGCTATTAGCATTGCTAAGAAGATGGTTTCCTAATCAGAGCTTTTCTTCTTTATATTTTATCATAGAACGTATTTCAACTATGATTGTGTAATTATGTTTATAAAGGTTATGCTTAGTCAGATTAATTTATTCCAGTGCAGTTTCTCGACACATGCTAACTTTCACTGCCCTGATACATATAAGTTCTGGTCATCAAGGCACCCTGTCATTTGGTGGCAAAGTTTAGGGATGCTCTGAATTTCACATTGAACATGTTCAACTGTCTACCTTACTATGCTTGACTGTGATGATCAGCCAGGAGGTTATCACCAAGCCTAGTCAGTGTGACACTGAATAACTTGAATGCCTGTCAGACAGGCCTGGAATTTCCCCCCTCAAAAACTTTGCAAGTGAAAAGAGCCAAATTAAATTGGCAACCATTAATGCCGCTAAATACTGCTTTAGGCAAATACCCAATGGTAGGATTTTAAAAATACAGTAGTTATTTATGATAGACTCAGCTCTGCTGAAATTTACCCTAATGTGGGACTGCAAATATCTGAAGCTTGCTCAAGTCTACAGAAATAGTGTAGAAAAAGTTTTTGCTCTAGGCCTGATTTTATTTCACAGAATTGATACTGGAATTTTTCTCAATAACAGCCAAGTATGGCTACATAATTCGACAGAACCGAGTTTTGTTCTAACTATTTTATCAGAACTATTCCCCTGCCCCCTTTAAAAGATATAAAAAACACATTCATAATATTTAGCTTACTAGGCTCCTTAATATGTAGGAAACCAGGCAATTCTAAGTATATTTCATTAAAAATCCAGGGTAGATCAGTCTTAATCAGAAACTTCAGATTAGGTTAAAGATTCATTATAATATCTCCAGGATAAGATTTCCAGGCTGGAAGTTTTGTTCCTTCAAGCTTCTGTTAAGTTAAAGTGATAGAAACCTGTTTTCAATTACAGTTTTGCTAACTAAAAATTGTAGCACATTAAATTGGTGTGAAAAGGGGAGGGGCTTTTCTGTAAAGCACTGTAAATGTAATAACCAGTAGAACAATGGCTTTTAAATAGCATTGCCTCAAATGGATTGTTTTTCTAATTAATTGGGACTTTCACAATGGATCACATAATAAAATTAACCAAGGGGTGGTTCATTGCAAAATGTGAATCCTTTCAGCGGAGAGCTTGAGCAACTGGACATAAAAACAAAAGCAGATGGCTTGTGTAAAATTCTGGAGATGAGTTTGGTTTTTCATTTTTTTTAAGCAATCTGTTTGAAACCAGGCCTAATTCACAGGCAGCCAGCAAGTGGTGGCTTCCACTTAGACACTGGCTGCAGAAGAATTAGTGTTTTGCATGGTAACCTTGTGGCAGAAGAGCATCTGTGCATGATAGGAAAAGATTATTTTTAAACCGTTCTGCAGCTTTTTCATTTGAATTAGATGATCAGTTTTCTGTAATTAAGACTAACTATCCGTTATCTGCCATAGACCAAATTAATACAAAATAGAATACAAACGCTAAAAAGAATGCTTGGTCAACATTAATCACAGAAGGACATCTGGAATTATATTACATTCTCTATGAATAAACACATAGAGAATTTGCAATAACCAGCTTTTATTTCATGTATTAGGAGGGATGTATATCTTTGTGGCAACTGTCTGGGGATGTACAAGGGATGTTAGAACTCATGTGAAGGAGAACTCTCATTTTCTCTTACTTTCACCACTGATCCCTTTATGCCTCCTGTCCACCATAAGTTGGCTATGACTTGATGATCAAAAAATTAAAAATGGTACCTGTGAGGAGGGCTGGCCAGGGGAAAATGTCACCAATGTGGCTGGCACCGTTTTAGTGCAAGAAAATGCATACCATCTTTTCCAGATGGGGTACTAAGAAGCTTTGACTGCATTTTTTCATGAACAAAACATTACAGTAAATCAGGTTTTGGAAAGAGTCGTTTGAGAAAAAATAAACCAGGAAACAGGACAATATTGTATGGAAGAGGTTTTTTTTTAAAATGCTGTAGTTTGGAAGCCAAGGTGGAGAGAAATGTCCACCTGGAAGCCAGGCAAGGCTTCAATTCAGACATAAATCAAAACAGAATGAGAATTTCTGAGCCAAAACTATGAGACTGTAAAATTCAGTAGCATCCATACTTTAGAGATTTCAAGCTGAGCTGAAAGTCAGATGGAGAGGAGAAAAACAGGGGAGACAGAAATTGAGAGGAATCCTTTCCAATCAGCACAGTAAAAAAGACCTTCAACAAAAGTGTTTTTTTTTTAAACAAGTCTTTGTTTCCGCAGTGTTTCCACCAATCTCTACAGGCCTCGGGAGAGCTTTTTTGATTTTATTTAAGCAACAGCTACTCCAGTTACTTTGCATAGTACTGTTCCCATAGAGACTGTCTTTATAGTTTATAGTTCTTGGGCTTTGCAAATTGCATGGCTTTTGTATGACTAATCTGTTTGTGAGAGTGTGATTGATTTGTATTCTTACTACTATGTGTGAGAGAATGCTGCTGTTTAGCTAATGTAAGATTTTTACCCTTTTCCCTTTGCTATTATCAGTTCAAATCTGTTTTCTATTCATTGCTAGAAGTCTGTTATGTGTTTACTTCTGATTATTCTTGTGTCTTATTCATATTGGGTGCACACAGCTTAATAGCTTCTCTGCCTGTCTGCCTGTCTGGATTTCACTCATTGCAGTGCATCCCCCCCCCCCCCGATTGTGATTTTGTCCTCTTCCCTTTCTGCCTATCTATATTAGGGTGCCAAACACTTCCCTGTGTCCAAATTGTAATGCTGCCAGTACCTTTGTACATATGAAACTCCCTGATACTTGGTCTCCAGGCTCTTTTCTGAGATCTTGTACCTAAGATCCTCTAACTGAAAACGGTGTGGACTGAACAGTCACCTTTCTTCTTATAGCATGCCTTTAGATGGGTACCAGATGTCTGTCTCTGTTCTCTCTGTGAATGGGGATTTAATCTGCTTGTTAGGCAGGTGAAATTCTAGGTAACAGGTATAATAATGGTTCTAAAGGTAAAGGTAAAGGTAAAGGTATCCCCTGTGCAAGCACCGGGTCATTTCTGACCCTTGGGGTGACGCCCTCTAGCGTTTTCATGGCAGACTCAATACGGGGTGGTTTGCCAGTGCCTTCCCCAGTCATTACCGTTTACCCCCCAGCAAGCTGGGTACTCATTTTACCGACCTTGGAAGGATGGAAGGCTGAGTCAACCTTGAGCTGGCTGCTGGGATTGAACTCCCAGCCTCATGGGCAGAGTTTTCAGACTGCATATCTGCTGCCTTACCACTCTGTGCCACAAGAGGCTCAAAATAATGGTTCTATTATTACATTAAACACTGTTTAGGTTTAAGTATTCATAGTATAATCTACAATGGACCCACCTACCCCTTCCACAGGGGTATTTGCTAGTGTGTTATCTGGTGCCCAGCTGCATCGAAAAAGTGTATCTCTCCCATAGCAAAGAGCCTTTTCTGGTTTCTTCTTCCTCATTGGAGAAAGAGGTGCTTCAGAAGAACCCAGAAGATATTGTCTGCAGGGTCTTTCGTAAGAAAGCTGCTGACTCCATCATAGAATTATTGGCTTGCAACCCCCTAACATTTTGGTTTTTGCCCCAGTACCCCATGACAGCCGTTTTGTGGTGCCGGTGACCATTTATTTTCAAAATCCCCCAAAGTATGTATAGAGCAAAAGGAGGAGAGTGAGTTTATGAACGTACCCCTCAACTCTTGTTGCTGAGAGCCATATTCAGAATCCTCTTTTGGCCTCTCTCATGCTGTGTTGTGAGAACTGCCAACCTGCCTCAACAGACAGTCCTGGGTTTGTTGTTAGTGTTCTGGTTCCATTCAATCTGATGGAGTTTGCCTGGAACTCCAAGCAATCTAATTGAAATGAACCGTGATCATAAAGGGAACCATGCTTCGTGACCTAATCCTTTCCTACAAATGTTCACTGCACATTTCAAGCTGTGTGAAATTGCAGCATTAGGGTTGCACTTCAAACCGTATAGCCCTTTTGTAGTAGGCAGCACAGAATTAGATCTTATTTCTTAACAAGAAATTGAAGAGGCTGTGTTCTATTATCCTCTATCACTCTTGCAAGATACTCTCTTACAAGCTTAGAAAATATTTTAAAATGAAACTATACTATTATCTAGACAAGCATTAATTAGACAAAAATCCTGAGGCTCTTACCCATATAATTAGCTATCTAATTATTTTAAAGGCATAGAATCAAACTTTCAGCGCAATTAATATAAGTACTAAGAATCGTAATTACCATCCCACTTGTCAAAACCAGCCTTTTGCGTGGGAATGGTGAAGAGCAAATCGTTTTGCTGTTTCATGTGCCTAAATGTTGGTATAACATAGGGTAAGACAAAGACTTATACTTTAAGATCATAACTGAAAACAAATTTTGGGCCTCTCAACACTCTGTTCCATTTATATTGTCAATGGAAAGAACATGTGGATCAACAACAAAGAACACAGGATGCCTATTTGGTGTGAGCTTTTCTATTAATATGATGAAGCATTGTGGATAGGCTTAATTAAAGGGTATATATAGCAGGTGCATTGAAAAATCATTCTTGCCAGTGCACAGCCATACTCTCATATTGCTCACTTCACCTTTTACATTTGCAGTTCCCATACTAGGCTAACAGAGGTGAACATCTTTCCTAAATGTAATGATTATATGAGTTATGGACAGGGCCATTTTAAGGCTCTGAAGCAACAGGACCTAAAGAGTATCAATATTAATCTGAGTCCAATTAGTATGCACATCAACACTAAGAGAGCCAGCTTGGTGTAGTGGACAGGAGGATGGCCTTCTAATCTGGTGAGCCAGGTTTGATTTCTCACTCCCCCACATGCAGCGCTGGGTGATCTTGGGTTCACTACAGCACTGATAAAGCTGTTTTGACTCTCTCAGCCTCACCTACCTCACAGGGTGTCTGCTGTGGGGAGAGGAAAGGAAAGGTGATTGTAAGCTGCTTTGAGACTCCTTCAGGTAGAGAAAAGACCAAACTCTTCTTCTTCTTCAACAGAAAGTTAAAGAATATGCACATCCAACTACAATTGGGTTTTTGTAAAAACACATGAATCTTCACAGACCTTCCTTCATGTTAACCCACCTTCTGGTATAAGATGAGGTGCTGGGCCTTTTCTGTGGTAGGCCATGTCTTCCCCTTACTTTTCCCCCTTTGGTGCCATGACTGACCATGTTTTGAGAGCAGGGGGGAATCTTGTTTGTGTTTATTGGTAATCAAGCATTATGATTTACAAGGGGCAAAGCCCATTGTATCCAGGAATACAACAGGCACTAGAGCTTAGTTGTGGGAAGAGGAAGGGGAGAAGTTGTCCATTCTGTAAGGCATGGGATTGAATGTGTGTGTTGTGTGGGAAGTTGCGGTGGCATGGTGACAAATGACGGCATAGGTGTGGAGATATGGGTGTCAAGAACCTGTGGTTTGGAATGTTTGTTGACTGTGAGAGAGGACTGACCTTTGGAAATTGTGGCATAGTGGTTACAGATGAGCTTTCCAGAGCCATGTCTTCAGATATGTGAAGGGAAAATCAGACTGGAGACTCTTCTTAGGGGGAGATTACATGGCAACCAATTCCTCCCAGTTCTGTGTTCAACGTCATTTCCCTTCTTGTGTGAATTAGACCACAGACATCAAAATGTCCACCTGCCCTAATACACATGGGGTAGTCACAGTATATAGGTGTCCGCCAGCTTCCACTTCAGTTCCCATGTCTCTCCAGCCATTTACTTGATCACTATTTACAGTTTCAGGCTGTAAATATTCTTTATTTTGATCTTCCTGCACTTTACAGATTCACAGGATGGATGCTGCTCTGTCTGTCTGTGCCCCAAAATACAAACAGTTTACAAAGCCCGAAGCCAAAACCCAGGAGAGATACACCCGCACCACCCTACCCCACCCCAACTTCAGTCTGCAAGCCTCTACCATTGTCTCTAGAGCGCTGCTCATCTCTAGATTGCAATTATAATGATCAGCTCTGCAAGCAAAAATGGCTTCTTTAGAGGCTGGACTCTGAGGCATTGTGCCATTTTGAAGTCCCACCTCCAAACTACCAGGAATATTTTCAACTCAAGGGTAGCCAACCTCCAGGTGGGGCTTGAAGAGCTCCTGGAATTACAGTTCATCTGCAAACTATAAAGAAGCAGCTCCCTAGGCAGAAAGGGCTGCTATGGAGTTTGGAAAAGGTTGTTGTGGAGTTGAAACACTTGAGGCCTGTTGCACAGGGTTGTTGTGCAGATGAAACAGGAGGCAAAAGAACCTCCGCAAGAGCATACAGTTTCATCTGCACAACAACCCTGTGTGGTAGGCCTCAAATCTACAGAGATTTGCTTGGCTGCTTCTTCCTTCCAGCAGTGAGGCTGGCTAGAGTAATATTTTAAGTGAGAAGGGGCTTTTCTGTGGCCTCCCTTTCAGCCAACTGCTTGGCAGAAAGGGAAAGCTCCCCCCCTTCAAAAGGAAAGCACTAAGTACCCCCACAGACTCCTCTGCATTGCTTTTGGGTGGAAACACCTCTGTCACCTCAGTCAGGGGCTGTCAGAAACTTCCTTCACAGAAGGCCTGAAGGGAGGGGGGAGGGAGAACACTCATTAACCACCTGTCAGCTCCATCAGTGGTCTGAGGCAAAGTAAGTCGAGTTGTTGGACGTGACAATCAGGGGCAGGAGACACAGCCTGATTGGCTGATTGGGCTGTTGGGGGTGGGTGCCAGTGGGGTCAGGCCAATCCAACAGGGCCCAGACAGTCTCTACGCAGGAGGGCTTCTCACAATGACATAACAGAGCAAGTTGTTAAAGATTATATCAGTATATGGAAAGCAAAGTCTATTGTTGTTATTACTGGTATCTTATTTTAATATTGTTCTTTTATCCTTTTGATTGCATTCAAAGCTGCTTCATAAACTGGGAGTGTGAATTACAAATATTTTCAGAAAATAGCTTTCCATTCACAGCAGCATGAGTGGGAAAAGGACACTTCCATTCTAATCCAGCAGACAGGACTAACTCCTAATGTGAAGGGGAAAGAGAAATCCCACAGTTGCTGGTTGTTGGTCTATCTACCAGCTTTTACTTCCCTCCAGGTTTAGAAGGACAAATGAAGGCTATATGAAAACAAAATTGTGTTTCTATTTAAGCAAGTTTGGAAAGAATGTTGTTTCCCTGACCTCCATGAATCTCTCAATATATCCCCTTACTTGAGCTGGACTCTAAAGCATTTCAGAATGTGGCCATTTTCAAACTGCTATTGTATTCCATTTGAGTAACTAATGGGTTGCTAGTGGATTTTTTCCCTAGTCATTTCAGACATTCCTGTGTTAGTTACTGGCTGCCAGCAAAATTTATTTACCTGTTCAAAGAAACCTACTTGCATTAGGTTAGCAAAGAGTGATTAAGCTGCTTTTCATGGCAACTGCTTTCTTCTGTTTCCATCCCCTTCATTTCACTTTAGAATTGCTGTGGTGTGTTGTTTAAAATGCCCCTATTGCTTCCCAAAACACTACTCTCCCCTTGCCCTTTTTTGCTGCATGATCTTCCACAGGCTTATTTTAAACAAGTTGAGTGCTATAGCACTAAACAAATATATCACTTCAGCGCTATAGCAGTACCATTGGGATGCCTTGACTCAACTCACTCAAGGGAGTCACTATTCCAGTGAAGTGCTATATTTGTTTAGCGTCATAGCACCCAACTTAGAATGTTTTAAAAAAATTCTAAGGAAGTCGGTGTGATGAAAAAGGATGGGGAGAGGGAGTGACACTGTTTGAAATGACCACAGTTCTTCAGAGGTGGCTTATTAACAGAAAGAAATTCATTGTATGAAGCCTCCATCCCTGTATCACTTTACTCAAAATTGGGATAACAGCAAATAACATCCAGCTTATAACGATATCTAAAAACCTTCTGGATGTTTTAAGATTTCATCAGATGCATTCACCTCCTTTAAATAGATTTTACTTAAGAGAACCAATTGACTATGGGATTCTTAAGGTGATATAAGGAGCTGTAAACTTAATTCTACTTTTATAGTAGTAGTACACCAGATTTGTGGGGAACTCAAGCCGGTTGACTCTGTTGCTGCCATTATTAAAATGCACACAAACTATGAGCTCCCATTACAGATAATGTCTTCTTTTCTCTGTAAGTAGCACAAGTTCATTTCCTCATAGATTTAGCTCTGGCAAGTTAAACACTATGCTATTTAGATAGAAAACGCACACAGTATCTGTAAATTGGGATGTCATGAAGCAATTAAAGGTAACAGATAGAGCTTATATATTGGTGATCTTTCCACAACATTTCAGTTATCTGATCTGCTTAAGAAATTGCAGTTGTTGCCAGAGCAAGAAGGACTGTAAGTAGGTTAATGCACAGCAAAGAATCACCAAAGCTGCTGCTGATGAGGTGAAGGGCGGGCGGGGGCCAGATGTAATCACCCAGTGGCTTCTTTCCCATGGCTTCTTTGCCATGGGAGCATGCAGCATGGGCGTGTCCTGTGGCACTATTAAAAGGTGCCAAATGCCAGGGACCCAGCCTTTTGTCCCTGCACAGTTAAGCAGACAGCTTCCTGCCCTCCCACCCCATTGATAGTGTTCAAAATTAATAATACTGTTGTTATTGGGCTTTTCTGTATCATCTAGTCACAGTGGCAGGGTTTATTGCATGTGAATGGAGCCTGTTGGCAGGGAGTCTGGCTTATGTATCAGACTTCTGTATGAGAGGCTGGCTGGGGATCGTGAGAAGTCCATGCAGCAGAAGTCCAGGGAGGGAAAGGACCAAGGAGAGAGGGAGAGGAGCCTGCAACTAAGTTGCAGGGTTATCCAAATAGTGAAAGAACTTGACACGTATTTCACCAGACTGAGCTGGTTGACCACGTCAAATTAGATTGATTGCTAGTGAACAAAGATTTCATTTAGTTTGAATCAGTTGACCTCTATTGCTTTTTCTCTGTAATCATTGCTCTGGAATAACCCATATACCCTGAATGCCCAATGAAGATGTTATTCTGCTAAGGAAAAGGGGGGAAATTATACTTTTAATTTTAATTGGTTTGTTAGCTGCCCCTTGAACAATATATATTTTTGTCTGCCGAAAGTGGAATTTATTTATTTACTAAATGTATATCCCACTGATCTCGATGCTCCTTTCCTAAGGGCTAGGGCAGTGGTCCCCAACCTTTTTATCACCGGGGACCACTCAACGCTTGACAATCTTACTGAGGCCCGGGGGGGGGGGGGATTGCCGTTGGCAATCAAGTGAGCGTTCCTAATTGCTGGGACTCTGGGGGAGGGGGTGGGGAAGCCGAGGCAGCGCTTCTGCTCAGGGAGATGGGGTGGCTGGGACGGGGGAGGGAGTCACAGCTGTCGGCATGCCAGCGAGCACAGGCACGGAGCTCTGAGCCTGCACATGTGCGCCTGCTGGATCGTTTATGAAGTAAAGGGCCAGGGGGGGGAGAAGGCGTCCTTCGGGGCCCACCTCCAATTAGTCGATGGACCACATGTGGCCCACAGGTTGGGGATCACTAGGCTAAGGGATATTCAGACCCCCACCCCATTTTGCGAATTTTCCAGCCTATCAAACCAAATTGCATTTTAAAGCTATTGAACTTACCAGAACAATGGAGGCAGACAACCTCATTTATGAAAAGTTGTTTTTGATCCTTCTGTCAATCAATTATTAAAGTTTGAAAACAGTCCTTTCCATATTTTTTCTTCTCCTGTATTTCTTATCCCCATAAGCCTCCATTATAGACCCTGGCTGGCTTCTTCAATCTGAGTCAGCTTGAAAGAGAAGAAACATCTTATTTCCAATTAACACGGAAGCTTCTGGGAGGGAAGCTCAGCAAGGAAGAGGCCAGCAATTTCATTTAAAACAATGTATTTTCTACTGGTTACTTTGCCTGCCTCGGTAATTCCTGTATGTTATTTGATCAATCATGATGGTGTGTGTTGTGTCAGCATAACCCACCTGGCTTCAGATCTGGTGAGCTTATACACACCAACATCCCACTTAGAGAAGATAGCTCTTTTTTATTAGGCTTATCTGGGTTTCATCTTCAGTTATCATTAATACCTATATTCTGCAAAAGGGGGAGGTGGGAGGGAAAGGACTGTTGCTTTAAAACCGGGACATTTAGAAGACTAGTTTGCTCTGTGACAGCTGGAGAGAAATCCTAGCACCATCTGCCAAAGCTGGACAGGCCAGCAGTTTGATAGGAAAGGAAGGAAAGGCAGTGTCATCAGCAGTGAGATGGACATCCCATTTGTTATACTTCCCCTTATGGGCATGTGGAGAACTGACCCTTTGTGAGAATCCTATGCACAGGTTGGATAATGCAATTTCAGTGGGTTTTTGCAGCTGAATCTTCCTGTGTAGAACAGGATAATCTGCTTCTAAACTGCATTGAAAGTGCATTGTCAAAAACACAACAGGACCGTTGCTTTTAGGCCAGGATGGGTTGGGAATGGAACAGCTATATGCCCAAGTCACCTGTACTTTTCACACCGTGAAAATCCCACATCCAGTCCATCCTCTATCAACTGAAACGGTTGCCAGTTGAATTCTGGATCAGGCTAAAGGTTCTGGTAATTACCTTGAAGGCCATATGCGGTCAGGGCCCAGTGTAGGACCGCCTCCCTGCCTATGCCCCCAAAAGAGCTCTATGCTCTGCCACCACCAAACGGCTGATGGACCCTGGCCCTAAAGAGGTCTGCCTGGCTTTGACCAGGGACAGAGCCTTCTCTATCCTGGCTCCCACCTGGTGGAATGAGCTCCCAGATGAGATCAGGGCCCTGACAGAGCTAAAGCAGTTCCAGACGGCCTGCAAAAGGGAGCTCCTCCACCAGGCATTCGGCTAAGGCCAGGCACAATCAGCCAACAAAATCAGCAGGGCCCCTGCCCCCCTCTCCCTCCCCCCCCCCAGATTCCTGGACCTGTTGTATTATTATTGTTTAATGTTGTACAGTTACTTTGTTATCAATTAATAATATTAATGTTATAATTAGTTATATGTAATGTTTTATGTATAGTTTCTTCAGTTCCATGTAAACCGCCCTGAGCCTTTGGGGAGGTCAGTATATAAATGTAATAGATAAATCAATCAATCAATCAATCAATAAATACTACCAAGTTGAATTAAAATATGGCAGACCAAGATGCAGCTTTCTGCTTCAAAGCCATAAATGATGCAAACCAAAGATCACTGCATGGGAAATCATCAGCATTTAAGAACATGCTCTCTAGTTAATCCATATTGTGCCGTCAGAAATGACTTGATCTCCGGGATGTCCTTGCTCGTAATATATTTGAGTTTTCTTCAATTGCAGTGGAATGCATCCTCATCATTCCCTGCCCCCCAAAGTGTATCATCTTCCTTTCATTTCATGACTGTTCCTTACAATTATGGAAATTGCTTTCAGAATGGATGTAATATGTGCACTGAAATAAAGCATCTGCTCTGGCAGATGGGGCAAATGACATCAAGTTCAGCTGTAGAATAACCCCTCAGGATCAGTCTGTGAGTTTACAAAAAACAATTTGTAATTTTTGAGAGTGATACATTAATTTGAATGCATGTGTTTATTTTCTTCCATCAAAGCATGGTGCAGCTGTTCTTGGCATACTCTGGGAAGATCTCATACTGGAAGTTTTTAAAACTGGTCACAAGTGTTATCCACAAGTCACAGTCTAAGGTGGCTTTCTCATTACCAGCTAGGTAAGAGCCACAAATTCTCTTGACATTAACAGGAGAACTGCTCCGAATGCTAATGGCAAAGGAACAGCAGGTTTGCTAGTTTTGGAAAGTTGGGGCCAAAATAGGATGTGTGTACTTTTGTATTGCTTTGCAGGAGGTGGAGAGGCAAAAAGCAAATCCACAAAGTTGTAACAGTGTTCCCATTTCAAGGCGCACTGGCTGAATCCTACTAATTGGTTGTGTAGATTCAAAAGAAAACAGCACTTCAAGAGCAGCCTGCCATCACAGCACACATAACCTCACTCCCTGACATTTTGTGGTTGGCTCCCCCTCCTGCAGCAGCCCTTTTGTGGTTGCACCTATTTGTCAGAATTCATAAGGTATCTCCAGGATCAAAAGTGTTGGGAGCTCCTGTAATAACCAAACTATTAGTAATAAGACCTGTGTTGTACATGAATGGGAGACGTCATAGTGGCAGACATGCTATTATTATTATTATTATTATTATTATTATTATTATTATTATTATTATTATTATTATTATTATATTTGTTACCCATCACTCCCAAAAGGCTTGTGGCGGGTTACAGAAAGTCCAGCTAAAAACCCACGTTTAAAAAAGTGTTGGTACTTCATTGTGCCTGCTGAATGGGAACTGGACTGATTTTTCTGGCTGCGGCCACAGATGCAAGCCTTTGGCACTGACATAGGCCTATTATGCATGGCCGCTGAAATGGCGGCATGGAGAACGCAGAGGAGGAAGAAGCGAAGCAAACTGCT
The DNA here is from genome assembly GCF_049243985.1 of Paroedura picta. Lineage (NCBI taxonomy): Eukaryota > Metazoa > Chordata > Lepidosauria > Squamata > Gekkonidae > Paroedura > Paroedura picta. Next base: position 26,666,627 of record NC_135377.1, read on the forward strand.
TACGCATGGGATGGAACGCAACGGCAGCAAAACCCTGAGTATCCAATTATGCATGTGGCTACTCTGGAGCCACTTCTAGTTTCGCCCTGGTCCCCGGGAAGCTCCACTTTCGTCCGCATCTCGCTAACGCGGCTTTTTCAGCGGCATACGTTGACTCTGCGCCCGGTTGCCACCTGCAGCGTGCATAATTGGTGATTTTAGCCATTGCCATTCCATCCCGAATGCGGACCTTCCACTCCATGCATAATGGGCCATATAAAAGGTCTTGGCTCATTGCTCATAGCAATTGCCTTAAATGGGTACCATGGATCCAGGATCAGCTCGATATTTGGCTGTAGATTCTTTTCTTCTTTTGTCTAAATTATTTTTTTGTTTCTTTGTAAACTGCTTTGATTTCCCCAATGGGGTTTAAAGAAGTATAGAAATACCCCATAAATAAACTCTCTATCTCACCAGTGCCATATTTAAATCAGACCTCTGTGCTATACTGGAATTGTTGCAATCCAGTTTCTTTTTGAATACCCTGCGAGTTTGTATCCATATCAGTTTTGTAATGGTGGTATGTGATTACACTTCAAACTTTTTGAAGCTCATGCCTCATTTACTTACCAGCTGAAGGATGCTAGCTTAACAAAGGGGCTATAGCCACTGGGAAAAAGAGCAGTCTTTTTGGTTGTCTCTTTCTATTTTTTCCCTAGCTTTTTCACTCTCTCCTTGCTTTGATATCAGACACACACAAACACACACACACTCACACTGTAGTCTAGAAGGCTATCACATGGTATTATGTCTATTCTGTTTATTATGTACCACATGATGAGTGCATTAATATAATCATGTCTCATCTCAAACTTCTTTGGAGGACAGCATTATAGAAAGAGGAGCAATACATTCACATTCATTTTGATTACACGGTTAAGATGTTAAATGGAAACGTTCCGTATTTCTTATGGTGCTGATATAGTACATTGTGCAGGGTGAACGGATTGTGAATGAATCCTAATAAAGGATACAGTTCAGTAAATGCTGCAATCACTGCAAAACCTCTGTTAGAAGGTGATATAAAAGACTTCTTCCTGAGACCCTGGAAAACCACGGGTGGTCAGAGTAGACAAAACTGACCTTGATCAACCAATGCCCTTTAAGTTTAAGGCAGCAATAAATGGTGGAACTGCCAGATAGCTAATATCGGATTTTAATGACACCTTATTTTGAAACTTTCATGATGTAACACTTGTTAAATTCATTGGAGAAAATTAAAGACCAAATGACAACAAAGCATAAATGGATGCTGTATTCACAGTATCTTTGTTGTTTATAATTTTAATCTATCTGCAATTATCTTACAAAACTCTGCAATTATCTTACAAAAAATCCTGCAGGATTACTAATTATGAAACCTAAATTACTGCCAGTGAACCAGCGCCTGCAATTCAGATGACCTGACACTGCCTTCTGTACAAAAGATATTTCTTCTCTAAAACAATGGTTAATTTCCTGTGTGTCTTGCATGAAGTATCAGCCTCAGAGCATATATGCTTCTTCAGGCCCCAGAGTGAAGCATGATGAGACTCTAAATAATGTCTCAATTATTTTCCAACAAGAAACAAATAAGGGAAGTGAATAAGTCAGTTGGAAGACCTGTATTTTTGCCTATAGTTTTTCTTCATGTTGCTTCGTGGCAATACACAGAAGGAACCTGACTGAGTAATTGACCTACTAATATTTTGTCATTGTCCTTGCGTGGATGGCCCAGGCCATCCTGATCTCATCAGATCTCAGAAACCAAGCAGGGTCAGCCCAGGTTTGTGTTTGGATGAGACACTAAGGAAGTCCGCAGTTATTATGCAGACATCCGCAATGGAAAGCCACCTCTGTTCATCTCTTGCCTTGAAAACCTTGCAGGGTCACCATAAGTTGGCTATGACTTGGCTGCACTTTTCATCACCAATAATATTTGTCCTGGATTAACTCAACCTGGTGTCTCTCAATACTAGTTTTTTACATATATAATGTAAGTAAATGGCATGAATATAGTCATGATATTCAAAGACAGTATTATGAGATTAGTCGGCAGGGACAGGAGACAATTGACAGCAAGACTCAGTGATCTGCTTCTAGATATGCTCAAGATTAAATTGCCACCCTCCAAAAACTTTGTTAGCTTGAGGTAGAAAGCTCCCATGGAATAAATCTGAAACATGGAAGGAAGGGCTACGCAGTTTGTGAACTAAATGGGTCCTTTGGGATAATTACTTCACTTATGCTTCTGGGCTTTTACTTTCTCCTCCCTTCCCAGCCTTTCCATTGATCTTCAACAGTATATCTTTTCCTTTTGTGACCAAAACCACCTTTTCTGTTATATTATTCAGTCTGATCCTTTTCTATTATCACTCCAAGAAGCAGTTATTCTAATTTATGAAAAGGATTTCTAAATACTTTCATTTAGGCTGACCTTGTTATTTTCTGTTATTTCCTCTGAAAAGGTATGGAGGTTAGTTAGAAAAGATGTCTCTTTTCTATATTCATTTGGGTTCTCTTCTGTTATCTTTCTACTGCACAGGTGTTTCTTTGTACTCTCCCTCGACAACCCCTTAGTTTGCATACTCTTGAAGAAAAATCTTCTAGTTTCCTGAAGCTAGTGGAAGTGGGGAAAGCACAATGAAAGGAGAAAATGTTTCTAACAAAATAGCTTCCATGAAACCTCCATGCTATGTAAGTCTGGATTCAAATGATACAAGACATTATGATCTTTAGAAAACCATATAAAGAAGTGTGGTAGCAGAAAGGTAGAAAGATGTGTTTGGGAAAGTAAAATAATATTTAGCCATGGCATTAAAACTGCATTTGCCTTCTGCACCAGCATTTCAAAGTGAAATGTCAACATTTCAAAGCTATTCCTAGCTTTCCTCCATTTAAGCCATTTTACACCTGATTAAAATTTTTTTAAAGTCATTATACAAATTAGAATCCAGGCCACAAAGTGTTCAGAGTTTTGTGTTCTAAAAGGTAAAGGTATCCCCTGTGCAAGCACTGGGTCATGTCTGACCCTGGGGGTGATGCCCTCTAGCGTTTTCATGGCAGACTCAATACTGCCATGGTTTGCCAGTGCCTTCCCCAGTCATTACCGTTTACCCCCAGCAAGCTGGGTACTCATTTTACCGACCTCGGAAGGATGGAAGGCTGAGTCAACCTTGAGCTGGCTGCTGGGATCGAACTCCCAACCTCATGGACAGAGCTTTCAGACTGCATGTCTGCTGCCTTACCACTCTGCGCCACAAGAGGCTCTTTTGTGTTCTAGCCATACCTTAATCCAATACGTTAATTTATTCTACAGTAATGCAATATTTTATAGTGTTTAATAGAGACAGACATGAACCACATTTTTGCTGTTCAGTTTGGTTCGTTGCTTATGTAAAGGTAAAGGTAAAGGTAAAGGTAAAGGTAAAGGTATCCCCTGGACCGTTTACGCACTGGGAACTTCACTGCCCCAGCTTCCATGCAGGAGCACAAATCGGGGGCAGATGAGGTACACTGGGCCAAATGCTCCCCCGTGTGAGCGCAGGAAGAGGTGGGGCAACCTGCCACGACTAAAACTCTAGCCTCCAGCTGGGCATGAAACCTCCAGTGCGTAAACGGTCCTGTGCAAGCACCGGGTCATGTCTGACCCTTGGGGTGATGCCCTCTAGTGTTTTCATGGCAGACTCAATACGGGGTGGTTTGTCAGTGCCTTCCCCAGTCACCAGTGCCTTCCCCAGTCATCGTTGCTTATGGTAGAACTACAAACCGAGCCATGAACTGAATCCATTCAAATCCATACAAAAAACCATGGGGAACAGAAAGCAGGTGTTTCCCATGGTTTAGTTGTGTGGACTTCTGCTCATCTGTTTGGTTTAAATGGCTCAGAGCCATTTAAAGTCTGCTTTCTGCTTCCTGCTGTTCTTTGTGACTGCTTTTTGCTCTTCACAAATCATCACAAACCACTACAAAGTGCACCAGAATTTGTGGAAGTTTGTTCAGTTGATGAACATTGCTTCATGAACCACAAACCAGCCAGTATCTGGGATGAACTTTAGTTTGTCAGCTGGTTCCTGCTCATCCTTAGTGCTTAGTTTACCAGGAATGCAACAAAAAGGCTCCTTGCTAGTAATTATCTCTCATTAGTTTGTTGTATGGTAAAAACAGGATAGTGTAATGTATTTAGAATAATTCTATCTCATCTCTCGACTTGCAAAAGCACTTGAAGTGGTTAACAACAATAACATATACTATTAATTAGAAAATTTAAAATACAAGCCTACAGATCTGGATCATTGGTATCAGTAGAAGGGGTATTCTACTGGGGGAAGGGATATTCCTGATTTCACCCTCACAATGCAGATCTTGCTTGTACTTCATCTCTACACTCTTCCTGTGGTTTCATTATCATCAATCTACTCAGGAGGGGAACTTCATTGCCTCTCAGTTAATCTGTACTCATGGAGTTTTGGTGCAGTTTGTCCTGTGATAGGTCATGATAAAAACTAAAACATGGCCAGTGGTCTAATTCCAAAAGTTTTACTTTTGTGAAAACCATGAACAGGATCCATTTCTTAACAATGGACCAAGTCTGAACATTGAGAAGGGGAGTTAAAGCAACCAAGGAAACCAAGAAGACTTAAAAGTGATAAAGTAAAGCCTTGAGGAAGTCACAAGTCTAACCTGATTTCCAGAGCTGTTGTAAGGTGAAATTGGATATTTATATGTATGATTGCCTGATCTCTGTGAAATAAGGGTTAGTTGTCAACACACAACACACAACACACAACACACATTTCTCCTATAGACTGATTATGCATGAGGCGGAAAGGCCAAGCTGGCAGCGACATCACAGTGGGGCTAATATGCACAATGTCTCCAACACCATCCCGGCCCCCTCCCAGCCCTGATCCATGGCAAGGGAACACGGATTCTTCCACATTTCCTGTCTTACCGCAGTGGCCTGCTGAGGCCCAGCTGGGACAGGCCTCTGCATAAGGAAAGAGGGACACAAAACAGGAACACAAAACACCCTGTTCGGCTTCGCAGTGTTGCAGAGCTGAACAGGGCATTTCTACAACCCCATCCTGTGGTGGGATCCCTGTGCCACCTACCCCTGTGCCACCATTGCTGAAAGGCATGGCAAACCTTTCCCGCCCTGGAGTTGTGCGTGCGCATGCACAACTCCCAGGCAGACCGTGTGTCGGGGGATTTCTTCCTCTGTGTGTACACGGGATGCGAGGGAATATGCCGCCCCACCACTAGGAATCAGCGGCATCCCAGTATGGCCGCCACCATGCATAATCAGTCATTGTCAGAAACTGTTTCACTTCAAAAGACTTTATCTAATTACATTAAATGTAGCTAAGTTGGACTCCTTGACCGGGATAGCTCAGGCTGACTGCATCTTGATAGATCTCAGAAGCTAAGCAGTGTTAGCTCCGGTCAGTATTTGGAAGAGAGACTACCATAGAATACCAGGGTTATATGCACCTCTTGCTTTGGAAACCTCGGGGGGGGGGGTCACTTGATGTGATGATGACAAAAAAGGGACTAAGGAGTAAGAACTCTGACCTGGTTTGTTAGATTTAGCTATGAAATTCTAAATTGTGTACAGATGTCCTAATGCACGAAGTTAAAAGCATTCTTATGAACATTATTTAAGTTTTAAACAGGCAAAAGTAATCAAACAGCACGTGTTAAATGTGATGGATTCATGCTCCAATCAACGAAACAATAATGCAACATATGAATATTCATTTATTAGCTTTAACATGTATTCTATAAAGTTATAGCATGTACCTATAATTAAAGCCCATATAGGAATCAACACTGAGTGGAGATATGTTGGCTTCAAAGCAAATCCTAGTACTGTTCATTCCTAGTACTGTTCATGCTGATTAGGTTCTCGTGAGCTTCATAAATGTTGCATAGAACTACCAGATGTAATTGAAGTAAGAAAGAGAACCTCACCCCTAACAACAGTGCATTATGTATATTTAAAGCAGTACATGTTTAAGAAAATGGAGTGAAATGTCTCAAACCAATGAAATCTGAGGAGAAGTCAACAGGAGAATTCAACACCCATTTTGCATCTTGGAATCTCACAAAGAAAGCAATGAAGCAAATCATTAAACAAGATTCTATCTCTCTTTTTATGACTGCAAAAGAGCATAAAAGATCACTGATAACAGTTTAAAGGGAGGTGAGAAGGTGGGCAGTATAAAAGTGAGTGAAAAGAGCATTGTTAATTTTGTCTTCCCTACCTCTTCTATGGTAGGTGAGTTCAAAGAGATGTCTGCGTAACTGCACGATGAAAGGGATTCTTGTCAGCATATCAAATTTGTATATATGTCATGAAGGAAATGGGACAGAATGACTAATTCTTTAAATCCAGCAGTTATAGCAGTTCAGTCCTTTCAGCTGGGGCTTCTTATCTTAAGTTTTGACAATCCCTTTGTGGCAGAGTGCTTTTAGATGGCTTAATTTGAATTGAACCTGTTAGGTGTCATTCAAAAAGCTATGGTGTGAGTACAACACTGCTATATTTAGCCCAATATTGCCAATATACTTAAGAGACCAAACCAAAGGTTTGCTGCTAAGCATTATATAGTTCAAAGCCCTCAAAGGATCGACAGCAAAGCTTCTGTGACATCAGAAATCTTGAAATTTTCTTATCCAATGCATAGAACATAGAAGTATATAAGAAGCTGACTTCATCTAGAAATGCATGGCCCAGGCATGGCTTAAGTAAGGCCAGCTGAAACTCAATCCCTCCAAGATGGAGATCCTCTGGTTCTGTAGTTAACAGCCACATAAGGAAGCTCATTTGCCCAGCCTGGATGGGGTAAATGTTGAAGACATCACTCTGTCAGGAACCTGGGTATGATCCAATATGCCTCCCTTACAATGGAGACTCAGGTCACCAAAGCAGCCCAACAAGGAACAAAGGGACAGTAATCACCTGTTTCATACAGCATCTTCACACAGCCTTGAAATCCATGTAATTAGTACTGGCTTACTTCACATCCTGTTTAGGGATGGTCATGAACTGCACCCTCTGGACAATGCACTTTCAACGTGCTTTTGCAGCTGTATTTGCCTGTGTGGAACAGGGAGATCTACTTCTAAAGTGCATTGAAAGTGGCCTCTCTACAGGTCACAGACCTTTGTTCAACAATTAATTTTGTCCTGGCCATGAACCTCCACAAACTTTTAAGGCAGTTCATGAGTTAATGCAAAGCAAAAAAGTAGGGATTGGGACTGACTGCCCCCCCAAAATCCCCTTTAAACAGCGAGCCACAGGTGTAGGCTGTGTGACTCACCTGTTTGTGATTTAACAGCCGAGCCATGGGGCTCCTGCATACCAGTTGTTTAGATTGGAAACAGCTGGGCCATGGGGGCAGTCTGTTCCTGCGTCTCAGCTGTTTAGAGCCTGAAACAACTGAGCCATGGCAGCAGGCTGCCTCTACAGCTCCACCGTTTCAGGAATGAGCCTCACTAATCAACGGACCAACTAGGTTCTTAGGGTTCATGGCTTGGTTTGTGTTTCCTCCATAAACTGAGCCACATTTTTGTGGTTCATGTCCATCCCTAATCCTGCTCTCTAATCATGAGCAGGTAACTGTTGAGATGAATTCAAATTAATTCAGATGTATCTGTTTGCATGATTACATTGCTTTCTTGCATAATTAAGGTCTATTCTTGCATCAGCCTCTACCTGCACTCTTTGCCACTGATTTAACATTTAAGTCCTGCTGTTGTGCAATGTCCAAGGCAGCTTACAAAATATAGACATGCATGTTTAAAAAAAACATGAAATAAAATACGTCAAGTAAACTTGTCTATCACTTCCACTGAATACAAATGGACCTTGAGCTTGTTTGGAGGTTCTAGCAGGGGAGCGCAGCTATTGTATACCTTTGACCGAAGAACAGTACACTCCTTCTATCTGGGATGGTCGTCCTCTTCCACCGAGCGCGCAGCTTCTGGAGGGATGCACATGGAGCAGTGAGGGAGGTAGGGGACACCCACTTAGCCAGCCAGATCAGCCGAATCAACCCTGGCGATCAATGGGGTGACAGATGTCGCAGCCAGATCGCCCTGACATCCGACTGAATACAATTTTTTAAATGTAAACAGGAAAAAAAGTTTTTTTTTTTTTTTTGCTGAGACATGGTGTCTCTGGCAGCAGTCCTAAGCAGGTCTACTCAGCAGCAAGTCCCACTTAATTTAATGGGGCTTACTTCCTTTCATCTTCACTGTCTCCAGTGTCTGCCCTTGAACCCTTTTGATCTTGTGACTGAGTTTTACGATCCTGTTCTGAATAGACGTTGCTGACTGCACAGACTCAATCTGTCTATTCCTAAAAGATGCCTCTGACTGTGCATTGCAAAGAGGAGATGAATTGAATGTGAATCCATGCTTTAGACAGGTCATTCAGGATAATGATGTGAAGGACAATGATAAGGTGGTGATTCAGCTCATAGGAAGGCAAAATCAGCCACATGATGCAATAGGTAAATGTAGGGTTGCTATCTCTGACTTGAGAAATGTTTGGAGATTTGGGGGTGGTAACTGAGAAAGGTGAAGGAAGGAAAGGAGATAGCTCAGCAGGGTATGTTTTTAAAACATTTTTATTGAAAGTTTTACACAACCACAAAAAAGACACAAAACCTATAAAACATTATAGCTCAGCAGGGTGTTGATGCCGTATTCATCAGGAAAAGTGATCTCTGTTGTCTATAGATTATACATAATTTTTTTGAGAAATCTTGAGGAGTGAAACTTTAGGCAAGTGGATACTGCACAGGAGGAAAGCTTCTTAGAATTGTAATATGATTGAAACGACAGGACAATCTGGTGACCCAGTCAGGACTCATTTTTGCAGTTCGGTTCACTGTTCATGGGTGAACTTCAAACCGAATCATGAATTCATATGAACTGGGAAGTTGGTTTGTGAACCAACCTGATGTATGGGTTTGTGAGCCATTTAAACTTAAGTCCTTGCCTTCTGGTTCCAGAAGCTTTTTTCAGGAAACAGAAAGCAGGGATTTCTTAACAGCTAAACAGCAGGACTGTCACTCAGCTGTTTTCTTTAAATGGCTTGAGAGGCTGTGGGGAGGAGAAAGGAGAGATTCCCAAGCAGCTGTTTTTCATGAAGAGCCACGAACTGCATCAATATTTATGGAAGTTCATGAACATTGTTTCTTCAGTTCATAAACACTGCTTTGTGAATCATGTACTGCCCCAAATCTACAATGGACTTTAGTTTGTTGGATATTGATGACCCATCTTACTACACCACAGTTTCGTATTTCATGAGTCCTTTTCCATTAAAGGTTCTGTTTCTTATTTTTTCCACTTGGAGTAACAACCCTCAAAACTGTGGAGTGGTACAGGCTGGTATTTGCATATAATTTCAGGGGCTTATCTGCACTGGACTTTTAAAGTTTCCAGTCTCCTGCTACTTCAATGCCAGCTGGAGCCTTTTACCACCACCCCTCCCCGGCACTCTAGCTACACACCTGGCTGTCCCCCATTGATCAAGCAGGAAGGGGAGAGGAGACTGACAAATGGAACAATTCAAGTGCTGAAGACATTGTCTGAGTGAAAGCTGTTTTGAGTCAGAAAAAAGGAACGTTGCAGATCTGTTGCAAGGTCTGGGTTCAGGTTGATCAAAATTTAGCAGGATCGAGAGTAGAAAAAAAGTTTGAGTGCAGACAGTGCCCTGGATTACGTGGGTGTAAGTAAGAATGAGGAATGACCCTTTTAAATGACATAGACCCTTTTAAATGACATACAATGAACGGGTCACTAAGATAAATGAATTTGCAGAACTGTGAGAAAAAAAAGTTTGCAAATTATGAATTAGCATTAGCAGAGTGCACAAAGGCTTACAACATTGCAGAGGCTATCTGGTCTGTGTGTGTTCATGCAAGTAAGAATCAAAATAAACAGGCTTTTTAATCTTTTCAAACATTAGTTCTTTTATTATAGGAACTCCATTCTAGACAGAATAGTGAAGAGATAGAGTTCTCATTTATTCTAGCTAACTAGGGTGGATGGAGATGCAGGAATCTCAGGGTGCCACGATGGAGAGTTCTGGCATTGTGTGAAGAGAAGATGTCAAAAGTGGAAGGAAGGAAGCTTCCCTGAGAGTATCATTCTACACATCAAAGGGATAGCAGCAGAGTAGAGAGTGAAAAGATGTTCTGTCTCTGTGCCTATTTTTCTCTCTGACTGGATTGTAGTCCCCCTTTGAATTCTGAGGCAAAGAGATAGCATAAAGTCATTCATTGCAACAAAAATATCACGTACTGCACAGAGAAAAGACAACCATTATCCTGTATAATTTATCTAAGCATGGTCCATTGTAAGATACCATGCAGAAAGTCTCAGGGAATACTGGTCACAGGTTTTGGGGAAAAAACCTTTCTCTGCATGGGATTTTGGAAAGCCACTGCCAGTCAGCGTAGATAAGAAACCAAGGGTCAATGGTTAAATCATTACTATTAAACTAGATGTAAATATTGGTTGAAATAAATGTATGTTCAAAATTATTTTCTTTGTTACTTTTCTTGGATCAAGACTACATTTTGTATACACAGTGCTTTTGTTCAAGCAATTCTCACTGGAAACAATGTTGCTGACAAAGCTATGGAGGAAAGCAAATAACACGGGCAACAATTTTTACTTTAATTATGGTTTCAGTTAATTAGAGCTTTTGCTGACTTTGTTTCAGTGGACCATGTATAGCAATATTTCACTATCTCCATGCAAAATAAGAGAGTCTTGTGGAACCTTAAAGACTAACAGATTTATTATGGCATAAAGTTTCTGATAAATAAAACGGGTGTAAATATACATTTGTGCCGTAAATGCCTCAGTGTTTAATCGGCCACTGTGTTTTCTTGTGCTTTTGCTGTACCAGACACAGCCATGCCATAGGGGCTTTTCACTTACAGGTTCTTGAGTTTTTATAAAAAATCATCAAGGGTTTTTTTTTAAATGATGAAATCATTTACTAAACTTATTATACCCAGTTTAAGAACAAGATTAAATTCCTTCTAACAAAATTCAAATAAAATTATTTAAAAATAGGTAGCATTAACCTATTTTCCCCCAAATATGTTTATCATTCATTTTGGGGCATTCAGTTAAATACACTCATCCCAGTGCAAGGCCCCATGTGCAGAACCATGAGGAGTATTACTCCTAGAATCATAGAATCATAGAGTTGGAAGGGGCCATGCAGGCCATCTAGTCCAACCCCCTGCTCAACGCAGGATCAGCCCAGAGCATCCTAAAGCATCCAAGAAAAGTGTGTATCCAACCTTTGCTTGAAGACTGCCAGTGAGGGGGAGCTCACCACCTCCTTAGGCAGCCTATTCCACTGCTGAACTACTCTGACTGTGAAAATTTTTTTCCTGGTATCTAGCCTATATCATTGTACTTGTAGTTTAAACCCATTACTGTGTGTCCTATTCACTTTCTTTAGAGGGAGGAGCTGTGGCTCAGCAGTTGAGCATCTGATGGGCATGTAGAAGGCCCCAGCTTCAATCCTTGTTTTCTCCAGTTTAAATGATCAGGAGTAGTCCATGTGAATGACCTCTGCCTGACCTTGGAGAGTCTGAGTATGCAGTACTAGCCTTGTAAGAGTGATGGTCTGGTTCACGGCAATGCAGGTTAATGTGCCTACTTCAGAACATGCTTTCTCAAAAAGTAATATACTGAAGTGAATATTGAACAAGTTCTATGTGTATGTGGAGCTTCTGTGACCCCAAGGATTACTGCATTCAAATAACTGGATATGACTCAGATTTCCAAGATTTCCTTTGTGCACCTGAAGCTCCCCCTGTTTCTCGAGTATTTCTGCCTACCCCATTACGTGTTGATCTCCCCACTTCATTCTCAGCAAGGGCTTTCAACCAATATCATTCAAAACAGTTTGGTTTTATTTCTTTAAATCATGTATCATACACACTACAGGAGCTAGCAAAAGAACGTGAATATAAGAACCAGTATCTGTTTGTTGAATATCTAGGGGGAATCTCACAAATATCTTGCTTTTTAGTACTACTGATTTGGGCTTGATTTATTACTAGCTTGCAACCTTTACAAGTTGCTGTGGCAACCTGTAGCAGCCATTTAAGATCTGAGCCTCCACCCAGGCAAGATTCCCTATTTGTGAGCTATTGGCATGGTAAATGAATGGCTGACCTTTATTTCTAGCAAAATAGACTCCATTATAAAGCAGTATTTTAGGAGTCCTTAGTTGATGTGGATCATATTTATTGCAGCGGCTTTCTGCAGGGTATTTACAGTTCTGGCATAGATGTTGTACTGTAAAAAATATGTGTGGTGTGTATGTGGTATACTCTGATCCCTTGAAAGAGATCTCTATAGAATGGAGCACTGTTAGTTTTAATGAACAGGAAAGTCTAAAGATGGAGGCAGGCAACCAACATGTTGCGATGAAGAGAAATTTGGATCAACAGAATGTTATTTTCCTACCCTATTTGCAAGACGTCTTTGGTGTGCTGGATTTATGCTGACACCATGGAATTTAGATTAGCATAGAATGCTGAGGTTGTGGGTCTACCTTTAGTGTTGAAAATGCATTTTTAGAATTTCCATTGTCATAGTCACTCAAACTTTCCACTCTGGCATGCTTTCCCTAGCTTTATGGAGCCAAGTTTTGCAGTTCTGTTAAAGTAAAGCGCGCATATTCTAAGGGCCTTATCAGCATAGCTCTCCCATGAAAGCTAGTGTGGTGGTATAAAATGGCTGTTATGGAGAAACTGATGCAGAGTTGTTTTTAATTATAATGTAATTATATTTAATTTAATACAAATGGAAGAAATTAAAGTTCAGTTAGTTACAAAATACTGCTTAATCGCTGCCATCTCAACTAATAATGAGGTATTGACTTAAGGGTAATTTTTCTCTACCACTTGAGGAGATATTGTCTCTCAGGATGATGATGATGATGATGACAATGGTGATTTTAATTTATAGCCTGCCTTTCTCACTGTCACTCAAAGCAGATTAAAATTATGATAATAAACTTTTTCATCCATCAGTAAGAGGATTACAGAAGATGATAATTCTATAAATCAAAAAGTAAACCGATTACAAGATATGATAACAACATTTGAATCTAACATCAAAGGTTCCTAGTAACATAGATCATGTAGTTGGGCTGAGATTGTAGAACAGGAAGGGGAAAAAATCCCAGCGAGAATTAAAGTTGTTTTCTTGGGTCTCTGGCAGGGGTCTTTCACATCACCTACTTACCTGGAGATGATGGGGACTAAACCTTCTGCCAGACAAACTGATGCTCTACAACTGAGACACCCCTACACGCACACACACATTTGCTAGACCCATAAACGAATAATAGAATCATCTCACCAAAGTCTGTTCTTTCAAATGTGGTAAATTTGTCTAGCAAACTCATGCACAACAGAGATCATGTCATCCTCGGCAGAGCAGCCTGACATCAAATTACTCAGCTGAAGACAGCCATATGAAAAGATCAAATTTGTGTGATAAGTTGTAAGTTCAGTTATTGCAGCTGATTTTGTTTCTTGGTTTTCATTGTATAGCACCTCAGGCATATTTTTTCTAGTAAACAGCCAAATCATAAATACTTGTACATTTTGTGCATTGTAAATACCATGTTATTTCTTATCTAAACCTGTTTGAGCTTAGTAGAAGTAGTATGTAAACAGCTGTAACTGTCTAAACCAGGGGTAGTCAAACAGCAAATGCTGGCAGGGGCTTCTGGGAATTGTAGTCCATGGACATCTGGAGGGCCGCAGTTTGACTACCCCTGGTCTAAACTGTCCAGAGCCTGTTTGTCAGGAAGGGTGGTATATAAATCTAATAAATAGTACCCACCCCACATAATCTGTAGTGACCATATGTTTCTGTGTTCGTAATTTGTCTCTTCCCCGCCATTGCCTGGACATGATTCCTACTTGCCAAAAACAAGTCATCAGGGGGTTCTTTAAAAGCTTGTTCTGATGACATTTATTGCAGATCCCCATAATCCACATTTGTTTAAATAGAACTCATTGTCTCACATGTACACTGAGCAATCAGGCTGTTTGGCATCATTATCTTTAAAAATGGTTGACAAAAAGAGATGCAGAAAAGCTTTATTAGATTAAAGTAAAATACCCACTTTCTTTTGTCAAACTTTTTTATGTGTGTTAAGTCTTGGACCCACTTTTCTTGGAAGAATTTCTAAATTGGGCATAGTGCTGCTCAATAAAACGGTAAACAGAATAAAGGCAGCCAAGAGATTTCAGAAAAGAAAGCTGGCATTATGTTGCCTGTGGATTTACATGTTCATAAATGTCATTATTGGCTAAAATGTATTTCATTGCCTGATGCTGGAAATAAATGTGATATTTTCAGTGTTGCATTTGAGTGCTCTAATCTCTACTAAATCATGTTCCCCAGGTGTCACCTCCAAGACAATGATTAATGACATACTAATAAAGCTCACTTTGGCAGTCTGAGACTAAAATGTCATTTCTATTGGGCATGAATAATTTTCAGCTAAATAGAACCTTGCGATGTTCTTGTTCAAGGACTTTATTTTTTTTTAAAGCGCTTTAATACCAGGGAAGTTTTTTTTTTTAAAGGATGTGAATTATCTACATGATGAAGTGATGTTTTTGTTGTCTGATTTCTCTCTTTTGCTTTTGACTGTGCTCTCTTGGGTAATATCGTTCCTGTTATCAATCACCAGCTGTAATCAGATTTACAAATTCATTGTGTGCTGCTATTAGCTAATCCCAACTGAAAGCACGTTGAAAGTTGTACATTTGGGTGGAAATGTAAATTTACAGTTAAAGGTTGGTTCGATAGTAACACTATTTATCATTTGTCCTTAAAAGTCGCATATTGTTCAAAACAGATACAAAGGCAGGCCTTGCCTCATGATCTAATTTAGGCCAACAAGCAAGTAAAGGGGAAAAAATGAAAAATAAAAGCTGAAGGTTAAAAATGATTAGGCTAGTTGAGTCAAATGAATCAATTATACATTGATCAAAAAGAAGAGAAGAGAATCAGCTGAATGCAGAACTCTGTACTTGAGGAGAAAAACCAGAATGGAGATGTGAAATTAGAGGGCACTGCATGTAATAGGATCAAAGTATGCAACATGAAAGAGCACCAAAACTGAATCTCTGTTTAGGAGCAACTTACAACCAAATCACAGGTACCTTTGTCTATTGCTACTGTTCCCATTATATATTCTTGTTTCTTTTGCCTCTGCAGGCAAAAAGGCAGCCAATCTTATACACATGATATAAATTACTTATTATAAAATATTGTAAATACATTTGCATAAAATTGCCCTCAACAACACAGAGACATCGCCAGTAGAGGAGATGATTGAGAGGTGACATAATAGTTGCCTGGGAAAGGCAGCTACAAAGAGAAAAGATCCTTAGTGTAAGAATATGTTGCTAGGGGCCAAGATCAAGATAATTCATACTTTAGGACCACTCGTTACTTTTTATGGATGTGGACGTTGGACAGTGACTAAAGATGAAAGTAAGAACTGTTATTCATTTACAATGTGGCATTGGAGGAGAGTTTTACAGAGACCTTGGACTTCCGAGAAAACAAGTGGGTTCTAGAGCAAATCAAGCCTGAACCCCTCCTAAACTGAGCCTATTGGACTTTGGTCCCATTATGAAGAGACAACAGTCACCGGAAAAGACAATAATGCTAGGAAAAATTGAAGACAGAAGGAAAAAAGGAACTTGTAACATTAGATAGATTGACGCAGTCGAGGAAACCATGGCTCCCACTTCGCTAGACCTGAGCAAAGCTGTTAACAAAACATTTTGAAGGTCTTAATTCAGAGGAATACCATAAATCAGAAGCGACCTTGGCAGCACTGAAAACACACACAATATGAGCAATTCTTAGCAGTGTGTTTATACTTAGTAAGTAAGAGGAAGGTGCTAGGACTGGTGCCATGGCATCATCGTAATCAGGTATATCTACTATCAGTACTGCTTCGTATGTGTCGATTGTGGCATTTGCCAAAAATCACTATTGGAGTTAGTTAATAATGACATGGTTTCCGTGAATTCTTGAAAAAAGGCTTGTTCTTACATTAGCTTTTCTTTCTTACATTAGCTTTTCTTATTTCCCACTTGATTTTTCTGCAGAGGGAAAACTGAATCCTAATTCCGTTAGAAGGCATTCAACACATGTGGAACATGGAAAACCTAGTGCTTTATGGGAAATGCTGTTCTGAGTAATGTACCAAAAACTTTCAAACAAGAATTTATTTGTTTTCCCCCTCACAGGTAGGGATGCAATTCATTGAACCTTTCTCCTCTTTCCCTAGGCTGCATTTGGCATAAGAACTGATATGAGACACAAGAAAATGACTGGGTTAAGAGGGAAAGAAGTCCCAAACAGTTCTACTACAGCATTTATGACCTTTCCCATAGAATTCTTTAATCATGGAACTGATTTACTTAATTATAATATGTTTGCTCTTTGCCATCTTATTCTGTGAACATGAAATGCCTTTGACCTTTCAGTATGGCTTATTATCTCCTCCCCCTACATGCTTTTGCATTCAGAATGTAGGAAGGGTGCCCTTTTGTATTCCTCATGGACCTTTTGGGTTTTCCTCAGATTTTGTTTAGGTTTCACTGAGTTTTTCTAGTTCGCACTATCTTAGAACATTAAAAAAAATTATTTAGCAAGCATTACATGTACAGATCTACAACAAACCTTTTTGGAACTAAGATATCCACCAGATGAAGTCAAGAAACAGATTAATAATGCCATAACAATACCCAGAGAAAGCCTGTTATAAGACAGGCATAAAAAGACAATTCCTTGCCCACAATAATACACCTAAATTGAACATTGGTACCAGAATTTGCAATAAACCCAAGTGCCAGCTTTGTGGTCACATACATCCAGACATTTTGATGACTGGACATGGTGACATCAAACGTGCTATCTCAGGCTCATCCACTTGCTCATCTTCTAACATTGTCTATTCCATTAAATACCAAAAACACCCTTCCATTCTCTAGGGCCAACATGTCAAACCCTATGCCAAAGGATAAATGAACATAAATCTGATATAAAGAATAAGATTCAGAAACCTATAAGAGAACACTTGAACCTTCCAGGATATTCAATAGGTGATCTCAAAATAGCTGTATTATTGCAAGGGAACTTGAGACACAAACTAGAAAGGGAAACTATTGAGTTACAAGGCATTACAACACTCAAAGCAATGGAATCCCCAGGACATAACAGAGATATTGGTTTCTTATCTCACTATATATCGTTCAGTCTTTATATCTGTATTCACACTTTTTAAATTTTATTTGAAATAGTAGATGATGTAAGTAATTGTAATGTAATGTAATGAATATTAGAATGCAATGTAATTTAGAATAGTGGACTGGAATGCATTCCTCTGATCTGGGGACAGAGGAGATGTACACTGCACAGGAGGTCGCATGTGGAGGAATGGGGAATCAAACCTGGCTCGCCAAATTAGAAGCTTCCACTCTTAACCACTATACCAAGCTGGCTCTCATTTTAGATCCCCATGATTTGAAAACAAATGTCCCATGTAATTATTCTTATCTGAAGTCCCTAGCAATCCTTCATTTAAGTCAATTGGCACTAATTTATCATGACAAATCTGATGCAATCTTATTGATTCTTTCTTCTTCTGTATTCAGCACTTGTTAATACTCAGACTTCTATGTAAACCCCACTGAATCAACTTTATTTATTTGAGAGCTAGTGTTTTATATAGTGGTTAGTACAGGCTTTCTAAGCCACGGTTTTGTGAAACCCTGAGGTTTCTTGACAGCCCTGAAAGGGTTTCCTAAATCAGTGGAAGTTAATTAATTTGTAATATATTTTTAACATTGTTAAACGTTTATCAATTGATATGACCATATATGTTCATGCTGACTTCCCCCCTCCCAAAATGCCCAATGTTGTGCCTTGAGGGGGTGGGAAAGGAGGGATCCCAGGTGAGTGTGTCCACAGCTATGCTTCTCAGCCATATTCTGCACAATCACACCACTTCTGGGGTTTCTCGAAGCCTGAGAAATGTTTCAAGGGTTTTTCAACACTAAAAAGGTTGAGAAAGGCTGGGTTAGATCTCAGAGTCCAGGGCTGAGACCCCCACTTTGCGACAGAAGATTGCTGGTTGGCCTATGGGGCATTCTCATACTTGCCTACCTCACAGGATTAGGTTAGGATAGGAGGGAAGAATAATGTCAGCCACTTTGGGTCCCTCCCTGAAGAGAAAGGTGGATTATAAATGAAGTAACTATTACATGAATTTAAAAAATTCAGCTCATATCTATTATGCACTTCACAAATTCTATTTGCTGCAAATGTGAGCAATTTTCTAAGGATTGGAGGTTTTCTTAAAATCAGCATTAGTGCTCTTTGTATACGGAATCCTTGTAGGCTCCTTATTTTGTGTTGTTTGTTTAAGCCACCATATCTAATCAATAGCATTCTTAGAGAAGTGAGCAATGACTCACGAAAGCTCATACGCTGCCACAGTTTTTATAATCTTTAAGGTGCCACTAGATTCTTACTCTTTCCTAATACTAGCATTCCTGTCATTCCTCTCTTTCTGCTCTGTGTCATTGTGGTTCTCCTTCAGTACTGATTTTTTTCCTTTTGAGCTCTTGCCTATATATATATATATATATATATATATATATATATATATATATATATATATATATATATATATATATATATATATATATATATATATATATATATATATATATATATATATATATATATATATATATATATATATATATATATATATATATATATGTATTACCAATTCTCCCCCATTGTTTTTTTTTAATTTTTTACTAAACCCACCTCACTTTGCACCTTATTGAGTCTTATTGTCTCTAGGCTTCCTGTAGTCATTGGCATGCCTTCAGTTTCCTTTTTTCTTAGGGCCCCTTTATGGTCTTCTGCCTGCCCTGAGTAAGGGTTCATTCCCAGCCAAATTGATAACATTTCCTTTCCATCCAAAAGCTGGATTACCATGATCTCTCTCCTGGGGCATTGGGCACCTGGAAGTCCTTCTCTGGAGTGGATAACCTTGTCTTCTAATGCCTGAACTGAGATTCTTCTCTCTCTCTCGCTGTGTGTTTTTTTCCCTGTGTGTGTTTTTAAAATGCTTTGGCTGACACCTCAGTTATATTTTGTTTTAATCTTTTGGTTGTCATTTCTGAGTTTATGAGACTGCATTTTTATTATGATACTAGCTTCAAAGCCCGTTCCTAAGAATGGGCCTTGAAAGGGTCCCTCCCCTGGACCCCAGCCAGGCAGCTTAAGGTGGCCTTGGGCGGCAGCTCACAACCAGATCAAGTGGGGTGGGCGGGGGCTGGGCAGCTCATTAACAGGGCCAAGACAGACCTCCTTAGCAGTCAGCTAGTCAGCTCCGTAGCAGTCCTTAACGAGCAGTCAGCAGGCTGGGAGGCCCTCATCAGCAGGCCCAGCCTAGTAGGCCAAGAAGCCCTCATTCGGAGGCCCTCCACCACGACTCTTTGCCCAGGGCCCTCTCACCTGCTGCTGGCTCCAGGCACTGAGTCGTCTGAGAGCAAAGAGGCTAGAGTCCAGGGCTGGAAGGTGGGAGCCGTAGGGGCAGGGCCAATCAGGACATAGCTGGCTGCACCCTGATTGGCCCTATTCCAACATGAACAGCCGGACATGTCCCACCCCTTAGGCTGTTTCAGAAATATATAGAGGAACAACAATGGATAAGGATTATTTGTGATAAGCTGTCCTTATTGCAAAAGCATGTTAAAAAGGTAAAGGTATCCCCTGTGCAAGCACCGAGTCATGTCTGACCCTTGGGGTGACGCCCTCTAGCGTTTTCATGGCAGACTCAATAAAGGGTGGTTTGGCAGTGCCTTCCCCAGTCATTACCATTTACCCCCCAGCAAGCTGCGTCCTCATTTTACCGACCTCGGAAGGATGGAAGGCTGAGTCAACCTTGAGCCGGCTGCTGGGATTGAACTCCCAGCCTCATGGGCAAAGCTTTCAGATGGCTGCCTTACCATACTGCGCCACAAGAGGCTCTCAAAAGCATGTTATAAATCTTTTAATGAATAATAGTATGGTATGTTCTATGTCAACATAGTGAGTCAATGTAAGAGGCTGCACAAGTAAAAACATAGACATTGTAGGTTTAGGAGTATATGGAAATCATTAACTTTATATTGGTTATTAGAAATCCAGAACAGGATTGTGAGATAAATCATCAGCACTACAGTATCAGCAAAGACATTTTTAAAGAGAATCCAATTGCATTTTACTATATATTTGAGTTATTTTCCATTGGGATCTAATTGAATGATAAAGATGGTAAAAGTCACAACTTTCTACTTGCCTTCTCTTCATCAGCAGATGTAAAATAAACCCACTAGAAAATAATAATGTGTTTTTCTATAATAAAAAGTAAAGTAAATCTATTTGGTTTCTTCTTCTGATACAGTTTGCAGCCTTGACATTCAAAATTATTCATTGAACAGAGAAAAAGATGAAACCCATAAAATTAAGCTTTTATCTGACCTTAATCATGTTCATATGGATGAATGCAAAAGACAACCATGAGAAAACCATATATAACTTATGGGTAAAATAAGCCAGGTGGATGAAACACTCTACTCTTTTTTGTGTATCACTCCTTATTCCCTCCAAACTCCATTTCAGCATTATATCTGTTCTTCCAGGATTGCATAGCAAGGGGAAAGGTTCCAGAATGGAATGAAAACACAACATTCTTTGGCAATAAATAGGGCACAACTTTATTGTTATGCAAATAAGCATTTACAGAGCATGGGTGGATCCAGCCTTCTTGCAGCCAGCCTATCACAAGGACTCCCCCTGCACCAGCAGGCAGACTAGGAGGCACATTGTAATGTGCATGTGAAGTCTGCCAGTTTAATGCTTGCTGGGCACCTAGCAAGGTGGTAGGCAGGTTAGGGACCTGCAGGCATCAGTCCCTAATAGGACCCCTACCTGCCACCCAGAAATGTGAGCAGGGCAGCCATTCCCTGACTTCACCAGGGATGGCGCTGTAGCTCAACATCCATTCAGCTTCCTATGGAGGCCCCTGACATGGGGAGTCTGGCGCACAAGCTCAGCCTCTCCCAAATATGGATCCGTCCCATGCGTAAAAACTGCCAGCTATGACAAACCAGCTACACAAACCAAAAACACTCCACAAGTTTAAGAAGGAAAAACAGACAACCAGATGAAAGACCCTGTTACAAGGGTGGGATGGGTAGACTGTCATGATGCCAAGGAGAAGGAAGAGGATGAGGGCCATTGCCTGATTCCCTTATAAAGGGGGTGGGTCCCTGATCCAGCCCCCCCCCCCCCATTCTGCCTCAAGCTTCTGGGCCAATCAAGGCTGAGTCCAGGGGGAATGACAAGAAAACAGGCACAAGTCCCACTCATGTCCTATAGAACGGTGGGAAACTAACACTGCTGGCTGCTTCCTGCCTTCCTGAGTCTCTTCTGGCCTGTTGTCGCCATGCATGCTGCAATCTGCAGCCTTAGTAAGTTGTGGCAGTGTTTCTATAAACTCTCAAAGTTTGAATCAGGATATTAGCTGCCTTATATTGGTGTTAGCCTTCTCTCAAAAGTCTATATTTCTTGGAGCATATTTCGGCCTCAACAGGCTGGGTTTGAGAGAGGAATTCTTTTACTGGTTTGTTAATTTGCATTTTTGACATGAGGAGACCCCCCCCCCCACAGTAGATTAAAAGTTTTCCCTGTCTGTGTGTAGCTGTTTCACTGCTTTCATGATTGGCACAAGCCACCCAGTGGTGATGGCCATGATCCTGTGTTCATGGAATTCAGTAGAATGTTATACAGAGTGCACAAGGTAACATTTAATGTTATATAATCTAAAACAATTGCAGCAAAGGAATAGAGATGAGCTTCATGTACCTTTAAAATAGGTAAGGAATTTTGTTCCTCTGCCCCAGCTGAAAAGCTGGAGTTATCAAAATTCTTCTCCTCCACAACTAGCACATGAGTCCATCTTCTTTATATGTCATTCCTCCAAAATGCCATCGTAGGATCGTGCCAATAAAATAGCATATAGATGCCATCTGAGTCTAGTATGGTTTCATAGGCTGTTGTGAGAAATGCTAAAGCAAGACCTTTTACTGAGAAACTGCAGTCTTGATGCAGGACACAGATGAAAAGTCCAAGCTTAATCAATTTTTATTTTTCATTTCTGAGACTAACAGGAGAGAATGAAATGGATTCTGAAGATTGCCCATAAATGTTTATTTGACAAAAAGGGCAGGAACACAATATTATTTCAGCAGGATGTACACATCCTAAATTTTCATTCCCTAACTGAGGATCTTCTTGGCATTAGAAACTGTTGACTGATTGGAAAATGCACTCTTGAGATACATTAATTTGTGCAAACCACCATGTTCAGCTGTAATTGCTGTCTAGTAGTAGTGTCCGTCAACTTAATATTCTGTAGTTCATCAGAAATAAAAATCAGCATCCCTCTTGATAAACACAGAATGAACTTAGCTATGCTAAAAGTAGCAGACAGAAAGCAACGGGCAGTCACACCTTTATTCAGAACTGTATTCTCTGATTGGTCCCTAATATCTTATATACATAACTTTGTGAATCATTTAGTAAAGTGCAATTCTAAACTCTCTTTAATAATTCAGTGTTGCATAGTTTGTGGAAAGCCAGGAACGTGAGAGCCTTCCTGAACAATGTACTTCAAGATCTTCAACTTCCCAACCAATGTTACTTTTGTCTCCTCAGGGCTCAGTTTCAGTTTAGATGGGAAGGTGGAGGTCTTGAAAGACGTTATGTTTCTCAGTTTCAGTGGAGTTCAGCTGTTCCTTCCAGGTAACACTGTGTGTGAATGAGATCTTGGGGGTACTTGTGGATTGTAAACTAAACATGAGCAGGCAGTGTGATGCAGCGGTAAAAAAGGCGAATGCCATTTTGGACTGTATCAACAGGGGCATCACATCAAAATCACAAGTTGTCATAGTTCCATTGTATATGGCACTGGTCTGACCACACCTGGTCAGTTCTGGAGGCCTCACTTCAAGAAGGACGTAGATAAAATTGAAAGGGTACAGAGGAGAGTGATGAGGATGATCTGGGGTCAAGTGACCAAGCCCTATGAAGATAGGTTGAGGGACTTGGGAATGTTCAGCCTGGAGAAAAGGAGGTTGAGAGGGGACATGATAGCCCTCTTTAAGTATTTGAAAGGTTGTCATTTGGAGGAGGACAGGATGCTATTCCCATTGGCTGCAGAGGAAAGGACACACGGTGATGGGTTTAAACTACAAGTACAACAATATAAACTAGATATCAGGAAAAAATTTTTCACAGTCAGCGTAGTTCAGCAGTGGAATAGGCTGCCTAAGGAGGTGGTGAGCTCCCCCTCACTAGCAGTCTTCAAGCAAAGGTTGGATACACACTTTTCTTGGATGCTTTAGGATGCTTAGGGCTGATCCAGCGTTGAGCAGGGGGTTGGGCTAGATGGCCTGTACGGCCCCTTCCAACTCTATGATTCTATGATTCTATGATTCTCACTTGAAGGCATTATTGCTTTGTGAGGTTCTGTTGATTAACCCCAATAAGCAGACTTCATTGAAGGGAAATCTCTTTACTGAAAGAATACCACACTGATCATCACAGGGCTTTTACTAAGACTAAAGATCCTACCTCTTCAGCCTCCTCATCTACCCTTCACCTAAAAGTTTTGGTGCGAGGGCACTTTCCTGACCAAATGGCCAGGACAGATGCAGACAACAGCAAAGTCCCAAAGATGGTGGGAAAGATGTTTCAAACATGGGGCTTCTCCATAAAACCCTGGGCTGGCTAGCTACATTCACACCCATGCTGATCAATCAACAATTAATCAAATGCTCAAACATGCTCAAAGTCCACAGGGATACGCAAATAGGACAGGAGAAAACCTGTGGCAAGGCAGGTTAAGCAATACTGGCAATATATGGCAAAAGCTTAACATATGGCTTTGACAATCCCAGCCAATGTCTCTTTTGAATAGAACAGAATGATGACTGGTATACATCTTTAAGATGCAGTTTTAAATTTTCAGTTCAACTTGCTCAGCTCTTCAACTTATTTTCAAAAGAAGAATTTCAAAAAAGAAATTAAAAAATATATTGTAATGTAATTTTCTTTTTTTTAAAAAAAATATTACTGTAGATGTTCACAACACAGTTTGAAACTGGAACTCCAACTTGGCCCTATTAATATGTTTTCAAGAAGTTCAGGGAAAAGAAATACTGTAATGCAATCCTTCCCTTGAGAATTAAGATTTCACAATGAAACTTAGCATGTTTGTTCATACTAAATTGGTTATTATCATCACACTCACAGCTCTATGGCCTGCCAAATAATCACCGTATGACCTTGTGCTGTCATTTCAGCTATTTACAGTTTTCTTTTAAAAGCATTCATACATCGGATCATCCCTCTGTCTCTGGCTGTTAGAAATTCAGAAATTATTAGATGGAGTCTTGCTTTTCACCACTAAGTCTTATTTTGTCTCTGACATACAACAGAAGAGAATTAAATGCAGAGGTCAGCAACCTGTTCAGAAAAACATAAAGGCCAACGATTTCTGCAGGAAATAATAGATAATTCAGTATCCTTTGATATAAGCAACCATAAAATACTGTTTTAGAGATGATGTCCTTTGGGATTGGATTAAGGATGCTTTGCAATTTTTAATATGAGTGATGTATTTAGGTTCTGCATATTTTCCATGGACTAGTAATAAAACATTAAAACATCAATTTCATTAAAAAAAATCCTGTGCATACTTAGAAATAAACCCAACTGAAATCACCAAGACCTTTCAAGAATTGGGATTGTATTTGGATGCCTGTTTGTGTTGAAATCACTGATCTGTAACCCTGGAAGAAGAATCTGTAACCCTGGCTTAGGTGTGAGGATTTGCTGCGGGGGGGATGGACTTCTCCAGTTGTGCTTCTTCTTGCCACCAAATTTTTCCTGCCATCTTCTGCTTTACTTACTGGTTTTCTACAGCAGTCTTGAGAAAATCATTGGACAGTACCATCCTAAGAACATTTTCCAGGAGTCTACACCACTGAATAGGTATCCTTAGGATTGTCTTCCTTTCCTACATGGCCTGCAATCTGAATATTTTCCTGAGAGCAACACCTATTGTATAACATGGGACTGCTGAGTCACCTTGCTGAAGGCTGTTCTGTAGGCATTGCGATATGTCATTCCAAACCAAGTATCTTCAGTGTTGTATGAACAGTGTTCAGTGCACAAGCTAATGTGTTCTTCCTGTCCACTATACCCAGATAGTGTCAACCAAGCAGAAGAACTATGTAACTCCCCCCTAACAATAGTATTGCAGTTCTAAACACAGCAATGAAATGTACTAGTTAGCTGTAACATATAGATATTTAAGCAAATGGTGCCTATAATCAGACTCCAAGCCTGGAGAAACATTGTTAGCTGTAGCAGTCATCTGCGCTCACAAATGAAAACAAAATCAGCTCCTGAAATACTGCTCCTGTCAATGCTGCCATATGCTTAAAAGAAGTGATTAGATGAACCATACTCAGTGAGCTTAAAAGAGAGAGGAAATATCTAACAAAATCAAGATAGCAGATGGTACAAAGCAATAAAAAGTCTAATTAAGAAGTGTGATCAGCATGGTTCCACTAATACTACCCAGTCTAAGAGCACACACAAATAATATTTTTCCTCAGCTTCAGTGATTCAAAATCAGCAATTTTGAGAGGCCTCTTAAGCCTGGAAACTGGACAGCTTAATGCTACTAGTATCTCTTGATCAAGAGCAGTAGGAATAATTGCACCCATATACCTGAATGAAGACATGAGATAACAAGAAAGCTAGGGGTTTTTAATGACTGAACTGCATAATAAAAATTATCTTGACTTTTAGTGCAGCTTGCTGCTTATGGATACCTATAATAGGTACCAACATGGGATGGGGAACCTGTGCCTGTACATTTTCCCTTCTCTCTCTGCTTCAGCCTTTTTGACTCCTGATTGGCTAGCCCCACGAGTCTCTTCCACATCTCTTTGGACACATATACATCCCTTCTCCCCTCTCTGTGCAGTAGCTGCGCAGCATGAACGTCTTTTGGATAAATGTTAACTCAAATTGCACACTAGGGATTTTGCAACCGAATGTTATTATTTGATGTTTCTGACTGCCATAAATATAATGTTTTATCACTGTACCACCTAAAATTGCCACTTGTGTTTTTACTGCCTGGAACTTCTGTTTTGCTTAGAACTGAACTTGACTTAAAAAGCTATCTTTTTCTCTTTGCTGCTCTGTATTCTTTATTAGGACAATAAAATTACCATGTGATCAAATAACTCTCTCCCTCATCTTTAAATATATTAAGCCTTGCTGTGCCAGGTATACATGGACCAAAGTAACCTTTTGGAAGAAGTTCTTGGGACTTGTGTGAATACTTGGCAAAAAGAAGGAATATGAGTTTTTTTGGATATTTTAAGGCCATAGCATCAGAAGACAGCTTCCTAGTTTGGTGTTTCAGAACATGGAAACTGTCTACATGAGAAAAGGGTATCCTTTCCCCACTCATCGTACTCACTATATGTAGGATGGACAATCCGTGTAACTTTTCTTATAGGTTGGTTGCACAGACTGGTACCAGTGTAGAACAGCTTCCATATGTAACAGGAAAAAGTGAATCTTGTTTCCTATACTAAACCTGCATGAATAACCAATTATCTGTGATACTGGAACTAAAGAATAGAGTTCTTTTATAGGAACAGCAGGCTGGAAAGCTATGTTGATGTACATGAAGAACACTTGTTAGTTCATTAATTGCAGCTATTTATGTTTCTGCTAGAAAATAATTGATTCTGTTTCTTACATTATAGTGAAATAGAAAGAAATATGAACCTGGCAGATGAGTTATTTGCATCAGTTTGATTAACATTTCATATTCCTCACGGGCGTTGTAGCCAGAAATGATGTATATCAGACTCTTACATTATGCACGTGTCTCATTATCTACAATCTACAATTATATCAAAGTCTAATTTTTAAAAGTGCCCTGTGCCCTTTTCCATTTAGTTATATTATTGAATAGGTTAATTTTTTTCATGGATTATTGTAGCTTACACACATAAAACCATAAGTAGTCTGAGTTACAGCTAGCTGAGAGACCTTGCCCTCTGTTATGGCATTACCTTATCCCTTGAGAAAATTGTAATACATCAGAAAAGATGCCCAATGCCAAAGAAAGACATTTTTTTGTATTATAAAATACTGGTGGGATAGCCATTTGCCCCAGCACGCACAAATAAAGACACAGCAGTCTTGAGGTTAACTAGTTTACTTAAAATAGCTGATTTACATCATATATTGTTATGCTAAATATTTAAATAGAGCGGGCTGTGCTAGGTAGCCTGACCAATGGCTGCCTTAGATTTGGCAGATCCATCTTGGCTCCAAACACAGCCAGTAGCTTTCACAAGTTTTGTTTATTCTCGTCTACACATAATGGGAAGAGATGCAGAGGGGTACCAAGCCTCTTCTCTTAATGTGATGCAAGGCCACTACCAGCTTTGGTAAACACTGAGGAATGTTCCTTCCCAGTCCCATCCTATCACAAGGCCAGTGATAGGCTGTTCTGAACATGCCCTCTATCTCACCCAGTCTCTCAGAGTACTTGGCTGTCATCCCTTCCTACGACAGGCAACTATGGAACGTTTAGCATTTTGTCAGGATGTATGGTCATGATTTTATGTAGTAGTAAAGCCCGCTGTGTGCTGTAATGTAATGGGCTCATTTGGTGGGGGTCCTGACCCAACTCAGGTTCATACTACCTAGAAATGTGGAATTTCAGAACATGAATCTGGCAACCTTACCTCCTTTGCCATGTTTTCTTGATCTAAAATGGGCCAGGGGGTGCTATGTGGCTGGTTGAGTAGCTACAGAAGCATTATACCATTTTGAGGCCCTACTTCCAAACATCAAGGAATACTTCCAACCCATGGGTAGCCAACCTCCAGGTGGGGCCTGGAGATCTCCTGGAATTACTGCTCAGTTCCAGATTATAAAGACGAATATGGCTGGTTTGAAGAGTGGACTCTGAGGCATTGTGCCATTTTGAAGCACCACCTCCAAACCCCCTCACACATGCCACCTCAAAAGGAAAGCCCACAAACACCCACAGACTCCTCTGGGTTGCTCTCAGAAATGTGTACCTCACCTCAGTCAGTGGCTGTTAGAGGTTTCCTTCACAGCAGGCCTGAAGGGAAGTGGAGGTGAAGAATCCTGAGCAGCAATTGGCCCTGAGGGGAGAAAATTCCACCAACAGGAGGCTTTGGAACGTTCAGCATTTTGTCAGAAGTCCACAACACGTTTTATTACATTAGATGATCCTGTGCAAATGTATCCACAGCCTAATTGCTCTGAATACTTCATTTCTAAACAGGCTACCTATACTTTTTTGTTCAGCTTTAGAGTCTATACTTTGAAATTCATCACAAAACTAGGTGCTAAAAGTACTTCAGCAGCCATATATTCAGCAGTTAAAAGTACTTCAGCAGCGAAAGTACTTCAGCTGCCATATGTTGGTTATGGAACATATTACTTACTTATGTTCCCTTCTAGCATGTGCCTCAAGAAATTCTGCTCCTGAGGGCACACCAGCAATAAGACATAACTTTTTTGGGAGGTGGGGGAGATATTGGCTAGCATTCAAAATGGGAGCCGTTCATATCAAGCACTTCAGAAAGAATAAGATATGGAAGGGAATCCTTCTAGCACATCAGCTCATATCTCCTTTCTAGCCTTTTGCATACCCTCTCTGGGATTATCATTTGAAGAATGTAGCAAAAAAGAATGACATAAAATGTGTCTGCAGTCCTGGGGGGGGAAAGTTGCATACCTGAAACATTTCCTTCCCAGATACTGAATATGAGACAGTAATTGGATTGAACACAGGATTTCCACAGAGGGGAAAGCTACACATTACATGCAAAATGTCCCAACTGATTCTTTTTGTTGATGTTGTAATCCTCTGAACACTTTCCTGTGAGTTAACGCCACTGGATAAAATGAAGAGAAGTAGAAAGACAAGTGCTTTTCTGGGCTTAATCCCTTCCACACAGCTTTTTTCTATATTGGGATACACATATGTATTGACTTGTGAATACATCATGGAAATGGAAATAAGAAGTTGGTTCTTATATGCCGCTTTTCTCTACCCGAAGTAGGCTCAAAGCGGCTTACAATTGCCTTCCCCTTTCTTCTCCCCACAACAGACACCCTGTGAGGTGGGTGAGGCTGAGAGAGCCCTGATACTACTGCTCCATCAGAACAGCTTTATCAGTGCTGTGGCGAGCCCAAGGACACCCAGCTGGCTGCATGTGAGGAGGCAGGGAATCACACCCATCTCGACAGATTAGAAGTCCACGCTCCTAACCACTACACCAAGCTGCAGATTTGGAGCAAAACCCCAGCTACCTATCCCCACCCCCCAAAAAACCCTCTCAATAAATTTCTTAATACAAATGTTACTTTGAGAACACTGTCAGGGATATGCATGGAAAGTATATCTGGTAATTTTGGGATTTGTTCTGTTGGTTAATTATTGCACTGTTTTTCTTTGGTATGGATAGCAATTCCCATCAGTTTCAAGGCGAAGCACATTTCTGCCTATGTTTCTGTCCAATATTTTCCTTTGTGACAAATTTCAGGAAGACGGGAGAAAGAATACAAACTTAGTAACCTGTTAAATTTCCAAATTGCATAGAACATGCTGTGATTAGGGAAATGCTAGAAAGTTTGTTTTGTCTTTCCTGGGAGGGGTGGTGTCTGTTGATAAAAGGAACGAGGAGCCTTGGAGGGTACATTGTTTAGCTTTCCTAGTATGTGCACTTGTTGCAAATAGACCATAAATATGTATTTTCCCATACTGAGAATGGCCTGTGGGGATAATACTCTTCAGCAGACTCAAATGAGTAGCCGTGTTGGTCTGAAGTAGTGCTACTGGACTCTGATGTTATTGTACTCTTCAGCAGAAACATACTAGCTCTTGGAAGACATCCTTATGGGTGGGCACAGACCATAAAAATGGGGTCCTGTTCTTAAGCCCACAAACCCAGTCAGCTTGCAAACTGCTCCCACGACTCAACTGTTTAAAGGGGTTTTCATGGGCAGCTAGTGCTAGCTGCCCAAGAAAGCCCTTTTAAGCCAGTAGGCTGCAAAAACATTTTGCCCCCATACCACAGCTGTTTCTGATCTTTTAGCAGCCTTTGCAGGGATGTTTGGGCAGCTTTTCTTCCCATGAACCTTCACAACGTGCCTTAAAAGTTTGTGAAGGTTCATGGATGGTCTGCTGTTCATGAACTTCAGTTTACAAGTCACAAACCAGCCAAAATTCATTACAGACAAAGCTTTGTGAGCTTGTTCGTGCCCATCCATAGACATCCCTTTCAGTATATCGTCTCCGAAATTACGTTTGCCCCTCCTTGCCTTCTCATTTGCTTTCCCTTCTCTTCTATAACAGTAAAGCAATCAGTGGGATGCCAGAATGAATGAAACTTTCAAAGTCTTTTGGTACTATAACCAATTGTAATTGTTGGCAATCAGATTAGTCACATTAAATGTTTTGAATTAATAGAGGGGATTTATTGGAGGTTTAAATTCATCCATTTCCAAATGCACATTTCTAATTTTATTTGTGTTTTGAATGCAATGGACAGCCAGACAGACAGACATTCATGGTGCCCATGAAACAGCCAATGTTTGAAATAACAGTCTAACGTTTTAAGAAGGCGACCAAGTGCTACAATACTCAATTGCAGTTACAAAGCCATCTTATTCATCAAACTATTTTCCCCCAAAGACATTTTGGCAATATGTTTTCAGATGAGACAAGTCAGTGATCTGGTAGACATTATGGGGTGGAAAGCAGCACCTTTGGGCAGCTGGACTATGGTGTGGATCCAGTTATTAACTGTGTCCATCCACCTTTGACACAAACAAAGTATTTTTCGAAATTCCTTTTCACTCCGTAACTGTTTTTTAAGCTTTGTTTCAGTGAAATGCCTTGGTGCAAATGCAGATGGAAACTTTTGATTGAAAAGTGCAGAAAAATGCCGTTTGAAATTGACTGCATGGGGCTTCCTGTGTTATGAATAAATGCGCTGTCCTCCCCTCCCCCTCAAAGAAAGCAGACCCTTTATTTATGTGGCTGTACCTAGTTTATTACCCAACCGTGATTCTGGGCACACATCTCTGGTAGGACGTAAATCAGTGGGGGTTATTTCCATTAATAGGTTTTGGCGGGGGGGATGAGAAGGCATCTCTGAAATGAAAAGCAGCAGACGGAAAAGAAGCCCCGTGGGTGCCAATTTGATATCAGAACTACAGAAGTCGGTGGTTAACTGTTGCTCAGACTTCCTTAGCAACACATTCTAGAGCAGGGGTGGGCAAACTGTGGCCCTCCAGATGTCCATGGACTACAATTCCCATGAGCCCCTGCCAGAAAATGCTGGGAGTTTGCCCACCCCTGTTCTAGAGGAATAGGAGGATTTAATGTTTGTCAGTGGCAGCAGGGGCACAAACAGTGAAAATATCACCACAGCTAATGCTTGTCTTCACTGCACTTCCTTAGATGCTTTCCACATTAGATGCCCTTCTTTCCCCTCAGCAATGAACTTGCACAGGATAGCGAGGTTCATAGGGTGGTCTTCAAGAGGATCCTTCGCCTCTCCTTCTTTCGTCATAGAAAGCACGTAGCCTACAGAGCTTCCGAACTGCCAGACTGTCCGTTGCCATTCCAGTTCTGCAAATCATGCTGCTTGTTTGTGTTCCTATCAACCTGATCTGCCTTCCCGTTGTTACTAGACTTGCAAGTCTTATTTTGCCCTCTTGATCTTCTCAGCAGCCTTGGCTTGCTTCCCAGAAGGATGTTCTTGTGACAGGATAGTGTTATGCAGATGGCCTATAATTTCTAGGTCTGCTTCTCGTTTTCATCACTGAAATACACTTCAGGTCCTATTGATCCTGAACCATAAAGTGGATTTTCTTTTTGGGGTATTCTAGAACTGCCCTGCAACAGGGATGCTTCATTTGCATGTGATCCTATGTTCTTACTAACAGGTTCACAATATTTTCAGTGGGAATCATACAGTTAAGTTCAAAGCAGACCAAAATAATAATTTGTCAGGCTATAAAGGATGGTTTGGTTAAACAAAAACAGATATTCCTAGAACTGGACTAAAGGTCTTTTCAGGGGAAAAAATGGACAATGACTTGGATATGCCGATGTCAGGCAATATGTGAATGTGGAAATGGGATAAATATTTAGAGAACTTACACATGAAGAAGAGGAACTGATTTAAAAGTTACCGGTGGTAATTAACCCCATATTATTGAAAACAAATGGTTAATGCAGTTGCAGTTGGGCAGGAGTGTTCTGTTCACTTTTTAACTCTGTAAAGTGAAATTTAAATAAAATTAACATTATGTAAAATAGAGGAGTTGACAGGGATAAGAACCCCAGATGAGCCCATCAGTGTCTTTCATTTAAAATAAATTGTTAATAATGATGGCTTGGGACTAGGAGAGAATCTAAACTAAGCTAGACTCTAAGAAGCCAAAATGAGATATCTCCTGCTCATTCCTGCAGCATTGTTTGTTCAGGTTTGGAATAGGGCTGTGTCAATGGAATTGTTTACTGGAGGAGTAAAGGGGGAAAGGGGTGCTGCTGTCGGTGCCACACATCTAAACAGCTGTGGAGCCAGGAGGCACAGTGAGTATCAGGGAGGGTGGAGGATGGCAACCTCCCTTCTCCCCCACACATGCTCTTAGCCCATTAAGGAAAAGGAGTCACAGGAGTACAAAAACTACCCTGGAATGGAAATAGACTCTCCATCAGGCTTTTCCCTCAGCCCTAAAACTTATGAGGGAAATGTGAAAGGGATGAGAATTGATTGTTGTTATTGTTATTGTTATTGTTGTTGTTGTTGTTGTTGTTATTTAATTTTTAGACCGCCCTTCTCCAAATAGGTCTCGGGGCGGTTTACAACATAAATAGTTAAAACACAATAAAATCCCCATAAAACCCCCAATTAACATCAACAAAAGTTACATATAACATATAAGCAGCGGTGGTCACAATTCTGATCTTAGTTACCTGAGTTCCCCCCAAGTTCAGCCTGGTGGGGAGAATAATATTCAGAAGAGGGTGACACCAATGCAATAGATCTAACAATGATCTAGATTTTAGAGATCTCAATATTGGAGGGGATCCTCTGATGGATTTGTGGGAGAGCTTCCCTGATGGTGTAGGGACTGGGAAATCCAGATTCAGACCTTCCTTCTCTTGAGCCAGGACCTAGTTCTCTGAGTCTCCCAGGGACATCACAGGGCTGGGGGGAATGTCTGGTGAACTTCCTTGAGATCCTCAGAGGTAGGACAGGAGAAGAGAGAAAACAAAGAAAGATGGATTATTGCTTTGCTTGGAGTGGAGTTTGTTTGTTTTTTTTATATTCCGCCCTCCTGGTGGCACCAGCTTGGGGTGGCTTACAACATACATATTATAAAAACAGCAGTTAAAACAATCCTACCTACTGAGTGGCAACCCCAGAGCATCTCAGTTTCTGGTTTTGAGGGGGGGGGGTATCCATATAGAGGGAGCCCAAGATATTAATCAAGCCATCTAGATGTTCATTGGCCCCAATCAAATGCCTGGCAGAAGAGCTCTTACAGGCCCTAAAACTTCCTTATTTATTTGAAAGGAACTAACTTATTTATTTGCTAGGCGCTTTTGTGGATTAACCAATAAATCCATTGCTTTCTCCTCCAGGAATCAATTCCTTTTTTATTTTTTTTATTTTTTTTGTACTTTGAGTTTAAACAATTATGTTTGGCTGTATCATTTATAAAGTTTCTATCTCCAGTACCTGGAATTACATTTTATGGCATACAAAGTCTATCCTTGTGGTGGGTTGGCGGGTAAGCCATCCTTGTAATGTTAGACCTGTCAGCCGCCTTTGATGTGGTTGACCATGAGTTGTTGGCCCACCACCTTGCCTTGCCAGGTTAGGGATACAGGGTACAGCCCTTAGTTGGCTACGCCCCTTTCTCCATAACTGGTCACAGAGGGTGGCATTGGGGAATGAGCAGTTGTGCCACTGTGGGCTGGCTTGTGGAGTATCACAGGGGGCAGTGCTCTCCCTACTCTAACATATTTATGCACCTCTGGCCCAGCTGGTCCAGAGTTTTGGGTTGGGTTGTCATCAATATGCTGATGACACACAGTTCTATCTCCTCATGGATGGCCGCCTGGACTCCTGCCCCCTGGAACCATTTGCCAGATGTTTGGAAAGCATGGCTGGATGGCTTGAGCAGAGTCACCTGAAACTCAACCCCTCCAAGACAGAGATCCTATGGCTGGGTGGGAAGGGAGCAGACCAGGAAACATGCTTACCCTCCCTGGGACGCAACACACCATTGTGCTCCAAGCCATGCATTTGGGAGTGATCTTGGATGCCCAGGTCAAGAAAGTAGCCAACCAGGCATTTTTCCATCTTTGCCAAGCATGGCTACTAGTGCCCTACCTGTCCCCCAAACATTTTCCTAGCTCCTGAGGTCTGGCTAGAAAAGGCTATGTTGGGCTATCGAGGTCAGGGTATACATTTCTAGATAGGCATTATCATTAATGAAGTATTATGGCAGTATAGATTGCATTGGGTATCAAGTTCATATGCAGCACAACTAAAATATACATTTAAATGTGCATATCAACATAAATAGAGTGCACAACAAATTTGTAGTCTGCAGTATCAGTAGAGTTTCTGCTGCAATTATAGACAGAATCATTAGATTTCAGCATCATATTTGGGGGTTTTCTTCACCTTCATGGAATCCAATTATCTCAAAACACTCAACGCCTAATTCAAGTCAAGTGGCATCACAATATAAATAATTCATTAGGCTTTTTTTTTTGTTATTGAAGCTGCATAAATGAAAAAGAAGCAAAACAGTTTATTTTTCATGGCATAATCTCTTATAAAAGTTTATACATAGAAATACTTTCACATTAGTTTGTTCACTGGATATTATTTAAATATCCGAAAAATGTCCAAAGAAGTCCACTACTATGTCAAACACTAACATTTCATGCTCAGAAACTGATAATCTGCATGCTTTCACTTGTTTGAACAAGGAATTATATTCCATGCTTGCTAAATTCACTGCAATATTTTTTTTCTTTATTGGATTTCATCCAGAAAAGTAAACTTCATGAACTGAAGCCAAGAGAAAATAATTCATACTTTAGCAAGAAGCAGGAGAGGAAAGGGAATGATTCTCTGATTTGGATGGATATGCAATCTGTGGTGTAGAATTCAGGGCTATACTGCTCATATTTACACCAAAGGCTAATAAGCATTCCAAGCCACTAAAACTCATTTCCATCTCCAGGTCATATGAGATTTTTAGCATCTTATGGCTTTATAGCATCTTGAGAGTCACTTCAATTATTTGCTTTAGCGATTGTAGCACCATGGTATGCAATACCTACAGTACTATGCAACGTGCTTTTACTACTCTGGATTCCAACACATTAATAATAAGGTTCAAGACAAGTACTTGCAGCAAGTGTGTGATAATCGTATTCTTTCAGGAATTGTTCACAATGCACTGGCTTGTAATATCACTACAGGCTTAGGTCCTCTAACTATGTTATAGTTTCAAGTTTGAGTCCAGTGGCACTTTTAGGACCAACAAAGCTTTTTTGGTCTGGATATAAGATTTTGTGTGCATGCATACTTCAGATACGCTGAAACAAGACCCCTTCAACCATCACATAAAGGTAGAGAAAAGGGAAGGATTAGTTACCAAGAAGAACTAAATAGAGTTAAAATGTCTAAGTAACAATAAAGATAGCTAAATTTAGCAATAAAGATAGCTAAAATTGGACTAAAGTAGTTAGGAAGACCTGTGAATAGCAGGAAATTAGTATACAAATAATAAAAGGCTTAACAAACAGAAGTGAGTCCTAAGTCTGAGTTCAGTGGCACCTTTAGGACCAACAAAGTTTAATTCTGGGTATAAGTAACCAGATAAATAAGAACCAACTATCTCTGTTAAGTCCTGGGTTCTGTTGTCCTGAGTACTGTAATGACTTGTAATTCAACAATCTCTCATTCCAGTCTGGTTCTGAAATTCCTTTGCAATTCCTTTGAGGTCCCCCCCCCCCCCGATTGGTCTGGAAAGTTCAAATTCTCAAGTTTCTTAATTTTGTGATTCTTGATGTCAAATTTGGGCCCATTTATCATTTAGGGTTTGGCCAGTTTGACTTATGTAGGGAACTGAAGGGCATTGCTGGCCTTTAATGGCATATACACTGTTAGAAGATGATCAAGTGAATAAGCCTGAGATGGTGTAGTTGATGTTGTTGGGTCCTTTGATGATGTGGCCAGCAAAACTGGCATCTGGGTTTATTCTGGTATCTGTGTCCATGTTCTACTTAGCTCTTGCAATATTCTGGATGAGGAGTTGTTTAAAACTAGAGGGCAAGAAAAGGTATGCTCTGCAGTACTTGTGAAAGATAACTGATTATTCAGTAGAGGTTGTAAGTCACTGATGATGCATTGAACTGTCATGAGTTCAACAAAATTTAATTTGGGGTATAAGTGAGAACTGAATGATTTAGCATGTATACTGAGATAAGAACCCTAGGGGGTTCTATTGTGATGACTTGTAATTTAATGGGATATACAGATAAGCTGTAAGTGACCACTTGTTTTTTCTGTCATTGACCGTTTATGCACTGGAGGTTTCATGCCGGGCTGCAGGCTGGAGTTTTAGTTGTGGCAGGTTGCCCCACCTCTTACTACACCCGCACGAGGAGCATTTGCCCTGGTGTGCCTCATCCGCCCCCGATTTGTGCTCCTGAGTGGGAGCTGGGGCAATGAAGTTCCCAGTGCATAAACGGTCATTGTCTCTTTGGGGCCTGTCTTGCAATACGTTTTCTTTGAGTACCAATCTGGTTTTGTTAATCTGTTTTTGGCCTTTGGTTCCAAGAACGTTTTTGTCGATGTTATGGTTTGAAATTTTACATGGACCAGGTAATTATGTCTATGATCTTTTTTTTACTGCAGTAATAGACAAAAACCATGAGACTGGGAGTGCTTCACTGAGGAGAAAGAACCAGACGGCTGTTCACAAATTTCCCACTGACAGAGAAGAAGAGGGAATGCATTTTACCTCACTGCAGCTGCTCGGGACAAGTGGCTTTTTGTCTCTGAGGGACCATCATTCAGATATGTTGTTGTTGTTGTTTTCAGAACATGGGGGCTGCTAGGGAAATGGGGTGGCCTTTTGCTCACACTGCCATAACATCCAAGAAGGTGTGTCCAAATTATTTCAGTAATAAAACCAAAGCCTGTCTCTTCAGAATATGCTTCAAGGGCAAAGTGTCAGAAAGAGGCCATCTGTCAAATTTACAATCTCCTTGGGCAGAGTAAATAATAAAACCCATATGTCAACATTCACATCCTTCTAGTCAGTTTTTCTATCATGGCCTTATCTCTTGATTAGATTTTGGTGTTGAAATTTCACATCTTTCTACATAGCACTTCCATATTGTGTAAAGAATTTAGCTTCTGGGTGCTGTGGAACAAATGTTCCTGCAATATGTTCTTGCAAAATGTTCCACCCATCCAGTTTCGTTTACTAGTGACATCGATGGGGTACAGATGTCCTTTGGAAGTTAAACTACTTCTTCTTGAAGGATTTTCTCATCTCTAAGAGCAGAAATGCCCTCCAGTGCTGAGGAATATATCTCGCTTCTCTCATGCCACAGTGTCTTCTGCTTTTGACTTTGCCTGCACTTGGGCTGAAGCTTTTCCGCTCGCTTCTGGTATTCAAGCTGACAGAGCCTGTGGTAATAAACCTCCTTTGCAAGGCAGTCAATGTCATGGATGCTATTAAGCATGATTTTGTGCTTAAGAAGTTTTGCATTAGCTTTCATGTTGTTTATTTTTAGGCAGAATCCTTTCATTGCATATGGGATTAATTTTTTCGTTTCTTATGCATGTCCTTCTTCATAGTCAAAGACCAGAATATGCACACCCAGTGTAAAAGGGCAATGCACAATGAAGAAAACACTATATATGGAATGACTTTCTCTGACAAGACAATGCAGGGGTCTGACTGCTTCTGAGGACATGTTAACATCAGAAAAAGCAAGATCTGAAATATGTATTTTGAAACATGAAGTTATGGGTCAAGTCTTCAAAAGGTCTAACACAGAGCGATACAGAGTGATTAGTGAGACGATTGCTTCTTAATATGAATTCTTTTCATGAGATATTCTGGTCCTAGTTGTCCCTGCCACAGGAGATAAATTGGTCCATTATTTATTTAGAAAATGTATGTCTCCTCTGTGCCAGACACCACTGATATGTCCTGAATTTTTGAAAGGTGAGGACATGCATTTGGATGCAAAATGGATTGGATTCAGCACAGTGTCTTCATGGATGCAAGCACTTGACCCAAGGATTGTCATTTTACAGTCCCCAAACACCTCAGGTAACTGTCCAAAATACCCCTAAAGCCCTATTCCTTGTGCTGAGGGGGGTCTCTAGAAGCAGTATTTCAGGGGGAATTTCAGGCTACTGTGAGATGGAGGTGCCATGAAAGACATGCTGTATAGGATGTAAGACCTTGGACCCACAGAAACACTACAATTGATTCAACTCTTTCCCATTATGAAAATACAGTTTGCAATTTGTATTGAAGATGTACACAGCATATCTAAAATACTGTTGAAATAGGCATCACAGATCAGGAGTAGTCAAATGGTGGCAGAGGCTGATGGGAATTGTAGTACATGGACATTTGGAGGACCACAGGTTGACTACCCCTGGTCCAGATGATTTCCACAGAAATCTGCAGTGAATCATTCCAAGAATATAGAAGGACACACATGGACAACAGAACTACCAGACAGAGCAAGTCACTTACTCTGAAGTTCTCTGCCACTGCAAGCTACGTTTTGAGAATTTTACAAACCTAAAGACTTCAATTCATGTATCTAATTTAATTACAGCCATTGTTTTCGATAATGGTTATAGTTCAATAAGCTTGGTGTCAGATACCAGAGCTGGACAGGTCTGGCTCCTTTGTCTACAGCCAGCTTGGAATGCTAGACACTCTGCAGGGTCTTTGGGTTTCCTTCAGCTGGAATGTCCACCAGTTACACATGTCATATTTCTACTGCACAGATAATGAAAACATATGTGAAGCTGGAAGGACCAACGCTCACATCTAAAAAGACAGGTTATGAAGGACAGAAAGGTTTAGCTTCAGGTCTCAGGGTGGACTCAGGTCATGGATCTACCATTTGTACATACTTCTCAGGGCTTGGATCCACTGTGTCTACATATGTTTTGCATGCTTATTCAGTTCTAAGGCAGACTCAGGGCTGTAAAACAGCTGTGCCTCCCATTTGCTCCAACTTGTGGGCCCCTGTTTCCCAGCAACCCTGTAGAAACGTGTCCTCACCCTGTCTGTCTGTTCTTCAGAACCCCAGAAACTGTCACTCATTCATTTCACTGAGGAGATGATGGCTATGCATGGCCAACCCTCCTCAGGGCTTGAGCCACTACATCTATAGACATCACTGCAAGCTTAGGTCTTTGACTGTCAGAGTTCCGCTCAGGAATTGGAGCCACCACAACTACACATGCCTCAGAGGGTTCAAGTTTAGGTGTAGTCTAGATTGTGAGGAAAGGTAAATAAAATATTCATACAGGAGCCTGCAGTGGCTTCCAGGAACCATGCTCTGGTGGGGGTCTCTGGATCTTGAAGTCTGCTCTGCTTATTTCCACAGACTTGTGGGCTGTTAGATAACAGACCATAATCATATAAGAGTATTCATTAAGTATCAAAGATTTTTAAAACATTTTTAATATTGTTATATTTGCTTAATATTCCAAACACACACATCAATCTTCTGAGGTTAAAATTAATTGTACACTACACAAATCTGAATCTAATTTGAATTGCTAACAACATTATAATTGAACTCCTTTCCAGCTGAATTGCTAATATGAACCAAATCTGTTTGCTTAAAAAATGAATATTTCAAAGATTAACTGGTCAAGTAATGCTTCCAGCTTACTTTTC
This sequence comes from Paroedura picta, assembly GCF_049243985.1. Taxonomy (NCBI): domain Eukaryota; kingdom Metazoa; phylum Chordata; class Lepidosauria; order Squamata; family Gekkonidae; genus Paroedura; species Paroedura picta. The sequence goes on from NC_135377.1 coordinate 26,706,938, forward strand.
TTAATAAATACTTGTAGACTAGCCTGCTACTTAAGCAGGTAATGGCTTCATGTTACCATTTTCTTAATTAGTTAAATGAATTATTTATCTCAGCTGGGAATATGAATGGGAACAAAACGGGGGGGGGGGGGGGTCCACTAGTATTACATGCCCTAATTTGAAATTAGAGAACAAAAAGCTGTATAAGACATTTATCCCAGTGAAAACAAAAGAGGGAGTCTTGTGGCTGTTTAAAGGCTAACAGATATTCTTGAGGCACAAGTTTTTTAATACTAAGGTCTACAAAATGTAGGGCAGACAGGCACATCTAGACTGTAGAAAAATCTGAAAGCATTTTAGCACAAATTGTTTTCTCAGTATTACAACTGTGTCCAGTCCTGTGTCTGTAGTAAATTTTACAAGAGAGCTAAATCATGCCGGATCTCATTTTCTCTTGCCCTCTCTCCCACTCATTTACAAACTCACAATATTGCAATAAATCCAGGCCTTAAAATTGCTTGTGAATCCCTCTTCCTGATAAATTTTTATATCATATTTTAATGGAAACTGAAAGACCATATTTTGGTTTTCATTCCAAAAATGAATGTACTTTTCCCTGGAAGACCAAACGAGATGTGATCACATAGATTAGCAGTTGCAAGCATGCTGTCCTCTGGCATCCCTTTCCTTTGCATTTGTTAGGGTGAAATCAGAAATTGTCCAGTGGCAGGAAGGATCTCTCCTTCCATCTTTCTGCCTCTGAGGCCCCCTAAATGCTACTGCCAGAGAAAAAAGGACCCCAAAGGAGATCTGCAGGGGGAAATAGTGGAAATCTCCAATTTCATCTGGGACAACCACTTGAGTGCTGCATATAGGACTAGAAACACAAAAGGACAGATCCTTGTATCTGTTCCATAATTGTGGCAATTTAATCAGCCGAAGGAGCCCTCTGCCAAGGCAAGAGGCTATTATCCACAGTACAGATAAAGCTGTTCTGACTGAGCAGTAATATCAGGGCTCTCTCAGCTTCACCTGCCTTACAGGGTGTCTGTTGTGGGAAGAAGAAAGGGAAGGCAATTGTAAGCTGCTTTGAGACTCCTTTTGGTAGAGAAAAGCAGCATATAAGAACCAACTCTGCTTCTTCTTCTTCTTCTTCTTGTACTAGTGGAAGACTCTATTGTCTGTTAAAAGGCTTTCCTCACCAGAGGGGAAAAAAAAAACACCGTTACTGGAACAGATCCATCAGTTTGGGGCCTGTCTCTTATTTTGCATTTAGTCCACATACAGAAATGTTCTTACATGTTGCTAGAGCAGTCTTGCATAAGAAGCAGAACCCTTCAACCCTCTCCTAGGTATACTTGAAGCAAATTATTAGAACGTATAGTTGGCTTGTTATGCATCTTTTGAGCAAATTTCTATTCACTTTGAACATTTCTCATACTTTGGAAAGAAAGCATTAGGAACAGGAAGAAATAAGCATAAAGTGTGAATAATGCACATGGCAAACTAATCACATGCTGTGAGAATGGTGCTGTCCTTAAGCCACAGTTTGGCTGTTTTATTCTGCATAAATGTTCTTTGGTCTATTTTTTGTTCATTCCCTTTAAAGCCTATTGAAAATATGCCTAAAGAGGAAAGGTGTCAAGTCATGTAAGATCTTAATGATACTTTGGAGATGAAACACAAAGTTCAGCATATTCATCACCAAAAGGACAATAATAACCAGAGTCATTATATTAATATTTTGTTAATAAAGTTAGATATATCATTGCCATTTAATAACTTGCTAAAGAAAAATAATGACATTGTGTAGTCTGCCATTTCAGCTTTTATCAGCAGCCCTATAGTATGGGCTCCCAACAGCTTTCTGGAAGACAATGAATTCTAATTAGTGTTCTGACTTGTGCCAAGGATCTTAATATGTTCCATGTTTCTGGGAGGCATTAAACTAGCTCATTTATCCTCAATTAGGGGAAATGTCATTTGGCGGATTATAAAATGAGTGTAATCTGAAGCAAATCAAAATTTAATAATTCTTTTTCACCATTAAGAATATCTGCAGGGGACTACGATCTACCAGCAAAGTTGCTCAGCAAAAAACAACACATCCGATTATGAAAGAGACTTCAGATAACAGGGGAGATCAATTTGTGGGTCAACAGATTAATGTCCAACTCAAAAGCCAATGGGTTTAGGCCCTGTAGTATTTCCGGTTTGAAATCCAATAATACATCCTTTGTATGGAATCATCATTCAGACTAGAGTTAGATTTTAGGCACTGGCTATAGATATAATAATGGCATTGACAGGTGCAGCTGCTGCTTACCAAGGCCGCAGTTTACGGCAGCAGGAGCCCCGGAGTGAAGGAGGGCTTGATATGGCCCGACCTGGCATGTAGCATCAGTGATTCCATCTGCCTTGTGGGCTCCCACTGTGATTGATGCACAATCAGGGAAGGGGTCAGGGAAGGGGCCAGGTCAGCAGCTCTTTAAATTTGCCACACACTAGAGTCTTCACCTCTTCACTCCTTCATTGGCCATGGCAACCCACCCATCCCATCCTTGTCCGGCTTGTGCAAATTTTGGTGTTTATTGCAGTTTTATGCATTTGTTCCTGTGCAATTTTGTGTTTAGTTTTCTTATTTGTCACAGCTAGTGGTGGTTGTGAATGGGGCAGAACCATATTGGGGAGGAGGCAGAGCTTGCGTGCCAACCCCCCACGTTTGAGGGGCTTTCCATAATAGGCTGTGCGGATGTTGAACCACAGTGTCATCTCTAGATGGGGGGGGGGTGCCACCTGGCTCACATTTCTCCATGCCAGGCTGATACCTGCAGGCTTCCCAACCTGCTTGCTACCTCCATGTATCCAACATGCCTTACTCAAGTGAGGAGTCATGCATGTACATGGCCAAGTGTTTATGGGTACTGACTGCTGGTGTGGGTGGCTTCCTTGTGGCCGGCTGGCTGAAAGATAGCTGGATCCAGCCATGCTGTGCCTACATGCTTTCTTGCCAAAATGAAAATATGCAGTGTTCTAAATCTGTCATGAACATGTCCCCTTGTTATGCAAAGATCATGTACATGCACCCATCTGTTACAACAACTGTGCATGGTCAGGAAGGCCACATCAGGAAAGGAAGTCTTTAGCCTTTCAATCTCCCTCAGTTTTTAAAATCCAAACATTGAAATTTTTAAAGAAGAACATACCACTTTTTTAAAAGTATGCATCATTGACTTCAATCTAAGAAAGACAGTTTCTACAGTCTAGGAACATCGACTCCTCTTAAAAGCTCATTGAAAATGTTATACCTCAACACTTTTTAAACATAATCATTATCTTATTTTCACGTACTTCAAAATTTTAAATTGCAGCCATGAATGCTGACACTTTTCATGACATGTTACAGAAAACACAAGGTGACAGTCACTTGGTATTTTTTCCAATATAGCAAATATCCGGATTAGAGCAATTCTGAAGTTTAGGATGATGTGAACCACTATGCAAACTTTGATTGAAGTTTGTGAAGAAAAGCTGTAAAGAAAATTTAGTACGAACAACTTGTCTAGATGTAGCAATATCATTTTAGGACAAATAATTAATTAACATTATGTGTTCTGACTCTGTATGGTTCATGAGGATTAATACAGATTGACAGACTGATAGACCTTTGTGCATAAACATGCTAGTTCCCTACTGATTATTAGAGATATACTTGAGCATCAATTAAAAATGCTCTGTTTGTTATTGTCATGGCTAAAGAAGTACTTCCTTTTCTGTTCTAAGCTTACTGCTCATTAATTTCATGAGTTCTTATATTGTGAGAAATGAGAAGAGGACTTTCTCTGGCTTCTTTCTCCTATGCATAATTTTGTAAACTTCTAGCGTGTCACCCTCTATCCTAATTTCCCCAAGCTAAAGAGTCTAACCTCTTTAACCTTTCTTCATAGAGAAGGTGTTGATAGGAAAGTCGTTTTGTGTTAGTTGTTACAGGCCCATTTAAACTGATTTCCACTAACTGCAATTATGTCAACATTTATTTTTAATTGACAGATCACTCTCGCTGTCTGAACAGTGACACGACACAAGGAATGGCCTAAGATGAAGACAGGATTGGTGGTTCTGAATCTGGAGATCATTCACAAGGTGTAATGGTCAGGCAGACTTACTTCTGCCCGAGGCCTTACTGCCTTGAGATGCCAAGTGCAAGTTTATGTGCCTGCTCAACTCTTGTTTCTATGTTTTCCTTCGTGGCACTGTTAATTGCCCTCCTATGTACCTGCCGTGCAAAGCTGCTTGGCATTTTCTTTGTGCTATCATTGTCTTCTCCCTTGGCACCTGCTGTTTCTTGCTGTCTCTCAAAGACAGTCAACTGTTCGGATTGTAGACTACCTAGAGAGTCACATGGAGAGAATCACAGCCCCCTGAGTGCCTGGGGCTATGATAAATAAGTAATGCATAAATAAGCTGTCAAGTGTAAAATATAGTGAAATAACAAATATCCGTTTCATGTCACTGATGAAATGGCCTCAGATAATAAATATCATTCCATGTCAGCTTCCAAATCTGATCAGATAATAAATATCACTACATGTCAGTGATCAAATACAGTCAAATATCAGGTGGCAAATACCAAAAGACAAATACAAAAGATGGAAATCAAATATTGGTGTATGTTAATATCAACTACTGGGTAAATTCACAAAGGAAAATGAAGAGAATTTTTAGAACAATTTTTGGGACAAAATTTAATATTACAATTATATACCATACTTCCCTGGCAAGTCAGAGCAGATCACAACAAAGTTCATTGCAGCATTAAATTACAATAAATATATTTTTAAAAGATACAAATATAATATATAATAATAATAATAATCAATTATGGCCATGTAGAAGGGCGGTATAGAAATCAATCAATCAATCAAACAAACAAACAAACAAATAAATAAATACATAAATAAATAAAATTTCTATTTAAAGTAAGAACCGATAGTTGTCACTCTCTTCACAAGGGATTATGGTTAATTAGCTGAGCTGATGGAGGGAGACTGGGTGAGGTTCATAGCTCTTTGAGCATGTGGACTTTTAGGAAGGGAAGCCAGCATACAATCAGTGTTATTTTTTTGACGTCAACTGTAGACCTGGCAGAACAAGTCCATTTTACTTGCCCTGCTGAACTGATTAATGTCCCACAGGGCCCTGATCTCATAAATAATAGGAAATGAATGGAATGCCAAAATTCATTGCACTAAAAGAAAAAGAAAAGAAAGAAAATGTACACATATACTTAAGCGAAAAGGTTGAGATAGGATTCTATATTGTTTGGTGTTTTCTTATTGTTCTGTGTCATCTACTGTCATACTTGGATAATCTCACAATGTTTTCATCTTTGGTATATCATTTTCTTTTAACTTGGCAAACACTTGAGCATTTTATATCTAACAACATGGCATTGATCAGAAAGGCTTTTGATTTCAGAAATCCAAGGTCATGGGTTGATATTCTTATAATGGAATAGTAAATTGGGAAAGCCTTAGAACAGAGAATGAGTACTATAGTTTATATGGTATTTAATATATGTATTTCAGCTATTGAAAATGTTTACTCTCTTTTATAAGTCTAAATCATAATATTAGGTCCAGTAGTTGTAACAGGATGAATACTTATTGAATTGGATATAATGGAAAATATCTGTGGAGACAAAACAAGACTCTCACCTCACTTTTTCACTGCAACCAAAAGAGAGCCAGCTTAGTATAGTGGTTAGGAGCATGGACTTCTAATCTGGTGAGGTGGGTTTCATTCCTCATTCCTCCACAAGCAGTCAGCTGGGTGACCTTGGGTTTGTCACAGCACTGCTAAAGCTGCTGTGACTCAGCAATAATATCAGGTCTCTCTCAGCCTCACCTACCTCACAGGGTGTCTGTTGTGGGGAGAGGAAGGAGAAGGTGATTGTAAGCTGCTTTGAGACTCCTTCTGGTAGAGAAAAGAGGTATTTAAGAGCCAACTCTTATTATTATTCAAAAATGCTCTCAATAAGTAGACTTCATTGAAGAAAATCTCTTTATTGAAAGAACAGCAAAGCAAGCATCTGCAGGTCTTTGCTAAGACTGACATCCCTGGGAACTGTTACACCTTATCAACCTTTGTCCCTTGCTCCCCCCCCCAGGAACCCATGTGAGCATGAAACTTTCCAGATGTCTCCCCCCTTCCCCCCAGTGAGTGAAGGATAATTACACATGACAGCCGTATGCAAATGGTGACAGGTACAGGTTTTGGTAACATGGTAATGGCAAAAATTTGTGGTAACAGAGTTTTGATATCTGGCCCATCCCAAATAACTATCCCTCAAAAATTGTCCACCTTACAGCTTGTCAACTTGCAACAAGTTTGGCTGGGTAAGAGCACATGATATTCCTGGATCAGCCTGGGAGTTTGCACATGCTCCATGTCCACTCCCTCCCTCTCCTCTTCAAGGAATTCTTTATAGTTCACTAGGTTTCCCCTAAAGGTATGAGAGTTCAAAAACTTGTCCACTTCGTAATATGTATGCTCATCAACAAACATGGGGATAGGGTTGTCATATACAGGATGTCAGTGGTAGGTAGGCAGGACCAATTTGAACAGATTGCTGTGAAAAATAGGATGCACATTCTTATAAGTCTAAGGGAATTTAACCCCTAGTCACACTATTAATACAAACAACAGGAAAGGGACCCACAAACAATTTCCCTAGTTTGTGGGAGGGCTGTTGGCAGAGGAGGTGCTTGGCAGAAATGTATACATGATCTCACTTTTGCTAGGAAGGTTCTGGGATCTGCTTTCAGTTGGCCTGCTATTTGCAGTCTTCCTTTGAAGCATCTAGGCTGGACACGAGTTGTGGCCAAGCTTGTTGGATGCATTTTGCCCATTCATGTAAGCCTGGGGTGGGCTTTTCTCGGAGGCTTTCCAGGTTGGAATGGGATGAACCTCCACTCCATACACAATCTCGAAGGGGACATCCCCATACTTGAATGGACAGCATTATTGTATGTGCCCTCTGCAAACAGAAGTAGCTCGATCCAGTCATCCTGCTGGCAATTGATAAAATAGTGCAGATACTATTCAAGGACCTGGTTTACCCATTCAGTCTGGTCATTGGTTTTGGGATGGTAGTTGGAGATTAACCCTTGCTCCACCTGCAGCAGCTTCAATAACTCCCACTAGAGCTTGGCAATAAATTGGGTCCCTTTATTGGATACCACTTTGGCTGGGCCCCATGAAATCTAAATATATGTTGAATGAACATAGAAGCCAGGTGTTACACTGTGGGAGGGAAATACAGGAAACTAAGTATGCCTGTTTGAAGAATAAATTAACAACAAGAACAACAAGAGTAGGTTCTTATATATATATATAATGCTTTTCTCTACCCAAAGGAGTCTCAAAGCAGCTTACAATCGCCTTCCTTTTCCTCTCCCCACAACAGACACCCTGTGAGGTGGGAGAGGTTGAGAGAGCCCTGATATTACTGCTCAGTCAGAACAGCCTTATCAGTGCCATGGCAAGCCCAAGGTCACCCAGCTGGTTGCATGTGGGGGAGGGTGGAATCAAAGCCAGCTAGCCAGATTAGAAGTCCGTGCTCCTAACCACTATACCAATCACCCCGACTGCCATTTTCCTATGGCTTGAGGGCAGGTCAGTGACAAAGTCCATGTAACTTAGGGAGTCTTAAGTAGTTGGAGCAACCCCCATGGCTTGCCCCTCATTTGTTTAGTGGGCCACCCATGAACATACACTTCAATGTCTTTTATCATTGTGGGCCACCAGAACTGATGCCCCACTAGGTGCAGGATTTTTACAAACTCAAAATGTCCCACTATCTTCCTGTTATGGCAAAGCTGGAGGGGCAGGACTTGGCAGCATGGATCCCCTGCCTCCCCGAGGAGATGGTAGCAATCCCAGTACATACAGAAGGCTATGAACACTTCCATGGGAGTAAGCCCTATTAAATGAAATGGGATTCCGCTTGGAGTAGATGTGCTCAGGTTTGCTCTCACAAGGTAGTGTGATTACTTATGTTTGTTCTCTGTGTGCATTGACCCTATATGTGTATATGCCATGTATATACACATAGACTACTATTTGTATCCTCAAAAGAATATAACATTCCCTTAAATTGTGTCAGGTTATCAGCACCAAACATTTGTCTATTCTGGCTGTATCATTCATTTTGCTATCAGTGTCAAATGCCAAATTTTGTTACAGAACCGAGAAACATAATTATTTTAAAATAATAGGTTTTATAGTATGCATCACCAATGAATTTAAATTATGCAAGATTATTTTATATTGAAGAATACAAATTAGGTGACTAAGAGTTAAAGAAGAAAGTAGAGGATACGATGCCGTTTTCACATTGTGCCTTTTTAAAAAGTCCCTGTTTGTAACTGAAATCTTTTAATTATTCTTTTTATTTTTAATATAAACCTGGACATTATATATACTCTGCAGGATCCAATGTTTCTAATATATTAACTTAATTTTTAAAGATATATACTTTTCCTTGAATATATACATATTATTTGCCAACTGATAGAGAAAATTAGCTAATCTGTTATTGACGGGATGTTACATAATAGCAGCCATATTTGGATGTTTGGTGTGTAGCCAAGAAATAAATATGGCACAGTGTGTGTGGCTAAAAGATATTATAAAAGCGTTAAGGTTGTATCTGAGAAGAGAAGCTCACTGGGAAGAGTAGGTGAGAGATATCAACTGTTTAGCAAACTAAGTCAAGGTCATATGACAGAGCTTGTAAATGTCCATAAAAATTCTTAGTAGCTCCAGCTCTCAACTGATTTAAATTTCTTTCATATTGCTTGAAGATTTATTAGACATTGAAAAGTTCATGCAAGTGGACAATTTGCTGGATTTTCTGTGAGCTTGTGCCTCAGTACATTTCACAGAGTTGCATGGCATGAATTCAACATTTTAGGTTGAATCAGACTTGCTAATATGGGACAAACTCTTTGTTGCATATCTTCCACAACTTGAGTATCTCCAGAATTTGGAGATTTCTGCTCATGCAAAACATCTGATCTAATCTCTGAGAAATTGTGTTTCCAGGGGCTAGCTAAGAAGTTTTTATTTTTGCATACCACTTGGGTTAGATGAAGTTAAACAGAACACATTTCTACCTTGTTTAGCTGATACTTTGAGATTCACTATTAAAGTCCTGTACAAGTCTTGCTATACAAAAAGTCACAAAGGCAATTTTATAGGCCTGATTTTGAGGCACACCATTACAATGCACCTTGTTTGTGCATTGTTTGTGCATTGTTTGTGCATAAAAAAATAGCCTTTTTGCCCACTGGCTTTACTTCAGTATTTGATTTAAGGCTAGGTTTAACTGCTAGGTTAGTTGGATTTAAATGCTGCAAGAGTTCTAAACAGATGTAAATTGTTACAAGATTATCTGCTCAGGACTTGGCTCTTAACATGGCACGTTATTGGTTTAGCTTTCATTAATATGCAGGTTGCATTTAACCTTCTCATTGCAATCTTGCTTTTTTGGGGACATAGATCTGATTGATTTGGTCTTGCTAAAACACTAGGTTCAGTAGGGATAAGAGATTTCCCCACTTTCTGTTCCTTTACCCTTCCAAAATTCCTCCTGATTTTGTTTTTGTAAAATTAATTTCAAAATGGAACCTGGGCAGACTGACACAGCTTTTGATTAATGTCTCCTCACTACATAAAATGTAAAATTATGTGCATGGATGGAACACTACAAAAAAGTAACATCTTGATGCAATTGCACATATAATTAGGTATTTTACTGATAGGCGCATGTACTAAGGATTGGACCATTAGCACATGGAAAATATCTTGATACTGCCTTACATAGGGCTATGTATGAGCAATGATTGATCAGTTCATATATATAAAAATCAGTTCATATATATATAAACATTTAAAATTATATGAATTAGTACAAATACCTTTGTCATGAAAAAAACCCTATGTTTGTTATGTGAGATTTTCAGCTACCATTTGTTGAAAACATGTAGCTACTATCAGGCTTGTAGAACAATACTCCTCCCCAGTCCCATTCTTGGGCCTCTCTGTGGGTAGATGGTTTTGTTGTTTTTGTGATTATAATGGAGGCTAGTGCCCCACTTCTTGCTGCTACTCTATTCTCTGGAGAGAAAATTTTTTTAATCACCATTGGTGTGACAGCATGACCTGTCTTCTATGGAAAACCATCATACTGCTCTAGGAATCCCTGAAAACTCTATGAAGAAGAAGAAGAGTTGGTTCTTATATGCTGCTTTTCCCTACCCGAAGGAGGCTCAAAGCGGCTTACAGTTGCCTTCCCTTTCCTCTCTCCACAACAGACACCCTGTGAGGTGGGTGATGGTTGCCTTCCATGTTCCCACCCCCCATCTTGCACTGGGTGCTAGCTATTGGCTGGCAAGGAGAGAGGCAAGCCACTTTACTAATTTCAGTGCAGGTCAGTCACCAGAGATTGTTGTGAATAATGTTAACCTGAAAGTGTCACTTAGCTTACAACATTAATTGGAATCTCAGCAGTAGGCTGATCATTTCATTGAGAAGAATACTAGTGAGAAATAGCCCATGGAAGACTCATAAAAATGGCACTGGAGCTAAAAGTTAATTATTGAAATGTTATAGAAAACATGACTTTCATAAAATTCATTATTACTTTAAATTAGTTAGGGATGAAACAATATATCAAAGACTGGTGATTTTTTATACTTTTAAAGTATACATTAAAACAGATTACTGCTTGCACTTAAAATGCAAGCTGTTTCATACCTTGAGGGATTCAACACTAATAAATTACAAATTCCTGCAACCACAGAAGTTAAGCACTTTGGAAGTACTCTGAAGGCACTTTGAATTCAGTGGAAGAGGCCAGCATGTGCACCTTTAGTTCTTAAAAGAAGCCGGAAGAGTCAGAACAATACAATATATATTCCTGCAACATTAATATTTAGGAGTTTATCATATTTTAATTTAATCTTCTGAAAAGTGTATACAAGTATACATAGTTCTCTTCCAACAATCACATGAGTAGGTTAATCTGAGAGAGCAATCTAGGGGGTAGATCTGGTTGAGATCTGGTATCTTCCCCATAATTTCTTATGTTCATATAGAACATTGTCCATTTGGTATTCAAATCCATGTGATTTTTTAAGGTTCCATTGCTTCAAGTCTATTACTGTCAATGGGGAATCTATTGGAAGGTCTTTTGCAGCTGTTTATACAAGTTTCAAGGGGGTTGGTTTATCAGACCCTTGAAATAGATGCCTCTCAGTGCAGGCACAGTTCTCTCTACTGATCCCTGTCTGGGGGGGGGGAGGGCAGCCACTAGTATTGAAAACAACAATCACAACCCTGTCTGCATTAATTTCATTTTCCTCCTTGTGAAATGATTGACTCCATCTCCACAAGGGATGAAAGAAGAATGAGCCAGCTGTAGTGGTCATTCTGCTATCCCTATGGAGACGGGGGGCAGGAGTGGGGGCTGAACAACATGCTTTCAGGTAGTCTACTTTCAGAGAGAAAAAAGGATTCTGCCCCCACATGGTAGGGTATGAATGAGAATTGTTCTCTGCAGTCTGTCTCCAGAGGTGATTGGCTGAAAACAGTGCTCCTCCCTTGCAAGGATCTGTTTGGAAGGGACAAATATCACAGTCCAGGAAATCTGTGCAAACAAAATAAAAGCAAACAAAACAAGCACATACTACTTGCTGTTAAGCATTGAAACTGTGAAAAAAAGCAACCACAGATGGGGGGGGGATGGGGTTTCATCATTTTGCTATACCCACAACCCAGGATTTTTAGTACCATTCTGGGAAATCTCTATACCAACCTGAACCAGCAATATGTGGCTACCCCTGGGGCCAAGACCATACTATTGACTGCAGGGGGTCCATGGCCCTGATCATCTGCCCCTGGGCTCAGCTGGTGCTCTGCACATAGACACCTCCCCATCCACCTTGCTCTTTTCTGCCCCCAGGAAGTGGAGTGGGTAAGGCTCCTTGCTTTTATGAGGGTCCATGCTTGGAGCAAGTAGGACTGATGCCTCAGGGAGCCGGGTGTCTTATTTATACAAAATCAGTTGCACGTATTGGGAGGACTGAGTGCAGTCTTCCACTGTGCAAGACTGGAGTGGCACTCATTAGCAGTTTTATCCAAATGCAATTTCAGGTCTTGCTTTATGGTCTGACTCTCTACCTGAAGGATTGCATTCTTGAAGGACCATCTCTTTTTACGCAAGCTCAAATGACCTGACCTGGATAGCCCAGGCGAACCCAGTCCCATCAGACGTCAGAATCTAAACAGGGTTGGTCCTGATTAGCACTTTGAAGGACAACCTCCAAGAAATACCAGGGCTGTGATGTGGGGGCAGGTAGTGGCAAACCACCTCTGAATGTTTCTTGCCTGGCAGCCAGACCTATCTTAGGAGATCCTGGCTATAGTACACACATGCCATACAATAAATAAATAATAATAAAAATACGAGCTCCAATGGATATGAAGAACCCATCAACAAGGTTTTCATTCTCTCCCCCCCTTAAAGAAGTGAGATCGATGTGAGGGATGACAAGCATGTATTCAATGGAATCCCTGTAGCTGTGGGATGCCAGTTGACATAAGGGAAAAGTTAGAAAGCAGCACTTACCATTTGTCACAAGATGTTTTGGTGTTGATTTAATGTATACCTATATGATTAATTTCCCCTAGAGACCACTTTGAGCAGTGCAGGAAAATGGCATATAAAGGGGAAACAAACAAAATAAGCTGAGGATGTGACTGATTTCGGAGATGCCAGCCATGACCCGTAATTTGTCAGACTTGTGACAGGGACTTCCCTGTTATCCTTGTGACTCACAAAGTAGCAGATCTAGCTTGGTTTGTGTGCATTGACAAAGCCCTCTGAAAAATCTGGTATCATTTACCATTCAAGATGCTTGATAAATTATCCAAATAAAGTATAATTATCCCAAGCCATTAGCAAAATGCCTTGTTTACAAAAATAGAACACACAGAAGAAAATAGAATTGGTTGAAATGTCGGGGGAGGGACATGGGACTACGTCAAGCTGTTTCACGGGAATACAAAGCCTAAGTGCATGTTCTGGAAAGGCATTCCAGCTCCCTGCCATTTGCCTGTTAGGCTCAGCATGAACTGCATCACTGAAAGCTGCCAATACTTTATGTTTACATTTGGAGACCGAGCTGTCTCATTGCTCTTGGAAAGACAACAATGCACTGCAAGCTCAGCAATGTATTACCTCTCCTTTCATTTATTCATGATGGAGGTTTCCGCGGAGAAGCAAAGTTAGACAGAATGACAGGCATCTTCCGGGTAGCTGCTTTAAAGCTGATTCTTACGACCTTCTGTGCCTCATCAGAGACCGACTCAGTGAATCCCTTCTCAGCCTTTTCTGATGGGAATGGTTTTTATCTTTCTCGCTTTATGATTATTTAATGTATTTAATATTTTCTTTTATAGGGCACATTTTTGGGGGTTAAAGCATTCGGTCCCAGAGTACGAGATTGATGCGGCATAATAACATCATAACTGGCTGTTTCACTAACTAAGTTGCCTGTATGGCAAAGAGATGATTGTCCAGGAACTTCATTGCGTTCTCAACTCCACAGTCGGCGTAAGATGAGATTTACAAAGGATTTCTTCTTCACTTTTCACAAGGTGACACATGAGTTGTCAAAGCAAGTTGGGGTGGCATCGCTCAGTCTGACAGGAATGTGGCTGGACCCCATTTGAGTTAAATGAGCAACAAAACCAGGCCATTCATAAACAAAAGTTATGAATGAACATCTGAACCTCAACAATTTCTCTGCAGAAAAATGTTCCTTGTGGTGGTTGGAGGCAGAGTTTATCAATGAGCACAGGCTTACAAACAAGATATTAACTTACACTTCTTACTTGAGAATCTGATTTTGGAAATCCCAGAAACAGCAACAAAAACAGTGGCACAAAGTAGACGGCAGGGCTGGCGTTGATTAGATTTGCATGCTGTATTCTTGGTCACACAAGAGCACTGCCATGTGCTATTGGTGCTATTGCAGAAGGCATAGGCTATAGAACAGCATTAAGAGTCAATTAAAAGAAGAGGGGCAGGTAATTCACCTGCTCAAGGCTTAGAAAATCATGGATGAAGAGAGTTTTTGAGGGGCAGGATTTCCAGCCCCCCATTCCTCACAAGTCTTCAGCAGGTCACATGTAAGTTAAAACTGGTGTCACTTTTCACTGCCACATGCTTGGCCTGTAAGGAATGTCAGAGCTAGAAGCGTGTGTGGCTTGTAATTACTGGATGGCTGGGGCTGATGTCCTAGGCCTGCCAATGCTGGCATTCAGGTCCAGGAGGTATGGGTTTCAGAGCAATACAGCAGTTTGACAATGACAAGTACCCCCAGGAATGGATCCTAGATGGAGTGCTATGGATAGGGTTGCTAGCTCTGGCTTGAGAAATACTTGGAGACTTTGAGTTAAGAGTGGGTGGTATTTGGTGGGAAAGATCTCAATGGAATATAATGCTATGGTGTCCACCATCCAAAGCAGCCATGTTCTCCAACAACTGATCTCTGTTGCTGGGGAGTGGCATCCCTATCTATGGACCCTCAGGTGCTTTGGTTATTCAGCTTGGTGAAAACAATCTTCCTGCATGTAAATGGGTGATGTTGTCATGCTCTGTTGCTGTACACTTGGAAGCTCTCCATTCATGGTTTCCAAATACCTGCCTCGTCTGGTTTGCTGTCCTTGAATGATGTAAGTGGCATGGGGCTATAGCACCTGACAGGGTTAACTTGGTGTAAAACCTGCGAGGCAGTTGCACCGATGATGCATGCTGTCTCTATGCTCCTGCTTTTATATTCAATATAATCTGTGGCCATTTTATGCTCCAAATTAATTCAGTTTTTGGTCTCTTCTCTTGCCTGTGCTCACCTCTATATCTCTGGGCCCACAATCCCAAAGCAAGTTCTGAGGAAGTGAAGGAAGCATTGCCCTTATTAGGCTGAACTGGTTTAATGAATATGCCATATTTGGGATAGAGTTAAAAGCTCTGCAGTGGAATGTTTTTGGCATGAGGGGAAAGTGTTGTCTTCACTCTAGTACTGAAGGCTTCATGTTCCTGGCTGCTTCCCCCACATCTTGCCAAAGGGTTACTACCTAAATTGCCTTCAATCACATAACACAGAGGAACAAGACAATGTTTAGAAAAACAAGTCGATAGCTCTGAGTAGCTGCCAAGAAGATGCAAACATATAGGAAAGTTCATAAAAGGTGTGCATTTAGAGGATGGGGAGTTTTTCTCCCCTTTACAAGAATGTGCTGCAGAACTTCTTTTGAATGGTATGATTCATTATGGCTTGGGTTTGCATGTTCAAAAAGTGCACTCACATGAATTGATCCAGTCACTTGAATCTTTTCCACTTGACAGTCACCTTTCCTTCTGGCCTGGACAATAGTCAGACATTCACATTGCTTGCAATAATACCCTTCCATGATGGAAGCAACTCTCATGTGAAAGACATTCAACCAATCTCTCTAGGGTCTTGGAAGCTGAGCCTCAGTTATAAAGAACCCTTCATCCTGCAATGGTATTAAATTCAGATAAGCCCTATATTCCATGTTGCAATGACTTATGCATACTGTGCAAACTATCACAGTCAATTTTGCAAGATACTGAATGGTCTCTGTTTCATAAGATTCCGAAAAGTTTGCTCCATGTTATATTTCAGCACGCATTCTAGTTTCTCAGAAAACATAAAAAATTCATTCTGGAATTGCGGCATCTGCAGTGTGCTGTAAAATTTCGTTTTCTTCCACCCACCCACCCCCACTTTGTTTGATAAGTTTACACTTGCACGTTGAATTTAAAAAAGTAATCTTTATTCAGTCTTATCTATGATCATATCAAGATATACATCTCTTGTGCATTGGTAAAGCACTATCCCTAACGTATCTTGACACAACTGAACCAACAGCAGCAATACGATTGCTTTTTTCCAAGGGATTCTCATTGCCTGTATCTGTCATGTAGGGGAGGGAGAAAGACACCAATTCATCAAAGGAACCAAAAGCAGCAACATAACTGTGCACACACGGTGCTCTGTACAAAAAGCAGCAATAAAAATCTAGGTCATCTGAACCTCAACAATCAAGGGAGAAATTCAAATGACAAGAATTCCAGAGGCATCCCGGTTTGTGAAGTGGATGCCTGAAATCAAAGTACAGTTGAGGGAAATCAGTTCTATCCCAGCTAGACTTAGAAAAGCTTTTTATATTTGGCAGTTTATTCTAAAAATTATCTCCTTTTTTATTACAGATGAGTACATGGAAATGTTTCTGGCACACCAGAAAAGGGCTATATTTACTATGGATTTTTCTGTGTGTGTGTGTTTTTTTTTCCTTTGTAGAAATAATCTCTATAGGCCAGGCTAGCCTGGTCTGATCAGATCAGATCTTAAAAGCTAAGCAGGGTTGGTCCTGGTTACTGTTTGGATGAGAGACCTCCATGGAAGTCCAGAGTCCCTAAGCAGAGGCTTCTACCCATGGATGCGTCTTGCCTTCAAAATGGGAAGGGGTTGCCATATTTCAGCAAAGAACCATGCTCACACCGGTATGTGCTATGACATTTGAAAACTGCATGAGTGCTATGATTTCACATGTATTTTCAACAAAAGAGTTCCTTGAATTCCACGTAAGTAAAGAAGTTTTATTTGTAAGCTTCAAAGGCTAAAGTAGACTATTCCTTGCACAGGCAGAGATTATATTATCTACCAATTGCTCACCTTTCTCTCTAGGATGACCAAAACAGTGGGCACGTTCTTGAAAAACCCACTATGTGAACCCTCGTGACACAATGACACACTCTCCAAATCTCAGATTTGCACAGGGTGTATATAGAGTGCCTTTTTACTTCCTTCTGGCACCTGACATTTTGTTCCCATCTACTGGCACCCCGATGTGCTTTTGCCTGCAGCTCTGTCTGACTCCAGTTTTTCAAATAATGGAAAGTTAATTGGATTGCACCTCATGTACCTTATCTGATGACCATAAAAAGAGAAGTGGAAACAGAGACAGGAAAGTTCATTTTCAGCCCCTCCAACATGCAGACTACCTAGAAGGAATATATAAGTCAGAATTAAATACAGTTTTTAATAATGGACTTTCTTCAGAGGTGAACTTGCATTCCCTTTGAATTGATTGCAAAAGAACACTGGAAAAATTCAGGTCTAAAGTCTATTTGTGTCTCTATAATGGGGACGTCTGACAAGTTTATATGCTCAGTATGACAGTTAATAACATCGTAGAATAAAGACCCACCCTACTAGACCTATCAAAGTTTCACTTCAAACTCATTCTTTCACTGGTGCATGTGTGAGAGAACATAAATCCAGGCTCACTACTCAGCATCATGGTAGTCCAAAATTGAAGTGATGAAAAATGTCTGTCTGTCTGTCTATGTCTATGTCTATGTCTATGTCTATGTCTATGTCTATGTCTATGTCTATGTCTATGTCTATGTCTATGTCTGTCTGTCTGTCTGTCTGTCTGTCTGTCTGTCTGTCTGTCTGTCTGTCTGTCTATCTATCTATCTATCTATCTATCTATCTATCTATCTATCTATCTATCTA
The DNA here is from genome assembly GCF_049243985.1 of Paroedura picta. Taxonomy (NCBI): domain Eukaryota; kingdom Metazoa; phylum Chordata; class Lepidosauria; order Squamata; family Gekkonidae; genus Paroedura; species Paroedura picta. The sequence continues at coordinate 26,724,595 of NC_135377.1, forward strand.
TCTATCTATCTATCTATCTATCATCTAGGAAGGGGCCATACAGGCCATCTAGTCCAATCTCCTGCTCAATGCAGAATCAGCATAAGTATCTGTCGCTGGTTAACAGCCAGCCAGTGAGAGGCACTCACCACCTCCTTAGGCAGCTCATTTCACTGCTGAACCACTCTGACTGAATATTTCTTTCCTGATATCTGGCAGGTACTGTTCTACATGTAGTTTAAACCCATTACTGAAGGTCCCATCCTCTGCTGCCATCAGGAACCACCCTCCTCTGATAACTTTTCAAAGACTTAATGAGAGCAATCATATGGCCTCTCAACCTCATCCTCCCCAGACTGAACATCCCCAGGTCTTTAGCTCAGGGCAAATGATAGTGGGGCATAGAAAAATGTACATGTGAAAGGACAGGAAAGTCATACAGGTACAGAGAGAGATCCGGCTTTTGATACAGGTCTAGTTGCCTACTGCCCATAACGTTGTTTGTTTACTGTTAATAAGCTCTGCACTAACTGTTCCCCATTACAGCAAATAAGAATGCTAGGGCAAATAATATTGATTTACTCTTGTATGCTCCAGTGCACCTTGCCTCTGCATGCTCGATCTATTGACGTCATGGTGCTGTCTTTTCTGATGCTCAGGGCATACCCACCGCCCTGGCCCACCTGCATTTTCTGTCATTTTGTTCAGATAATCTTTGCCATATGCTTTGTCCCGCTTCTACTATTAGCGATTTCATTAACTTTTCAGGCAATCTAAATTAGCAGTTGACGAAGGCAGCTGAACTGCAAAAAGTTATGCCGTAGTTCAGCTCTTTAATTAAAATCAGGGAGAAAACAAGTGCCGACTTTAATTCCAGAAGCATCCTCAGAGAACACCCAAATGTTGAAGTATTTTCAAGGGAATGAGAGCCTTATTTACCAAAGAAGCAACAGAGCAGACAGAAAGACTTTCTAAATGTGGCCAGTGAGAGAAGAGAGATGTTTAGATAACTGTTGGGGATTGTTGCCAGAAAAGATTCCAGATGTGACCAAGGACTCCAGCAAAAGAGAACCAAATATCTTTTGCAACGTGACAAAAAACACTACGCTGGCATGATGTCTCCCTGCTTCAGAGCTGTTCTAGCAATAGGCTGAAGGCATTATTTTGACTTCAAGAGTTGTATTGGTCTATATCAGGGGTAGTCAAACTGCGGCTCTCCAGATGTCCATGGACTACAATTCCCACAAGCAAACGCTGGCAGGGGGTCATGGGAATTGTAGTCCATGAACATCTGGAGGGCCACAGTTTGACTATGCCTGGTCTATATGTTGGTGCAATTATATGCAAGCCACCTAAATTTCTATCGCTCCAACAATAATGCAAGTGGGCTGATGCGGTTTCCCCCGGGATATTTGTTGTGCAAGGTGCATCTCACTTTCACCAAATAAAAGTACCACCATTGGTTGATTTTAAATTCTGAGGTACAGGTTCAGAATGAATATCTTTGACATTAGATTTTATCTCAGGTGTTTATTCTTTTTATATTTTGACAGACCATTTGAATGACAGCAAAGCATCAAATGTGTGGGTGATGCATTCCAGAATATTCTAAAGATTATTCTGCCTTATTTACATTCCTTGGGTGTATGACAATAGCATATTAATGGATCCAGATTCAAATTCTCTTCTGGCAAGCAGGGCAGCTACACAGCTTGTGATATTGCCACCTTTGATTTTACCTTATGGATGCAGTGCTCCTGTTTCTGATTGGAATCAAGGGGGTTCTCCCACTTATTGCTTGAGATTTCAGGGGGGGGGGGAGTGGAGTGTTGACATTTTCAGGATCTGTAAGGAGATCTTGCCAGACTGCTAAACAATTTATTGGCTTTTCACTATAGCATGCCAGGACAAAAACCGTTACGTTAAAAAACCATGTTAAAATCTTCTCTTTGTTTTCACTTTAATTTCTGACTTTATTGTACCAATCATTTTGTAATGCTTACTATGTTTACTTTCTCTTCTGAAGTGCTTTTTTGACTCCCTACAAGAGGGCATCCCTGGATTCTTCCTCTGCAGAGCATGGTAAACTGGTCTAAACAGAAATGGCTTATGATCTCCTAACTACCAAATTAAAATATGTATACTGTCTTGATCTGTCTGCTACTTTGATTCTGTTAACCACACCATCCTGTCTTGGATTCTGTCCTCAGTTAATTGACATTAATGTTTGTTCGATTGGTAACACAGAGACATTAAACTGATATTAAAGCGGCAGCTAGAGAAACTAGTTTAAAATGTAGTGAGCATAGTTAGCCCATCTTTCTCATGTAATTCAGAGGGATAACACAAATTAACAACCCACAATACTGCAGAAATTATTATGTTTCACAGCACTATCACATTGTGAGCGTGAAGGCAGAATTCAAATTTTGCATGAGGCAGAATTTTATTTTACATAGATTCACCCCTCCCCTTTTGCATATGCAATAAGTTATACCAATATGGCTCCCTTTCCAAGCTTTTTATTTCTAATAGAAAAACAAAAACTGTTATTTGAAAATTATAACCAACTAATATGAATTTTAAATAAAATATTTAGAAACAACTAAATTAATAACCTCTAACATTTTTGTACCTTGGATATTTTTCTCATAAATACCTCTTTCTGTGGTGTGGTAAATATTCTTCAGGTTCCCATGAATGTCTGTTTCTCCAGGACTAATTATGCATGGTGGTGGTCATGCCAGGCTGCTGGCGGTTATGTGTAGTGGGGTAACATGTCCCGCCACTTCCTGTGTACACATGGGGGATGAAACCCCCAGCAAACATGGTCGACCCCCAGAGTTGTGCATGCACATGCACAACTTCAGAGCAGACATGTTCTGCCATGCCATGCTGCAGTGGTGACAGTGGTGGGGGGCAGGGGGTGTCCCTGCATAAGGGTGGGATAGCATAACAATGCTATTGCACCATCATGTTGTTCAACAAATGCCCTGTTTGGCTCCACAAAACTGCAAAGCTGAACAGGGTGTTTCATGTTTCTGCTGGGACATCGTAGGTAGGGGAGGAGCCAAGCCTAGATGGCCTGGCTCTTCCCTTTATGCACAGGCCTAGCCAGCATGGGCACTGATAGTGCAAGTCCCTTAACATGGGGCATTGTTGGCCCTAAAGCAGGCCACAGCCAAGAGAGTGCTGGACTGTTGGGAGTGTCATGTGTCTGCAGAGCTTTGCCCCACTGACATGTGATTGCTGGCCCGGCTTACTCCTCCCATGCATAATAGGTCCAGGCCTCTTTAAATGGTTTTCTTAATAAACTCCTGGTGGATTTTTTATCCCAGTATGGTAAATGGGTTTGTGCAGAGATGCTCAGCTTCAAAGAACTGATTGGTGAGCAGCTCACATGCAGTTTTCAAACACGTTATAAGTGAAAACAGAAGTATAACTAATTTGGACCAAAATTTGTTAACCATTAAAGCCTGTATCAAATTAGTTATCCAGTTTCATCCCAAACATTACATTTTGACAAGATTTCTTCTCACTTTGAGCCTATTTATGACAACTTCTGCTTTTATATGTATGTTTTTAAAAACCATCAATTCAAAGTACTGGCTCAGTTTTCCCAGTTGCAGCCAATTTAGTTAATTACATTTTCTTTGATAAGACTTTTTACTGATAAGACTTATTAATTGTTCTATTGTACAAAGCCATTTACCATCTACACAAAAGCCCTGTCACATGGGTCATGTTGAGATTGAATTAAAAACATGAATCAGTAGCCAATTAGTAATTACTGGTATTTGAAAGCAGGTCTCCAATATTCTAGTCTAACAAACTACTTACTGGATCACAGATTTACCAGTTCATTTGTTGAAATGCAATGGAGCATTTACTTTTGCATTATGTTGCTCATACATAAAACTGACCTGTATCATCAAAACAGATTAGATACTAAAATTGTCAAGATCTGCAGTGTTATCTTGAAGGATGTCATAAAAGTAATAGAAAAACAACAGTCTTCATTGTATGCTAAAAAGTACCTTTTGTGTGCAGCAAAGAGCAGATGGCTTATCTTGTATTTACATTCTATCGCCATTTGAAATTGGCATATGGTGCATATGTTCTAACAGGCTATGCCCAAGGAGCATAGCGCAGCTGTTGCCAAGATTCTCAAATTAAATCCAAGGTAAACCAAGAAATAAACAAAATAAGCAATAACCAAGTGAAATATACTCGTAGAAAACATGGGGTTAATTCAGAATGTTGTGTATTCTTTCCATCTAAAACAGTAGAGATAACACAATTATTGTTCATTTAAAATGTTCAGGACTATGTCCTGTTTTGTTCAAAATAGTAGCCAATAGCCATTGTCCAACTGGTGAAGCTACTCAGTCTTGAGAAGCTACTCAGTCTCACATTTTAACTAGGAAGAAAAACGATAGTTAGTTCTATGAAACATAAATGTACAATCTCATAAGAAAAAACCAATCTGACCTTTGAAATAAATGCTGGCCCAAACCATACACAAAGTGCAAACTTTACTGAGAAAGCAAATGTAATGCTTGGCTTTCTTTCTGAGACCCCTTCTATGTTCATAACACCTGTTACAGCACCTCTCTATAGTGTTCTGAGATGATGATTGTTATGCTACCACTTTTCCTTTCTTAGCATTTCCTGCTTATTTTCACCACTATCAAAGTCTCTCACTTCTTACTTTGACCCAAAGAATAGAGACTAGTTACATTTGGTAGAATAATAGAATGGTAAGAAGAAGAAGAAGAAGAGTTGGTTCTTATATGCCGCTTTTCCCTACCCAAAGGAGGCTCAAAGCGGCTTACAGTCGCCTTCCCTTTCCTCTCTCCACAACAGACACACTGTGAGGTGGGTGAGGCTGAGAGAGCCCTGATATCACTGCTCGGTCAGAACAATTTTATCAGTGCCGTGGCGAGCCCAAGGTCACCCCCAACTATCTGGGGGTGGCTCTAAGGTAAAAGGGGATCCTTTACTCAGAATAAAACTTAATGGAAGAAACATGATGGTGAATGCATGCAGAATTTGAACTTCTATGCAAGGACAGTAATCTCTTAAAAAATTCTAGAATAATCTAGATATTATCAAGTAGGGCTTCTCCAGAAACTTTTATCGTGATGCTCAATTCGGGCCTTTCACCATTAAAACCAGGCTTCATGGAGCTGCATGCAAATCATTCTCTTCTATCAAGTTTCACGGCAGTATTCCCTCTTTCTAGCCAGCTATTGTTAATACAGCATGACAGCAGGAGCTAGCAGCATACTGCAAACCAGAGACAGTTTTAAATTATTTTACCTCAACGGAGTCCAAAATTAGATTTGATATCTAGGTAAGATCTTCCTTAAGGGATGGCTATATTGAAGTTAGAAAAGTGATGGGAAGAGGATCATCTTGTGCACTGTGTATTTTGACAGGTATTCTCATTCAATATCCTCTATGTCAACTTAGTCTAACCTATGGGTTGGGAAGCTATATTCAGATGTCACAATAAATTGTGATTAAAATAAGAGCAGGCATGAACACAGCTTTCTTGTCCCATCACCCACCTCATCCTCTCACATGCAGAAGTATCGGGATGGGCACGAACCAGCTCATGAAATAATGTGGATCATGAATTTTTGCTGGTTTCTGATTCTGGAAGAGAATCAGCACGAACATTTCACAAACATAGGTGCTGTTCGTGTTCATTGTGGTTTGTGAATGGATACATTTACAGACAGACAATTTCCACTCAATTAAACTGTAACTGGGGTACATAGAACTTTCCAGCCCTGGAAACACCAATAGGAGACCTCCAAAGCTTGACAGGCGCTGCTAGCTCAAAATAGCAGGGCTTCCATTCTGCTTTATGGGATCAGGAAATTATGTATCAGTCCAGCACAGCTCCACATTCTTTTCTTCACTGTCTGTTTGTGTAGAGGCAGGGAACTTGTTAAAAGCCAACCAGCAGAGCACTGATTTATTCCCTCCTGATTGTGAACTTCTCTCCCCTTCTGGGATTTGGGTTTTAGGTGGACTCATGGATGCTTTAGGCTGATCCTGCATTGAGGAGGGGGTTGGACTAGATGGCCTATATGGCCCCTTCCAACCTGATAATTCAATGATTCTCTCTGAGCCACCTTGTGTCTCTGTTAATGCTTGTCTAGCTTCCAAAGGTCTGCCCTGATGAAGTTTAGTTTAACTAGCTTGTTCCTGAGCAAGATGATAGAATCTTGGCTAAAGGTGCAGCTGTCTTTTCCGGAGAAAGCAACCTGGAGAAATATTTGTGTGGGGGGTCATAACCAGAAACCCAGAAAGGGAAGAATTGTATAGGAGCAGGTGACTCGGTTATTCCCTATTCCTCTGGTATGTGTAGCTTGTAGGGGGTACATTCTATACACTTTTGAACCTGTATCTGACATTTCCCTCCAAAGTATTTTCCTGGCTTAACCTTTATCCTGCAGGGCTTGCACTACCAAAGTGGCACTGGTTATGCTGGGCTTGTAAAATTGGTCCCCCCCCCACACACTTCAATTTCTTCTGCAGATATTCTCTGGGATGTTGATTCTGTTTTGTAAGCTTCTATTGCCCTTGCTATTTCTGCTATTTTTTCTCCATTGGAAACAATGGAGGATGGGACAACTTCATTTGGGAAACATACCCTGTAAATCCAATCCTTGGAGGGCAGGTAGAAGACAGTCAGCCAGAGACCCACTGTGGTTTTGGGGTCTCCATCATACTAGGGGGGGGTCTATTTTAGCACACCATGAACTTCACAAATCAAACCACTTCATCTAGGATCAAAGAGGTTGTGATGCTCCATGTTTGATGAACTAAGCACCATTATTGTGAGAATAAAAGAGAATAGACAACCAAGTAAGTCACTTTGATTCTCCATTGGAGAGAAAAGCAGGAGATAGATAGATAGATAGATAGATAGATAGATAGATAGATAGATAGATAGATAGATAGATAGATAGATAGATAGATAGATAGATAGATAGATAGATAGATAGATAGATAGATAGATAGATATAGATAAAATGATGTTTCCATATAGATTTCTGGGTGATTGTGTATTTCTCTGAAGCCAAGATTCTAGAATCCTAGCTTGTTGGAAGGAAATTCAAGTGAGGCTGACTTTTACCAATGGGTAACTGGGGGGAGCTGTCCTAGGCCCCACGCCAGGATAGACCCTGGCCACCCATCAAGGATGGGGGAGAAGAAGAAAAGCAAGCTTCTGCCATCACTTGCATCTCGCCTTTCTGGAGCTTGGAACATCCTCTGCTCATTTGGTTTGTTAGTGAACTATGCAGGTGTTTCAAGAAATGTTAACCATTTTTAAGAGATTTAAATACAATAATTTACAACCACAGATTTCTGTTTTGTTAAAGTTTTTAAGAACATTTCCAAAGAACATGGTGTTTTTAACAGTCTTACAAATATAACGTCTCTCTGTGTCTCTCAGGGCAGTTGACTCAGCTTTCATTAATGCCAAAGGCAGGCAAACCATTTAAATATAGATTAATTCATGCATGGAAACAGCATTTCATAGATATAATACACCTCCAGTATACTCCAAATTGCTATTGCTAAAACTTTGTTCCACTAACAAGAGGTTTTTTCTTCTTTTTTTAATGGGAAAGGCAGCAAACCAGGTGCCTGGTATCTGACTAAGGGATCTTTGATATTTGAAATCTTGGTGGTGTCTAAGGTGTATCAGCGTCCAGTCAATTGCTCCCAATAAGCAGACTTTGTTAAAGTAAAATCTCTGTATTGAACGCATCTCTAAATTTTTGCTGACACCCATGGGAATCATTAACCCTTATTTATCCTTGTCCTCTCAGCTCCCCCCAGGCAGTGGTTTAGGAGTGAGAATTTCCAGATGCCTTACCTCCTGTTGTGTCAAAAATGAAAGCCTGATACTGGCCAGTCTCCCATCTTCCCAAGGTTGGGAGAAGATACTGTGTTTCCATAACATGAAATTATCCAAGAGCCAGAATCCTAGAGGCGCTAAACTAGCTACTTTCATGCACTTTACAACAAATAACAAGATATCGAAAGGCACTATAGGCAGATAAAGTATATATGACAGACAGTTGCAAAAGGTGATAGGCAAAAGCCAGGGATAGCATGAAAATGGCAAAAGCTCGTGAGAACAGCGTTTTGACAAAGTGCCACTGGATTCAAATCTAGTTGCTGATGGCTATGTTCAGTGTGTTTTATACTCCCCCGCCTCCCCAGTTATTTGTTGAGCTTTTGTCCTTAGAAGGAAGTCAGGCCTATTGATTAAAGAAAGCTATGCTGATCAAGTGTGTTAGGACATAATCAAACAGTCCTATCTTCAGTTTTCTGCCCAGAAGAACCATTTGAAGTTTGTCCATTAGGGCAGTTAAGAGCTACCACAAGAACTCTGGGCATTCAGTCACAGTCTTCAGACATATTCATCCTCATTGTAGTGAGAGTACCATGCTATTCACTTTTATTCAGATGACCACGTTTCATGCCTCTGGCTAGGTTTTGAAGAAGTGATTTTGTACATCATCATTACTCTATGGCACATATTCAAATGAGAGATATACAGAGTTATCATAAGTAGAGTTACACTCTTCTAAACCCTTGGGACTCAATGGCATTAGAAGAGTATAACTTAGAATGGTACTAGTAGTGTGTTGTGTTGCAAGAAGTGCAAAATGGGAAATAAACAATTGTGAAAGCTTAGACTGGAGTAACTCTGTACAGGATTGCACTATGAATCTCAAAAAGCAGCTGCTCCCATGTCATATCAACAGGGAAAGCCCTGTTATGGATGTTACTTCATTGTGAGGAAAGATTACTAGCTACCTAGCAGGGGTTTAGGAGTAGCAGCCCTAGAACTTTTGAATGGCTTCCCTTGGGCAAGGTATTTAATTCCATCTCTGCTGGCCTTTAGTTTAAAATGGCCATTGGGACACTGGGATGAATGATTCCATTGACCTCTCTCCCTTGGGTGTTTACATATTCATTTTATCTATTTTCTTACTGTTCTTATACATTTGCTTTATATGTGATGGTTTAATTGCTTTGATTCTCTAAAAAATGTTTTGTATGGTGCTTGGAAATTTTCTGATTAAAAATGTGATATAAAAATGTGCACATTAAATTTAGGATTACAATTCTGTATCTCACAGATCAGATTGTGCAACCCTGAAACATAGCTGGCTGCTGAACAAGAAGACCGACAGGGGAAGGTTAAAGGTTTGACTGTCGCATCTGATCTTTGAACACTCTTCCTCTAGTTAAGACAAACAAAGCAAACAC